>NC_060126.1:254594876-254903790 GCF_021461395.2 Schistocerca americana
CACAGTGGAGATGATTATTTGATGTTTTAGGAGTGTTTCTCGTACCATGACTCGGGGCCCACACGTTCAGGTTACCGTGAACATGAACCAGGACGTTTATTTCAGTACTGTCTAGTATCCGGCTTTGCCTAGGTATGTACATATTCCAATCTTCTGATATTCCATTGTCTCCTTCCGCCTCTCTCTGTCCAGCTCCTTCTCATGGCCTCTCTCTGTTCACATCCTCCACCACCCTCTCTCTACCCATCTGTTTCTGTCCCTTCTCTTTGTCCATCTGCTCCTCCCCTCTCAGTTCATCTACTCCTTCCCCCTCTGTCCATCACCTCCTCAATCTGCTCTCTGTCCACCTCCACCTCCATCTCTCTCTGTCCACATCCTCCACCACCTTCTCTCCATTCATCTCCTCCCCCTTTGGTCATCTGCTCCTTCCTCCTCTGTCTATCTCCTCCTCACTCCTTTTAAAGTCATATCCTTCTCCCCCATCTATCTCCTGCTCACCCCTCTTAAGTTCACTACTCATCCCACCTTTCTCTGTCCATCTCCTAGTCCCCTCTCTGTCCACTTCCTCTTCTCTCTGTGTTCATTTCCCCCTGCCACTCTAAATCCATCATCTCCCCTCTCTACTCCTCTGCACCTCCTTGAAGTCCATATCTTCCTCTCCCGTCTCTGTCTGTCTCCCCCTTCGTTCTCCTCTTCCCCCTGCAACTGCCCATTTCCTCCTCCCATCTCTCTGTCTGTCCATCTGTTCCTCTCTCTCTCTCTCTCTTCCATGATCTCTTTTTTCCCTTCTCTATCCATCTCCTCCCCCTACCTCTCTCTGTTCATCTCCCCCCTTTCTCTCTCTCTGTGTGAGTTTCCTCCTCCTACCTTTCTGAGTATTTCCCCTTCCCCTCTCTTTGTCCACTTCATTCTCCCCCTATCTATGTATATCTCCTCCTTCCCCCTCTCTGTCTGCCTCTGTCTCCTCCTCCTGCTCTGTCTCTGTATTAAACCCTCACTCCGATAGTGGGTTGCTACTTCTTACTCATCCTGAATCTCTAGCAAATTTCACCCTGCAGTTTCGTTTTCACGCAGCTAAAGGTTTATAATTAATATCTCATGAACTATCTGTTGTACAATGATACACTTTTGCAAGTACATCCAGTGATATATGTGGGCACTGTCTGCAAAATCTCTTCGAATAGAGTTAGGAGCAAAGACGTAATAAATTAAAACAGCGTAAATGAAGTGATATATTTTGACGCATCTCTGAGTGTATGACGCCATATCTCATGATTTATGTGTGGTAAAATGATATATTTTTGCAACTACGTTCAGTGGTATATGCTAAATACCTTGCAAATAGAGTGAGTAGTAAACAAGTAGTAAGTTAAAAGACATGCCTACCACGGTAGTTTTACTGCATGATTTGCAGCTTTTCTTCCACTAGTACCTCATCTTCTACCTGCCAGCTTGATGCTGTGAGGGTGGGTCGTGAGTAGTGATTGGATAGCTCAAATGGTAGAGCTCTTGCCCGCAAAAAATGTAGCAAGTGACAAACGTTTTTCCTTTTACCATTTTATGGGTGACGAGGTGTCCCTGAGCAAAAGTTTCATAAAGGTTTGAAATTGTGAGTAAAGTTTGTTGCAAGTCACTAAGTGGTCTTGTTTTCAAGCAATAGATGAAAATCTATTTGCACATAGTGAATTATCTTTTTCACCCCCACCCCTTTGAGAAATGGTTGGTTCGTACCCCTTTAATAGTTCTTTCCAGACAATAAGCGATACGTGAACCAAATCTAATTGAAATGGATCCTGTGGTAGGAGGAGGTGTGAAACATGCATACATACATCCACATTTATAATATGTTTGTGGATTCTTATTGAGTCGTCCTTTGTTCTACGTCTTTTGATCAGTGTGCTGTCCGCAGATACGTTTCTTAAGAGGAAAACAGACGTGTTCACAGGGTTATACGCATTCGTACCTGGTTCAGGCTCCATGATACAGCTCATTGGCCCGCTAAATCACCCAAACTTAAACGCATAGAAAATATATGGGGATATTTGAAAAGCGGGTGAAACATTGCAGTCTGGTAGGTTGAGTCGAACATGGCGTGTCTGAGGGAACTAATGGACTCTCCTCCTCGTCGAATTGAGGCCATTATCGAGGCCAGAGGCGTAGTATTACCATGATAGCTCCTGGAGACTAACTTTTGACCGGTGTGCTTGTAAACACTAACCAAGTTCCGTGGGAAATGCTGAAATGAGAAGTCATGGTGGGAATATGCACTGTTCATTACAGGCGATAGGACATTGTACACGCAGAATTTCTAAACAGAGGAAGCGGGGAGATAAGGTACAAGTCGTTACCTCCAACAGATAACCATTGATGAAAGTCCACGATTCCGAATGGAATATTTACTTTAGCAAATTGTTTGTTTCGAGCGTGAATTCCCGCTGATAGCGACATCATATGAGACAGATTAAGACAAGGTTATCTTATTCGATTACCAGAGACAGTGCCTTCGGCCCCTTCCTGGTACTTTTATGGGCTACCTATTTTGTCGAAGTGTGGAGTGAGCGAAAGTAAATACGGCAAAATAAAGCGTGTCCCAGAATGAATGGTCAGTACGTTAAGGAATATCACTGGAACGCTAATTTTGAAGCAAAAACTTCAGATGAACAAATGCCCTATTCCGAATGGTTTTGAGACAGAATACATTCAATGTACTGTACGTTTGTTTTTGAGCTAGTAGCGAGCGCGTGTTTATCTTACCCACCCAGCCTCTTTGACTTATTCCAGCCCATCCTACCACTTTGCTTTCAAGTGCTTTACTCGGAATGTCTCTCTGCCACCAAACTAGCACGATGGACGCACAGTTGTCCATGGTGTGTTCTGAGTGAAGTAGTGCGAGGGATTGTGAGTGTATCTAGGAGAAGCATCGGTTAACTGCGTTCGTACTCTCGCTGGCCAAAATGCCACACATCTATACCAATGAAGAACATGAAGATATGTTGTAACACGTTTTATACTCAAGAATAATGACGTCCTTGGAAAACGAAGGCGCTCAGGTTGATGCGCGGCTCCGGACTGAAGCGCCTACAACCGCTGGGTCACAACGGCCGGCAATAGTTACTTAGGTGCTGTCTGTCCCAGCCTGGTGGGTGATTTAATGGGACATAATATAGGGAAATTGTTAATTTCACATTTGGCGTATTAAAAAGTACCATTTGAAACTTGTGTAGTGTTCTCTTCAGACAATGCTTCAGGGATGATTGGAAAGAAAAATGGGGTTGCTGCTGTTTTAAGGGAAGCACAGCCAGATGTCTGTGATGCTCACGTCATTTGATTAACTTGGCTGCTGAGAAAGGTGCAAGCAGTTTTCCTGTTAAAATTTATGAACTTTTAGTCGTCATTTTGTATTATTTAGAAAGGAGTTGCTAGAGGAAGGAACGCCTTGAGAAGTTCCAAGAGCTTCACGACAAGGAACTAAGAAGATATTAAAACATGTCGGAACAAGATGGCTACCTTTAGGAATGTGTCTGCAGAGACTGTTGGAGCAGTGGGATCAATTAGTTGGGTCCTTTAAAGACGAGGTGCGTGTTAGTGCTCAGAGTGCATCAAATAGCTTAACACCATTTACAATCCCAAAAGCCGAACTTGGTGGTTCTAAAGACCATGGAAAGGGGAAGGCTATCAAGTCATCAGAATTGGTTTCCCCCAAAGAGATTTGCATCTGCCACAAAATCTGACACTCCTGTGCTGAAGAATTACATTATTCAAATCTGTGAGGAAAAACTGTTTATGTTTCTCTCTTCGAGTTTAAAGAAGGCATACTGTGTTTTCCTGTGCACTATCATTCCTGTATTTGAGAATCTCAATTCTACACTTCAGAGTGCTTCCCCTCAAATACATAACGAACTAATGACGAATCTATTACAGCAGCTTCTTTCCAGGCTTTTTAAATCTAAAGTTATAAAGAATTCCTTGTTACAGAAAGTTGAGTACCATCTTGTTGAGAATCAGAGAGACAATAATGATCTAGATATTGGCGTTCAGACAGTGAATTTGGTGTAGAAACTTAATGATAAAGACAAATCAACTTTCTTTTCGTCTGTCAGGGCTTACTACTGCTCTGCATGTGATTATATCATAAACAAGTTTCCCCTCAGTGATGAAGTACTGAAGCATGCCAAGGTTGCAGAAGTTTCGAAAATTTAGGATACCAAGTTTCCTTCTGTAGAATTTCTTTTATAAAGGTTTCCATCACCGCTGCCGAGGAAGGGCAACGAGTCAGCTGAAGACGCAGTGAATGTGCTTCAGAACCAATTTGTGGTCCTGCAGGTTGATGATTATGCTGCTGTTGAGAGCGAGAACTTGACAGATTATATCAAATGGGCTGGCTTGATGAGCATTCGTGGAGCTGATGGTGTTCCTAAGTACGGTAGGTTATCCAGGCTGATGCTTTCTGTTTTGACTCTACCGCACAGCAATGCTGAGTATGAGTGTATGTTCAGCTTGGTGAAGACGAATCGCAATCAGTTTAGGTCCTCCACGTAGAATGAAACTTTGGGATCCATTGCTGTTATGAAAACAAGAAGCAGTGGTCCACGTTACATGAATATTTTTCCTTCAGAATTGCTGGAGAAAGCGAAGAAAGCTTTTCATCTTCATCTCTCCTATGCAACCTGTGATTGAATGCTGTCAGTGATCTGTGAACTTGAGAAAATTTTATAAATAAGTGTAAATAAATGTTCAGTTTAGAAGTTTCGACAGTGTCGTTCATATTGTGTCTTGGAAGATCAAGTGCAGAAAAGCTCATTTTTGTGTAGTGTCTAAACTGTTCCCAATGTTGAACACCTTGCGATACATGCACATGTTAAATTTTTGCGATTTGGAGTCTTCTAGATTTCTGTTTTCGAAAGTTGGCAGGTACGACTTTGAGAGTTTTCTGTTAGTACATCACGCAATATCATTTCCATACAATTACTAGGTAGCTACTGGATGCATAAATATGTGACACGATGTGGTGGTTCACGTCACCGCGTGAAAACGATGCGTCTTTTGCTGACGATGTCGTCCGACTAAATCAATGCAGTCGGCCGTTTGGTTAGTAATGCTGTCATTTCTTTCTTCGATTTACTTATTATATACGCACCGGAGACACCACGGCTTACTAGACGAATAAACGAAAGAGGGAAGCAAGAATTGATGAATGATACCTTATGCATCGAAATACACTGCTCAGCAAAATGTACGGACGAAACAGATAAAATGCCATAACATATTAACTACTCGGTAGAAATAAATGAAAGTGCGAGAGCCTGCTGCCAGAGGTCCCCCAGTCCTGCACAGAAAGCTGGACGTCACGGTCCACAACGTACTGGCTGGCGTTCAAAAACACCACCACCATATGGCAGCCATGCCACCGTCAACTACAGCACCAAATTACTGCAACACTGTTCAACAAGCAAGAAGGAACCCACGTCAAACAGCGGGTACAAGTGCAACACATTTAGCAGGCTTGCGCCATTCACGATGGTCCCAAGGGCATACGGACTGCGCCAACGAGGAGTATAGTCGCGTGCTCGGATGAGAGCAGATTCATTCTGATTAGTGATCCTGGACATACCCTCATATGGCGAGAGTTGGGAACAAGTGATGGATCCAGAACATTGTCGAACATCATCGTTCTTATGGTTTAGGTGTCATGGTCTTAGGGAGGCATAATGTTGCATAGGTGTACTGACTTCCAGATCTATGAACACCGTACACTCACTGGCCAAAGATATTGTAACACTGTATTCCTATCACAAGGGTATCTTTTCACGGGTGCATTCGGCCCCGACTTCACATTTATGGATGACAATGCGCGAACGCATCAAGCAGTGCAGGTGAAGGAGCTCTTGGAACGTAATCGTGTGGATTCTGGGATGCGTTGGGGGGGGGGGGGGGGGTCGACATACGACCGCCCAGCAGTTTACAGTTACGCTCGTTGAGGAATGGGGCTCCTTACCACAAGAACTGTTTACAGCCTTGGGAGAGCCAGTCATCACAAAACTTTTCCATCTTCTGAGTAAGATGTATGAGACAGGCGATATACCCTCAGACTTCAAGAAGAGTATAATAATTACAGTCCCAAAGAAAGCAGGTGCTGACAGATGTGAAAATTACCGAACTATCAGTTTAATAAGTCACGGTTGCAAAACAATGGCATGAATTCTTTACAGAAGAATGAGAAAATTGGTAGAAGCCGACCTCGGAGAAGATCAGTTTGGATTCCGTAGAAATGTTGGAACACGCGAGGCAATACTGATCCTACGACTTATCTTAGAAGATTGACCCTACGACTTATCTTAGAAGATAGGTTAAGGAAATGAAAACGCACGTTTCTAGCATTTGTAGGCTTAGAGAAAGCTTTTGACAATGTTGAATGGAATAATCTCTTTGAAGTACTGAAGGTGGCAGGGGTAAAATACAGGGATCGAAAGGCTGTTTACAATTTGTCCAGAAACCTGAATGCAGTTATGAGAGTCGAGGGGCATGAAAGGGAAGCAGTGGTTGAGAAAGGAGTGAGACAGGGTTGCAGCCTATCACAGATGTTATTCAATCTGTCTATTGAGCAATCAGTAAAGAAAACAAAAGAAAATTTGGAGTAGGAAGAAATAAAAACTTTGCGGTTTGCCGACGACATTGTAATTCTGTCAGAGACAGCAAAGGCCGATGAACATCAACAAAAGCAGAACGAGGATAATGGAAGGTAGTCAGATTAAATCAGGTAATGCTGACGGCATTAGATTAGGAAATGAGACCCTGAAAGTAGTACATGAGTTTTGCTATTTGGGGAGCAAAATAGCTGATGATGGTCGAAGTAGAGAGGATATAAAATGGAGACCAGCCATGGCAAGGAAAGCGTTTCTGAAGAAGAGAAATTTGAGAACATCGAGTATAGATTTAAGTGTCAGGAAGTCTTTTCTGAAAATATTTGTATGGAGTGTACCCATGTATGGAAGTGAAACGTGGACGATAAATACTTTAGACAAGAAGAGAATGGAAGCTTTCGAAATGTGATGCTACAGAAGAATGCTGAAGATTAGATGGGTAGATCACGTAACTAATAAGAAGGTAGTGAATAGAATTGGGGAGAAGAGGAATTTGTGGCACAACTTGACTAGAAGAAGGGATCGGTTTGTAGGACACGTTCCGAGGCATCAAAGGAGCAACAATTTATTATTGGAGGGAAGCGTGGAGGGTAAAAATCATAGAGGGAGACCAAAAGATGAATACACTAAGCAGATTCAGAAGGACGTAGGTTGCAGTAGTTACTCGAAGATGAAGAAGCTTGCACAGGATAGAGTAGCATGGAGAGCTGCATCAAACCAGTCTCTGGACTGAAGACCACAACAACAGCCACAATAACTCCTCACCAATCCTGTGGTCAGCATGGGAGCACGTTGCACGGCATACGTTGCTGTCCATGGTGATCACACATCCTCTTAAGAATGATGTCCCGCCGTTTGTAGCGTCCAGGGGACCACCACAAATTGCGGTGACTTTAGTGTAATTATTGTCTTTGAATACTAGCGTCATTACCGTTTGTCTTGTTGCGTATTTCTTTCAGTTACATACTGCACTACTCCCTAGCATTTCTTTCTGTGTGTGATACAGGTTGCATCGAGCTCTGCTATCTGCCAGTGACACATCACGCAAAAGTTGCTTTCGTTCTTAAGTTTTGCACACCAGTGTACCCTTATGTGACATTGCAGAGGACAGTAGCGATTGTTTTACAAGAATATGAATTTTCCTATTAGTTATATGTACGTAAGTAGTTTGCTTATGCAAACTTATCTTGTAATTAAATTTAAAGCCTGATTTTACTAATCGTCATTTCTGTCATTACACCATTCCTCTGGTATTTTACGACATAGAAATGAAAATGATTTAACGCAACATATAAAATTCTTCAAAAAGTGGTCTAAAAACTACGTGTCAATCAACCCTAACTCGCATATTCGTCTTCAGGTTTGGCATGTGACAATAGCTAATCTTAGTTAAAATTTACATAGGGTAGTTTATAAGCAAGAGGAAGAGATTTCGTCAGGCAACACTGGACCGTTAATATCAACGAAAATTGGTACCGTAACAGTTCTTCAAATACAACAGAAAATGCTTTCAAGAGTTTGGGGCGAACTAGAGAAAATCACATGTACAGTATCATCCGCACTGGGCACCAAACACACTAGAGCGAAGCAAACGCAGGCCAACGAAAATTTTTTTTTGAAAAACTTTTTTTTACTTTAATAGCTGATCTTTATAGCTTTTTATGAGCTGAATCCAAATCTAGCCTTAGATTTTTTTTGTATCACCCACAGTTTTAGAGTAATATGCTTTATATTATATAGTTTAAAAATCCCATGCTATACGGTAAATGGAGAAATTAATGAAATGTTTTGTTACAACGTAAGCATGCTTTGTATCTACAGTAAGTTACTTAAAACAATGATATGTGTTAATAGAGGTTTCACTTGTCAGCTGGAATTGGTTCGTATTTTCTTTTTCTTTTTTCTTAGAATTCTTCTTGTGTAACTTTTTCTACGAATCGCTTGTTGGACTTCTCCATGAAGTGACCAGCAGTAGTACCCCATCAGATTGGTGTTCTAGCGGCCTTGGGAGCGTTTTTCCGTCACTAGTTTTGGATGAATCAATAAACAGCCTCCAGTCTTTCTTTTTGTATTCAACACCGAACTCATTCATCAGACAAGGAATGTCTGAGCAGTACACTAAATCACCTTCTTGTTGAAAAAACTTGGAAAATTGCTGCTCTCTCTTTCTATACATGTATATGCTGATTCCAACTGCCAATAAGTTCTCTTCTTGGAAAATTGATGCTCTCTCTTTCTATACATGTATATGCTGATTCCAACTGCCAATAAGTTCTCTTCTTTTAATCTAGAGCCAAGCAATTCAGCTTTTTCTTTCCTTAAGCTCGGTCTGAGTAAACAATTTGGGCTCTAGACTTTCTGTATTACAATAGAATTCATCATCACCTGGTTCAGCTAAATCAGATTGTACATCAGAAAGTACTTCTGTTGGAATAGAATTTAAATCATCTGGTAGTTCAGGAACCGAGATATCTGGTCGGATGGCGAACAGGAGGTTAGGGTAGCTTATTACCTTCTTGTTTTTCGAGTTATGACCAGTGATATAAACACTGCAAAATTAGCAGTATTCGGAATGATTTTTTGGCTCCCTCTATATCATAGGAACAGCGAATCTAACGGCTTTTTTCTCCTTTTTGGACCATTTTCTCAGATCTTCAACACAGACACAACATACCTTATATGGCGCCCAAGATTTATCTTGATCACCAAGTTTACATCCAAAGTATGATACATAAACCTTTTTCACAAAGTCTGTAATGTTTCTTTGGTGTTTCTTAATCATAAATTCACCATAAATGTAACAAAAACTGTCAGCAGAGTTTTTACAACCACAATTACACATTGTACTGAGTACATGTACAGGAATCGGGAAAGTGAGGTTAGATTGACAGTAAACAAAACACCATCCGTTAACATAAAAATAAGAATGGACCTTTTTTGCCAGCAAATGTTTTTCAGCAGTGCTACCAGCGTCATCTACATTCATTACACCTCCTTTTTAAATTTTTTTAACTATATAAAAGATGTTAAACCCTTTAAAAATCGCTTAATTTAATAAATTTAACTGTTAAATGTGAAGAAACGGTGGGTGATACAGTTTTTTAAGTATAATATTTGGAGTTCCCACCCTAAAAAACATAAGAACAAGATATTTTCAGCAAAAAAGTTTTTCCATCGTTTGCTTGTGAAATTATCTGTCACTTCTAATTCCACTGCTATCTCATCTCACAACTTGGAAGTTTTGGTTCCTCATATGATGGCGAGGCATTGTTTGGCCCACAAACGTTTTCGTGTTCGCACCAGTCTGATTGGCTTCTTGTAGTCCATCACTGTGTCGTGCAACTGGCTCGAAAGATACAAACTGCTTTGAAGCTTGTGATTTGTCGTACTACAGTGCACAATGGACGACCACTTAACTTGTAGTAATAGTGGCCACATTCTTCTGCACGTGTTTGTTTTACCCGCGCGTTACTGGGAAAAATTATGGGACACTTTGTCGTAGGTTTACGTACTCTGTAGGCATTAGTCCTTGGACGTCTTCGTCATTCACTCAATAGTGATACACTCGAAACTATTTGCGACTGTGTGGAGGAGCCTTCACCCAGGATAACGTACTACCTTATTCCTGTTAGAGATTGTCACTGCGGCCAGAAACGTTGTCAGGCATCCTGCACGAAGATAATTTTTGTAGCAGGGGTCGGTGTGTTAATGTCAAGATAGCTTTCCAAGGTTGCGGGTTGTTTTGCCCACGGTCGATCTACTCAGAATCCATACTAGTTGTCAAAGGGCTTCTCGTTCTGTTTTAGATAGAATAGCACGTCGGAGATTAGAATATGTTCTAGAATTCTGATACTAATATGGGGAAGTGATATGGAGCTATAGTTCTACGAGTCAGTTCATCTGCCTTTTAATGCAAGGCTCCTCTGACACAAAACTGCTCCTGAACCCAAAATTTGGTACGAACTGCGTCGCTAGGTGCAGAGGAGAAGGAGTTCACTGGGACGCGACCCCAACACACCATGTGGACCCAAGTACCTCTCCGCCACACGTGCAGAGCCCCGATGGACGCTGGTGGTCCCTAAGGACGTGGCTGAAGGGAGGAGTCTCTTCAGAAAAGAAAGTTGTTGACAACGGCATACAAACATTTTTTTACTGTAGGATTACACTGTATGTTGTTCATTTGTGTCAACAAATAACAAGCATACCATCGTGTGTGTGAGTTGTTCATTTAGTTGACAAGATGCAGAATGAAACCGGCAGAATTTAGAAGATTGTTCAGGGACCTTCCGTGATTTTGTTGATATATGAGACTCGTGGTCTCCTGTGGCTCGTTACATAGTAATAATTTGATTGTGATTTATACGGGTTGTTATCCGAATTACCTTTTTCTGTGACAGTATATTCTGCGACAGTATATTCACAACAGTAAAAAAATGCTGTAGTAATCAATGACCAAAACGCTGTCTCTGCGTCAGACCGAGTATTTTTCACCTCGTACTCGTGAATAGATTCGACGTTACTCTTTCACTACGTAACCGTCAAATCATCAAGGGGCAGGGTAGGAGGTGTATCCATACGGGGTGATTTAATGGAGTTGTCAGGAAGGAAGAACCTTGATTGAGATTTATTGGAAGAATCTTTTCAATGTACACAAGGGAGATTGGTTACCAAGTTATCTATTCATTCTTAGGTTTTGTTTAGTTCTAAAGCGTACACGAAGTTGCATGAAGGAAATATAGCAAACTATGGAATATCCGGGAATGGATTATCCAGCTTGTGGATTATCCATCCATAGTGCGATGAATTTTGAAAAGTGTAATAAGACGAATTATTCTTTTGCAATCCGAACAAATATTTTTGTTTAGAATTTAAATTTTTGGCTGTAAACGCTTAGATGACGAAAACATCAACGGGACCTTAAATACCGATGACTACTAACGTGATTTGGGAAGGTAAGTGAGCGAAGATAGTGAGATGTAGAAATACTTTATTATGCACACCGAGGCTCTGAAATGCAGTGATTTGTTGTTACACGGGCAGACTCTCCGTAAAATGAGCATCGTCGGCACGAAAAAGCTGAATGAAAAACAGAAATGCTGAACGATTATTTCCAGAAAGTGAACTGAAAGGAAATAAAACGGAATACATCCCATTTTGTGTGCAGTTTTGTAAATAAGCTGTCAGTAATAACGCCGGATTTCAGAAGTGGCGTGTAGTGTTTTTTATAAACACAGAAAAAGCTGATTCCGGTATAAATGTGTGTTTTGGATTATCCCTGTTTTTTTTTTGTCATCAGTGTAGGTCCTGGACCGCAATAACCTGAAAAATCGAGAGCTTGCTGTATATGGAATATGTTCAGAGAAGAACCGCTCAATTCGTCGCGAATTTCTTTGATCAGCTGTAACACTCCCAGACGGCAAAAATTTTTAATTATACGGTAGTGCAATGGCATAAGGGGGCAGTCTTCAACTAAGTTTGTGAATTTTGCATGGAAGTGTAATAAGGGGAGATGGCGTTACATGATTACGCTGTAGATTGCTTTGAAGACGGCGCCGCCACATTGGATGCCCCAAAACATTACCAGATTACTGTTTACGATTTGCTACTTGTTGTTAATATCGCCCGTGCACGTTTCATTTATTTCAAATAATAACTGTTACACTGCTTTGGTGAATAACACAATGTCAGCAAGACATTTTCGACGTTTTAGTGGTGTTAATTGTATATTTGATACAGTAATACGATGCTGTTGGCCTCGTTAATGTGATTTTTTTTTTTTTTTGTACATTTCAAATAATCAAGAAGAGAAGTAGGTAAATGTGACAAGAATACCTTCGTAATCGAGCACTTTCCTTTATATGGACTGACGAAACTGACGTTCGGTCTGTGCTCTTCCCGAAAATGCTGAGAACATATTTTGCTATCTTTCGTTGGGTTCCTATATTTCCTTCTCACAGCTTTCGCCCAGAAAGCTGGGCAGATAGGAAATGTAAGGCCGAATAACAGAACTAAAACCACTACAATAAAAGCAAGCAGCACGACCAAAAATCACATGCATAAAACAAAATATAGCTTCAATGGGTCCTGTTACGAATGACATGTGATTACTTTACACTTTAAACTATATTCAGAACGATTAGTACACTAGTTAATAGCGCAAGCTGACATTTTCACCAGCAACTAACGTTTGAGGCAATTCACGTGGTGTACGTCGGCTTCAAGTCTGTGACGTCATGGCAGCTTCCTTTAGCTTTTATTTTAAACAAGCGAAGATTCTCCCATACAAATCTGTGGGTTCCTTGCATTCTAGTCATGATAGCAAACAACTATCTTTGTGCACTAGCGCTGGCAGACATATTACTATTGTGAAAAAGCACCTTTAGGACTTCAAATAAAGCATGCGACAGCATCAAACTTTTGTTATTTAATTAGACATATTATGAATCATTAACTAAATGGAATTATGGATCCCTGAAGTCTTAAACGCCAAGAAAGAACAGAGACGATCGGATGTTTCCTACCAAGAAGAAACCAACGACAGCGAGGCAGGAGGTAAAACTTAAATTATTTCCACCGACGTTAATACAGTATGGGAATCCTCAGCCCTCAACAAAGAGGAACATGAGACTTTAGGTGACTGACAGGACTCGAACCCGGTGAGACAAACAAAACGTCACGAGAACAGCACAGAAACACTCCAAATATGGGTGGGAGGCGCTAGTACAAAGATTAAATGAAATGATCGTATGGCATCGTTGGTCGGGAGGCCCCATTCGGGGGAGTTCGGCCACCGTATTGCAAGTCATTTTAGGTGACGCAACATCGGCGACTTGCGAGTCAATGATGATGAAAATGATGATAAAGTACACACAACACCCAGTCCTCCGCCGGAAAACGATCCCGGGCCCCCTGTGTGATAGGCGGTGACGCTACTGCTACGCTACGGAGGTGGACAGTATAAAGATGATATGCACCTGCGTTATGCAGAGAAAATGGTTTTTCTTTTTTTCTTGAAATTGCTCCCCTCGGTAATAACTACGCCGGTAAAATCGGGAGGAGCGTGTGCTGAGTCATTCTAGTCGCTCTTCCCTAGTTCTGACGGGGTAAAAATCGTAGAGGGAGACCAAGAGTTGAATACACTAAGCAGATTCAGAAGGATGTGGGTTGCAGTAGGTACTGGGAGATGAAGAAGCTTGCACAGGATAGAGTAGCATGGAGAGCTGCATCAAACCAATCTCAGGACTGAAGACCACAACAACAACGATATATCATACGTTGATTTAAGAATTGCAGTTGTAAATGTAAGAACACGAACACATGGCTTTCGCATGCAGTGCGCTTCCAATTCAGTCATCATATAACCCTCTTACGAGCTGACTCAAAATTTAAATTTGCTACTGTCTCTATTTCATCCATCGTAAAACTGCGTTCTAGCACCCTGGCGTCGCGCGGGACTAGCCGAGCGGTTTAAGGCGCTGCAGTCATGGACTGTGCGGCTGGTCCCGGCGGAGGTTCGAGTCCTCCCTCAGGCATGGGTATGTGTGTTTGTCCTTAGGATAATTTAGGTTAAGTTGTGTGTAAGCTTAGGGACTGATGACCTCAGCAGTTAAGTCCCATAAGATTTCATACACATTTGAACATTTTTTGAGCACTCTGCCACGTGAGAACGGATACAGCGGATAGTTTGGGTTCACAAAGGTTGGTATCAGAGTCACATTCAAACAAATGTAGTTGGACGTGGAATCGAGCCTTGAATGCTAGGTTACTTTAGCAGTATGTACAGCAGTAGGAAAGATTCACCTGGGCGTCTTTACGTCATATGAGGTTTTTCTCATCGGAATTAAACATCGGTGATGATCGATGAGTCCTGTGAGCCGACAGTGTCACAGTCCAAAATACTACTTTGATGTGGCGCTACTGCGATGAAGAGGTCGTGGATCAAGGACCGACATTTCAGGATTTCAAGTACTGATACTTAAGCTCGTTAAGTGATGTTTACAATAGCCAGTTGGTACTAGGGGCCAAGGTTCGCAGTGATAAGCTATAAGTGCAGAGCTCTTACAGCGATGACTTGCAGGTACATTACTTATCTGAAGATATCAAGTTACGAAAAGAAGATGATCGACCGTGAAGAACACCGTTCTGACACATCTTGTCGCTCCAAGTAGAATCTCGTTAAAACAGTAAAATGTCGTTAAAACATTTCCTCGGTCATTAGAGAAAGGAGTTGTCTGCCAAGCTTTATTTCTAAAATTTTCCTGCCTGCGCAAATATCCTATATTTTATTAATAATTTGACAAGATTCAATTTGATGTAGATTTTGTGTAACAATTCCTATTTTTCTTTTCCTTTATATATCTTTTGTATGATGATTCTTTTTTACCCTCCACTCATTCCACTATTTTCTAAGGGAAGCTCCTTACGACAAGACATTTATCTACGTATTTGGGGGAAAGATTTGCCTCCTTAAAAACTTTTACAATTTACATATTTCGTAGATCGCACCAAGCACGAAGTACTCGTATACTCGCATAGTCGCAACATCACTATTCCTTCAGTTGAAAATCTGGCGAACACGTACAAAGGCAGTCTCCATTTTCTCCAAATAAGTAACTAATGTACATCACCCATTTGAAGAATTCATTGACAAACTACCGAATTCACCAAAATGTTCATTAAGAAGCAGAAATTTAGAAATAGCTCTATTTGCAATTCATACTGTAAGTTGTCACTACTAACTGCAACTGTACCATCCACAACAGTTTTTTTATTACTAGTACTTTTCCCGTCTTGAACAGGGTAAAAACATTGCCGATGCCTGCCCATACTGAAGGATGTGTTTCAGGCATGACTCTTCTGCCTGTAGAAAGCCTTTTTTTCAGTTACCGGGAGGGGGGGGGGGGTGGCAATACTGGTTGAAGGTGTTATCAGTAGATTCACTGAAGAAGAAAAACGAACATATGTAAGTTACAAATAAACTGCCGCAGTGAAAAGGAAGGAGGCAATGAGTACATTATCACGTAAAACACAGTAGAACTGATGAGAGATGTTACTTGTTGTGGACGTCTTTTGATCTTCCTACGAATTTTTTCCAAGTTAATTGCGCCTTAACTACTGTTTGGTTTCTACTTTCTATGCTGCAGATAACATACTTAAGTGTTTATGCGCGTCATTTTATAAGACTAACATTATGTTTTATCGTGAATAATGATCAGCAGTCGAAATAACGTCACTGTAACCAATCACACTTATTTTTTTATTATTTACACTGTGTGTTTCAGAGAGTTCAAACTCCGTCATCAGGAGAATTTATGGCAACTAATCAGCTGTGCATGTATTGTATGCACGACCTATTACTAGTTTATGGCGCTATCTGGGAGGAAAAAAGAACACTATTACAATACAAGGATGAAAATTTTGTGGAAATCTTTGTTTGCAAAGATAACGGCAATATAAATACAAATACCTTCATTGCTTACAGGCATCTTTCCCAGCAGTGTTTATATCGCACATACTCTGTATGCAACGGAAGAAGAAAAGATGGCGTAAGAGAAACTGATAAGTGCAAGGAACATGCGAAATAATGGCAAATATATGTAATACTTTAACTACAGTGATAATATTATATTGATATAAATTATTATTACGTCAAATTGATATGATTATAATAATAATAATCATGAAAATGTAATACAAAGGCGCTTCCACACGGTTAGTATTTATTGACAATAGTAATTTGTTAAAACTTCAGTATATTGAAGTCACTCTTACACCATCAATAACAATGTCAATATTGTCAATTGGCAACACGATATTACAAGATTATGATGTCGAACTCCAAAAGAAAGCATGTGCCACATTTGTATTACCTATAGCCAGTAAACAATAGAAGACAACGAGAAAGAGGAAATATATCCGAGAATGGCTGGAAAAAGGAACGAGTTTTTGTACGTTAATCTACTGATTAAAATCATAAACAGGGAACCGAAAGATTACGTGAACTGTTTTCAAGAGACTCCTGCATCTTTCGATAATTTACTATTGTTGATACAATACAAAATAGAGAATCAGAATACGGTACTGAGAGAGGTGATCGCAGTCGACAAGAGGTTAGGTGTACCTTGCGATTTCTGGCGTCAGACAGGTCATTAAAATACTCGAAATTCCGTGCTGTAATATCAACAAACACAATTAACCAAATCTGTGAAGTAATCGTATCTGTCCTGAAGTGACATATTCAAGTAATTGACGTAACAATTTTTTTTTAGGTTTTGTGGTAATGTGGTGAGGATGACATGCGATCGCAGTCCTCTTAATAGTTACTGCATGTATACGGGGTGTAACGGGTATGAGTGCAGATATTTTCATATGTGGTACCTTAGTATGTGCACACATCAGTGTGCTGGTTGTCTTTTCCCTGCCTCGAACAGTCTGCCCGCAATCTGACACATAATTTATTACCTGCTGTTTTCTACGTGGTCGTAAGTGCGCCACTAAGTGAACTACCACTGTTAGTATAGAGTAACCATTTTGCATCCACGTATCCAAAATTCAACACCCGACCTGCAGCTCAGGAAAAATAAACAATAATGACTTGCTCTAACCACATGGCCGCGCAGGGTAGCCGCGCTGTCCGAGTCGCGGGGTCTCGGGCGTCTTGCCATAGTTCGCGCTGCTTCCCCCGTCGGAGGTTCGAGTCCTCGCTCGAGCATGGGTGTGTGTGTGTGTGTGTTGCCCTAAGCGTAAGCTAGTTCAAGTAGTGTGTAAGCCTAGTGACCGATGACCTCAGCAGTGTGGTCCCATAGGAACTTACCACAAATTTCCAAAATTTTCTTGGCACATGTATTTGAAGGTATTACCCGACCTAAAAACATACGACTTGCAATAGCTATAGCTATTAGTCTGAAAATGACTTAAATACCGATGTTATGGTGTTCGGTACACCGTCCTCAGCCACCAATAGAAAACTCTGCACTTGTACCCATTGCACACTGTATAACGTACTTTTGTAAGTACAAGCGTTTTCCTGCACTGCTGTCTAATTCAACAAGCTAATAGACCTATTATGTTTTCACATTAACAAAGAAACCAGTGCTGTAGTTAATCCTTCACTGACCACCCTAAAGTGGTAGATACAGCGTCTGCCCCAGCATAGTCCTATTTGTTTTGTGTTAATTACTTGAAAAATTGTATCTGAGCAATGATATGCAGTTCATGCACAAAGACGGACTGAAAACATATACAGTGCACGGTTACGCTATATGGTTGGTTCTTGAAGCTCTGTCAACATGTGATTGGTAAATATTGCCAAACCACCAGTTCTCGTCTTGACACACTCAGTACGTATTGGCAGTAGTGAGAATATTTTAGTGGCGATCGATACTGCTCGTCAGTATTCCTAGTATTAAGCGTACGTCAATACACACCATCATACGTTCAATATATTGACAGTTTGATAATATTACATAGTGATGAGGGCCCATTTCTTGCCACTGTTACTAATACTTTTGTACTTATTAGCCTCTCTTACGCCCCCTTACTATATGTGAGGTAAACACGACACGAAGAGGAGCCTGTGACCACTGGAGTTATTTACATTTGGGTTGCTAGACATCTTTTCCAGTCGAAGATCTTCATAGAACTTTGAGACTTGCACTAAAATATTGTTTTTGTTTGTCTTCTGCAGATAGTGCCACAGGTTAACCAAAAGTCATGTATTCAACACATACATGCATTATAAATTAATGTATACCCACCCGCTGATGAGAGGTTTAACACTCCGAAACGCGTAGTATAAGCAAAAATAATTTATGACTGATTACAGTAACTTGTAGTTTGTGTTGTTGTCTTCAGTCCACAAACTGTTTTGATGCAGCTCTACACGCTATTCTATCCCGTGCAAGCCTCTTCATCTCCGAATAACTACTGCAACCTACATCCTCCTGAATCTGCTTAGTGTATTCATCTCTTGGTCTCCCTCTACGATTTTTACCCTCCACGCTCCCCTCCACTACTCAATTGGTGATCCCTTGATACCTTCTAGTCAACTTGTGCCACAAATTCCTCTTCTCCCCAATTCTATACAGTACTTCCTCATTACTTACGTGATTTACCCATCTAATCTTCAGCATTCTTCTGTGGCACCACATTTCGAAAGCTTCTAGTCTCTTCTTGTCTAAACTGTTTATCGTCCATGTTTCACTTCCACAAATATTTTCAGAAAAGACTTTCTGACACTTAAATCTATACTCGATGTTATGAAATTTCTCTTCTTCAGAAACGCTTTCCTTGCCATAGCCAGTCTACATTTTATATCCTCTCTACTTCGACCATGATTGGTTATTTTGCTTCCCAAATAGCAAAACTCATCTTCTACTTTAAGTGTCTCATTTCCTAATCTAATTCCGTCAACATCACCTGATTTAATTCGACTACATTCCATTATCCTCGTTTTGCTTTTGTTGATGTTCATCATACATCCTCTTTTCAAGACACTGTCCATTCCATCAAGCTGCTCTTCCAAGTCCTTTGCTGTCTCTGACAGAATTACATTGTCATCGGCAAACCTCAAAGTTTTTATTTCTTCCCCGTGGATTTTAATTCCTGTTCCAAATTTTTCTCTTGTTTCCTTTACTGATTACTCAATATACAGATTGAGTAACATCGCTGATAGGCTACAATCCTGTCTCATCCCCTTCTCAATCACTGCTTCCCGTTCATGGTTCAAAATGGTTCAAATGGTTCTGAGCACTATGGGACCTAACATCTGAGGTCATCAGTCCCCTAGAACTTATAACTACTTAAACCTAACTAACCTAAGGACGTCACATACATCCATGCCCGAGGCAGGATTCAAACCTGCGACCGTAGCAGTCGCGCGGTTCCGGACTGCAGCGTCTGGAACCGCTCGGCCACCGCAGCCGGCTCCCTTTCATGCCCGCCGCCTCTTATACCTGCCATCCAGTTTCTGTACAAATTGTAAACTGCCTTTCGCTCCCTGCATTTTAGACCTGCCACCTTTAGAATTTGAAAGAGAGCATTCCCGTCAACATTGTAAAAAGCTTTTTCTAAGTCTACAAGTGCTATAAACGTAGGTTTTCCGTTCCTTAATCTATCTTCTAAGATAAGTCGTAGGGTCAGTATTGCATCGCGTGTTCCAGCATTTCTACGGAACCCAAACGGATCTTCCCCGAGGTTGGCTTCTACCAGTTTTTCTATTCGTCTGTAAGGAATTCGTGTTGATATTTTGCAACCATGACTTATTAAACTGATAGTCCGGTAATTTTCACCAATGTCAAGGCCTTCTTTCCTTGTACTTTAAATTGACAATATCGGGTTGTTTAACTGCCCTATATGTTATATTATTACACTTTCCATGAGTAATTTGTACGGTAATTTGTAATAGCATACAAAAAATCAATTTTCAATCTACTTAACATATTTCCTATATACTGAAGTTTTACAGACCTGTGATGTAATAGGAACAATATTTTGTTCATCTGAGATAGGAATGCAATTCTTTTGGGTTAAATACATAAGATACAAATACATAAGCTACATTTGAATAAGAGACAAGAAATTGTCCAGAAGTATACTTTTTTGAGGCTGGTTTCAAATTTAGTTTCCCTGTGTGTCAGACATTTCATGCCGTTAGACAGTTCTCCGAGAATATTGATAGCAGATAGCAGCATTTTTCACACAATCTGCACTGCAGTTTGAGGAATGAAGAATAATAACTAATTTTTCCTCCAGCCTTTGAACAATGGGTGTCATTGAAACTTCCTGACAAGGCGAAGGTTCCGAGTTCGAGTCTCGGTCCGGCACACAGTTTTAATCTGTCAGGAAGTTTCATGTCAGCGCAAACTCCGCTGCAGAGTGAAAATTTCATTCTGGAATGGGTGTCATTATTCCTTCTGAACTTCAATGTGTTGTTCAAAACAAATTGCGCGGTATCGTTATGCATGCGACAGCAAACGTAGGGTCAAATGCTTTGGACAGCCTTTGTGCTAGGGACGATTTTATACCTAACAGAAGGATCATTTTAATGTCGCTAACCCACGGAACAAGCTCGAAGTATGAATATTACGTACTTCCTCCTGCTTAGGCAATTGGAGAAAATCTGTTGGTTGCTTTTGCATTTGAAGTGGTCTACGGTGGGCTTGATGGGACTTACGGAGACACTATTAGTTCACGAGCGGTTCCTCGAGAAACCCCTAAAAAGGTCTCCTGATATTCAGATCTTGAACAACTTTGAAAATTTTCTTTTATCTCCATCCGTTTCCGAAACAGAGAGGTTCGAAGTTACACTACTTATGTACTCAAAAATATGTACTCAAAATCCGTTGTGAGGCGGAAACTTAGTTGATAAATGACGTGGCACGGAGAAATATGCTGTAAAGTGTCTCCTTTATCATGTGAGAACCCAATGTTGTAATACTGAAGGACATACAACATTTCTTTGAACGCAAAATCCGCTCTGAGGTGTAAAATTAGCTCTGCGTTATTTCAGTTTCACTTAAGTAAACCATCTAAATTTTGCTGTAACATATTCTTTTCGGTATCCTCTTGGCATACATTTTTTAGCTGTTGCTGATACTGCTTCAATGAAGCGTTGATAGTTCTTTTGTCATGGAGATATCCAGTGAATGTTTCCATAGAAAATCGCTGACTGAAAATAGCCAAAGCGAGTTAACTTACTTATTTCCTTCTTTCCAATTCCGTCACTGACTAGAAGCGCAGAAAAAGTTGCACCGAATTGATAAAACGTCTCAGAAACGTGTTTTTCATTTGGAAAATCATGGTAAAATTATAAATCTTGAGACCCCTTACGTATAAACATTTGTCGATGTATAACATCTGCAATACGCGTTGTAGTGGTTCAAATGGTTCTGAGCACTATGGGACTTAACTTCGAAGGTCATCAGTCCCCTAGAACTTAGAACTACTTAAACCTAACTAACCTAAGGACATCACACACATCCATGCCCGAGGCAGGATTCGAACCTGCGACCGTAGCAGTCTCGCGGTTCCGGACTGAAGCGCAGAGAACTGCACGGCCACCACGGCCGGCAAAGCTGTATCATTGTGCAACAGATAGTTCATGAGATATGGTATTATAAATATTTAGCTGCATGAAAACGAAACTGCTGGATGAAATTCACATGAGATACAGGATGAGTAAGAAGCAGCAACCTACTACCGGAGTGAGGGTGTAACACAGAGACAGATGCAGGAGGAGGAGATGGGCAGACAAAGAGGGCAAGTAGGAGATGGACATAGATAGGCGGAGAATGAAATGGACAAAGAGAGGAGAGGGGGAAATGCTCAGAAAGGTAGGAGGAGGAACTGAACGACAGGAGGTTCATAATGGTTCTGAGCACTATGGGACTTAACTTCTGAGGTCATCAGTCCCCTAGAACTTAGAACTACTTAAACCTAACTAACCTAAGGACATCACACACATCCGTGCCCGAGGGAGGATTCGAACCTGCGACCGTAGCGGTCGTGCGGTTCCAGACTGTAGCGCCTAGAACCGCTCGGCCACCCCAGCTGGCCATGATGTAGCCTTCGTTGTGCTGTACATAAAATAAAATTTTTAAATTTTTTTATTGATTACGCCAAAGACCATTCACAAATGTTCTAATAATTATTTTAAATATTTTGTCCCAAATTTTCTTTGTTACATTACGTCTGTTGGGATATTTCATCATCTGTTATTCTGTATTGTCAGTTTTTCCTATTTGTTTCTAATTTTATCTTTCTTTTCTTGTCAGATATTTCAAGCCCCGTGGAAAATATTTTAATTATGTTACGAAGGTATAATCTAGTACATACAGCTATATATCGACAGGTGTATAGTATTCTGACTGCAGTTAAACATCGTAATTAGAGTAATGATGTTCGGGGAATATTTCTGTTTTCTTATCGTTTTCCTTGTGTACTTTGCGCTAAGGCGCGGTGTCACCTTGCAGCAACAAGTAGCTCTGATAGGCAGTGGGTACCACTCGATAATCTTCGGTAGCACGGAGCCCGGCGCCTCGCATGCTCCTCTGAGCGAACGCAGTCGCCATCTGTTCCCATGTCTGTAAACTAGTTGGACGTCATCCTTTCATGCACGCGCAGTCGGAAAAAAAAATACACCTACAGTGTAGCCAGAAACTCAGCAGAAGGAGTGGGTGGCAAATGATGTTAGTTTCGCGGTGAGTGGCATGGTAGTTTTGAAATGGCTCGCTACTAGGCAGCATCCAATGCATGCTCCGGCTTTCTACGAACTGATACAGAACAACATGCGGATTAGCGAATTTTTTTTACTAGTTAAGAGAGAGAGAGAGAAGGGAAAGCAGCCCTTCCATTGGAAAGGATGCAGAAGCGACCTCGAATTAGGCATGAAGAAAGACCAGGGTTTGATTTCTCTTTGACGACGATTTCATTAGTGAAACTCAGGTTTTGTGGAATTGAGGGCTATTCACACAGCTGGTTTGAATCATACTTAATGAATAGAAAGCAAAAAGTTGTGCTGAATAGCACAAATAATGTTGGGAGGGTGGTAAATTCTAGTGAACGGGGAGTTATCACAAAGGGAGTCCCGCAGTGTTCAATTTTACGTCCTCTGCTGTTCCTTATTCATGCGAATGACCTCTCACTTAACGTTCAGCAAGCGGAACTAGTACTTTTTGCAGATGACATGAGTGTTGTAATAAATCCCACTCCAGAAAAAGCAGCTGAAGATATTGTTAAGGATGTCTTTCAAAGAATTATTAAGTGGTTCACAGAAAATGGACTCTCCCTTAATGCTGAAAATACTCACTATATCCAGTTCTGTACACCGAATAGAGTCATACCGACAATTGATGTAGCATATGAACAGGGTTCAGTTAACAGGGTAGATTTCTCCAAGTTTTTGGATGTTCACATTAATGATAACTTGAACTGGAAGAAGCTTCTCAAACAACTAAGTTTAGCTTCTTTCTCACTTCGTATAATCACTAGTCTTGGTAATAAACAGATCAGCCTCCTAACGTACTTTGCATATCTCCACTCAATAATGTCTTATGGAACAGTTTTCTGGGGTAACTCGCCACTTAGACATAAAGTATTGATTGCACAAAAGAGAGCAGTGAGAATAATTAGTGGTGTTCACCCAAGGACCTCATGTAGGCACCTTTTCAAGAAGTTAGGTATTTTAACTGCACCATCAGAGTACATATATTCGCTAATGAAATTCGTTACAAATAATCCATCTCAATTCACGAAGAACAGTGATGTCCCTACGTACAACACTAGAGGGCAAAAATGACCTTGCTTATCCGTCATTGAAGCTGTCAGTTGCTCAAAAAATAGTACATTATCCAGGAACAAAAATCTTTGATCATTTGCCCAACAACATAAAGTGTCTGGCAGGTAGCAGGTCAAGTTTTAAATCTAGCTTAAAATCATTTCTTTTGGACAGCTCCTATTCCATGGACGAGTTTCTGTTTCAGAACTGGTAAAAAAAAAGTACCTCTAAATGTAGCTGCGTGTGTAGAACTAAAAATTTCAGTAATATTAATATTAGCACTATTCATGTGTATATATATATCTTGTAATCTGACTTGTCCCACACCATATCGATAAAACAACTGGGAAAATGATCTACGGAACATGATATAAGTAAAACTAAAACTAAAACATTTTCACATTGCAGAAAGATCGAGAAGGATACGGACTTTGTCCATATTAAAGCAAACATCTGGGTGTTTGCCTTAAGTGATTCTGGTACTAAAAAGCTAAAGGGTCACACAGTTCCAATTGCTGGTTGCCTATCGAACGGCTTCTAAAGCGACAACAATTTTATTTTGAGTATTTCATAAACGCTGACGGAAAAAAATTGCAACACCAAGTAGGAGTTGTGCGACATAAACGAAAATTGGTAGGGGTGTTTCTACATCTGAAAAATAATATCCGTTCAAATTTCGCGCCAGTCGCTTAAGTGGCCCTAGTAGCGTCACTACGGTGATACAAATCAGGTTTGCTTCAAATACACGCTGCAACGGTCGTGAAAGTTGGCTACCTTTGAGGTTGGACGTGGTAAGTCGATGTTAATCAAGAATGCCTTTGGGGTGACAAAAACATCATTATAAGCACCGCACTGAGTTTGAACGAGGTCGTCTAATAAGTGAAACGTCGCCTTAGAAAAATTAATGAATTACTGTGCTGGTAAAGCCCTTACGTTATTTGATTTTCAAACAGCTGAGCAAAACTGAACGTACTTAGACATTTCTCTCTTTACTTATTCTGATCATCACTAAACTGACACACAATATTTTTAGCGCAACGCAATCTGACTTTTAATAGTCCCTATAAAGAATGGCCCTGACTAACAATAACCTATACCTTTCGTGGATCACACACCTCACAAAAATCTTCGTTACTCGAACTACTGCAATACAGCGAGCGCCAATACTGCCAGCTAAATAAAAGATTCTAACTACTGAAGGCACTAACTACTGATAGGCATAGTTAGCAAATGAAAGATTCTGACAGAGAACAAACAATGTATTTACCTTAATAATGTTCAAAAGTCATAATATATATATCAGTTCATGACATCCAGTCTTACAAATTCACTCTCTCTGATGGACACACGTCCAGATCATCCACTCTCAAAACTCCGCCATCACACTCCCCACATCCACCACTGCTGGCGGCTCACTTCCAACTGCGCAACGCTACGCGCTGTTAACAGCCAACTGCCCAACACTACAATAGCGAATATTACAACAATGCCAAACAGCCACAGACTGCACACCGCACGGTCAGTGATTTTCATACAGAGCGCTACGTGGCGTTACCAACATAAAAACCTAAACAGCCTACTTAAGTAGGGCTACGAGAAGCTGGATGTTCATTCTGCGATACTGCAGAAAGACTAGGCAGGAATGTAGCCACTGTACACGATTGCTGGCAGCGGTGGTCACGAGGATATACGGGCGCCAGAAAACCGGGCTCCGGATGGCCAGGTGGCACTACCGTGAGAGAAGACCATCGTGTTCGGCGTACGGCTCTGGCGCATCGCTCTGCATCTGCAACAACAATCTGAGCAGCAGTTGGCACCACAGTGACACAACGAACTGTTACAAATCGGTTGCTTCAAGACCAGCGCAGAGCTAGACGCCCTGTAGCATGCATTCTACTGATCCCAAACCATCGCCATTTGCGACTTCAGTGGTGTCAATTGCTAGTTCATTGGAAGGCAGGGTGGAGGTCTGTTGTGTTCTCTGATGAAAGCTGGTTCTGTCTCGGTACCAGTGATGACCATGGGTTGGTTAGAAGGAGGCCAGTTGAGGATCTGCAACCAGTCTGTCGGTATGCTAGACACAGTGGAGCAGCAGCTGGAGTAGTGGTCTCGGGTGCTGCTTCATATGACAGCTGGAGCACTCTCACGGTTATCCCACGCACCATTACTGCTAATTTATACGTCAAGCTGTCGTTTCAACCTGCTGTGCTGCCGTATATGAACAGCACTACAGACGCTTGTCTTCCAAGAGGATAACTCTCGCCCACGTATCGCTGTTGTAACCGAACATGCTCTACAGAGTGTGGACATGTTCCCTTGGCCTGCTCGATCACCATATCTGTTTCCCACCGAGCACATATGTGACGTCATCGGACGGCCGCTGCAACCTAATCCACAACTAGCATTAACCGTCTGTGTATTGACCGACCAAGTGCAACAGGCGTGGAACTCCAGCCCAGACATTGACATCCGGCACCTGTACAGCACGATGTATGCACGCTTCCACTCAACATTCTGGCGGTTACACTGGTTATGAATGTACCAGCATTTCACATTTGCAAAGCCTTATCTCGCTCATGCGTTAACCAGTGGTCTTGCAATGTTAATCACTTAAATGTGTTACCTAGACAAATCTGTTTCCGATATTCTATTGCTCTATACAAATTATTTTTTGGTGCTGCGATTTTTTCTATCAGTGTAATAACCAACCGAATTTGAAAATTTAAAATGTTTTAATAAACTATACATCAAGGTGTATAATCTTACGCTAAAGACGTAACACAGGAAGCCAAGTACTAAACTCAGAAACTCTTTATATGTCTCGAGACAGAGTTATTAGCCGCGTACAGATTATCCAGACTGTACTCGCCAAATGTTTGAGAAAGTGACCACTGCGCGACTTCCAACATATTTTATGCATAATTTCAAAGTTTTTCGACACTTTTTCACGTTGACATGCCTCCAACTCCACACTCTCCCACGAAAAGGAAGGAAGAAAATTTATTGATTACCACATTTTGGCTGTTCAAGCAGTAAAAGATCATCATCAGCCATGATGTTTAATTTTTCTACTTCTTTACTACTAAAAAAGTAACTCCACTCGCAACAAGTTTAGAAGGCAGTATCCACATATATCACTGAATGTACCTGCAAAATGATACCACCCTATGACACGAAGTTAAGGAGATATGATACCATGAATTTTGAGATGCGCGAAAACGGGGCACAAATTACCTAGCTTATACTCCTCCATCGTTTGAGACCAAGAGCAAGCTCAACGTCAGATATTTAGCACAGTACCTCGTTTGCAAAGTAATCAGTCATTTGAGGCTGTTTTTTAAATGAGAGTTCGATTCTTTAAGGAATCGGTGGTGAGGTTCTACCGTATCTTCCTTCGTCGTCGGCGTTGTCGTCGTTGCCGTGAGGCACCGTTATACCAAGTGGAAAGGCGCGTCCATCTTAGAGCATGAGATATGGTAACCTTAAGTCACTGACAATACACAACGGTCACGGTAGCACCTGATTCCAGAATAGCTGCACTAGTTAGGATCTACTAGCTACCCCATCTTGACCAGGTCCCCAAAACTTAACTCGTAACGAAATCCCTTCGAAGCAAATTGTCATAAAGATCGTCTATAAAGGCTTCGTACAACGATAAGAAATGTTACAGTTTATGGAATAATGACAGATACGACCAAACTGTCTTGTTTCTTCTGTTTTATTTAACGCAACTTTGTTCACAGTTTTATTTCGCATTCACCACTCATTCACACTCTGATGTGGAGTATATGCGAGTGCCTGAACCCTAACTCCCAAGTTCCATCGAAACCTTTTGATGAACAGTTTTGGTTGCTCGACACCAACAGTCAATGATAATGATATAGTATTTTGTAATTCACTCTTCTAGTTTAGCCATCGCCATCAACGAAAGTTCGTTAGGCGTTAAGACAATTACACAATTTTCTCTCTGGTCCGCTATTATTAAGGGTTCGCGTAAAAGTTAACGTTTTTCTCCTTTTCATAAATTGGAGCCAGCTCTCCGCGATATAACTTAAAAAAACCGGTCTCAATACCGCGTCCCTCGTGAGATGCGTATAGATTTATCCCGGAATCGACCACTCTGTAGGTGTACTCAGTTTAATGACCACACTTCGCTATCCGCGATTTCGTGTAACTAAATGTCCTTTTGTTACTCTGATCGTATACCGTAGTTATTTAACACTCGCCCCTATATTTTTTCTCAACGCACAGTTAGCACTTCTTCACTTGTTTATTTCTAAGAGTAAACGAAAAACTGACGGCGTATCATCGGCTTCGTAGATATAAAGCAAAACACCTCAATATGCCCAATTTTACCTCTTCTTATAGGATCGGCTACGTTACTCATTAATTTACTACATATTATTTACAATAACACTAAACAGGTATCGCCGTTATATTTTAATTGTATTCAAAAGCATGTTATTATTATGACCGACCAAATCGTAACAAATCGCGTGGCGTGCGTTTTTAACGATAGCTTTACACTCGCCCAGTCTTTATTCATGCAATATTTTATATAAAAATACAGACAGGACCGAAAGATCGATCTCTCGACCGAAAGATCGATCTCTCTACTGTAACCAATAGAGGCAAATACGTTATTCAAGTTCCGTTACATCTATCTTGACTCGTACTGTTACAAGGTTACTGGTGGAAAAACTGAATCAGGAAGGCCAGACTGGGATCTGTACTGCCGCTTCAGAGTCTGGCCACTGCACGCCCTCGCTAGGTTCGAATTAAGAATCTTTCGTTAGTCACTTTATGAGACGTAATAAAATTGTATAAGCGATAAATCGCGGAGGCTGAAACGGAGATACTGTGGATCGCCATCCATCTAAAAAGATACCTATCAAATGCATGTCCATTAATTTCCCTACAGTGAATTTCCATTCCTCTCAAGATTTAGCACTCCCTTCAAAACCAGTAGACCATAAGATTCAATGTTATAATTGAAAGGTATTTATGTTAATGACTACAGGCCGAAGCAATGAACTACAGTTTGTATCTAGGCCGGGATTGGAACCTGAGTCTCCTACTCACGAAGCAGACGCGCTAACCACTGTGACACCCAGGCGCTGTAGTTATCACGGCTGCGCGGATTATCCTAGTATGTATCCTTCCCTCCAGTTCCCACCTTGGCCCATTTTTGTGTTTTCCTTCTTAACTCGTATCGCCGCGCGGGGTAGCCGCGCGGCCTGGGGCGTCTTGACACGGTGTGCGCGGCTCTCCCCGTCGAAGGTTCGAGTCCTCCCACGGGCATGGGTGTGTGTGTCGTCCTTAGCGTAAGTTAGTTTGATTAAGTAGTGTGTAAGCTTAGCGGCTTACAGCCTCAGCAGTTTGGTCCCATAAGACCTTACTCAGGCGTGGTAAAAACTGCTGTTTTGAAGAGCGCGTCGCAGCGCGTAGTGTGAAGCAGTCGCCCTCCACTGGCGGTGGCGCCGCTGTGGCAATCGCAGCTTTGGTGTCTCCCTCTGGTGGGAAAGGGGAAAGGTTGCCTGTTCACGTGCATTTAAGGGGCGCTGTGAGCTCGCCAGTGGGTCAGTCTGGGTCAGTCTCTCGTCCCCAGCTTGCTAGTCTGTCTCTCGTCCGAATGTGTGGCGCAGTGAGAGAACTCAACGAGTGGTCGCCTGGTCGGGGGCTTAGTTCCTGCATCTGAGTCTGCGCGTTAGGCCGCGAGTCTACTCGAGTAGCTCAGGCAACGGTGATTGGCGGTTGGATCGATCGGTTGGTCGGTCGCGCACTGAGACACAAGACGACATGTCCGCCTTGAGCGTAAGCGCATGTGAGGTCGCCACGTGAGTCCAGTGGGCCGCGCTGTATAGCGAGGGGTAGCGGCTTCGCGGCCGACTCGAGAGCAACAGGAGTCAACCCACGACATCGGTCTGGTCGGTGCGAGCTGCGACGCCGTGAGACGGGAGATCGGCGCGCCTTCCTGCGTCCGTTGAAGCGGCTGGCAGAGGACGGGTCGGGATACCGTTTTGGGGGTGCTGCGCCAGGTCTTCGCCAGAAATCGCAGTTTATTAGAAGTTGAGTTATTGGTGATATGTTGCCTCACTTACTTGTTAAATTCTACTTCTTTTCTTGGTGAGGTCACCAGCCGCTTTGTTTTGGGGTCATCCCACCATTATTCTCCGTTTGCCCACCCGTTATTTATGAATTAAGTGGTCCGTTTTTCCCTTGTGGAGTAGGGGCGGGTTAGAGCAACCTGCCGTTCGGGTTGTTCGGTAATCTCCCTATCAATCTGCCGTACGTTAATAGCTTCCTCTGTCATGTTTGTCGGATTCAGTGTGTTAGCGAATTTATTGCTTAAGGTGTAAAGGCCAAATTCCTGAAATATATTTTTATCTTGCCTATCATCTTGAGAGGCGGTATATGTGTTCCGTAGAGCACGTTTGCCCAACCTTTTATAATTTTATGTAACATTGTATTTCATGAACTTTTATTTAAATGGTCATTTTAGTATATAAAGTTGCCACCCTTCCACCGTAAGACTTTTCTTAGAAGTTAAAATCAAGTTGCACCTTCGGTGGCAAGTTAATCTTTAATTTTAGTGTTTTGTACCATTTCCAGCCCTCCTATGGGGTGCATAGTTTGCGTGCTTGTGTGAATTGTTAAAACTTTTACTTTAAGGTAATCTGGTGTGTTGCAGATTTGCACCTGTGTAGTCTTTCAGAGGTTGTTGTGAGCGGTCGTGATTACCGCCGTGTCAAAAGGGTGCGGCAAGGTTCTCAGCCCGAAAGTTCATACAGTCAAAAATTTGTTTCTTTCTGCCTCTGAATTAATTGTTACTTGATATTTAGAGGGTGCTTTCTGCTTATAATTTTAAACATGTTTCTTAAAGAAAAGGCTTTTGGAATAAAACTCCCATTTGTTAAAAGCAATTTCATTTTGATTTCATCAGTTACTCCCTGGCAACTACTTCCAGGCCCAAACAGTGTGATTAAATGTCTTAATGTCTTGATGAATCGCTAGTAAATAAAATAAATTCTTAAGGAAACGTTGAAAGTAATTTCACGGTTCACTTACCACAAATTTCCAATTTTTAACTAGTATTGCTGCTGCAGAGGCCCACCAACACCGGAATAGCACCTTAGCATTGAACAAAATCGGGACAATTCTGCCTATACATCAGGCATAGGTAATATCTTAGTCGTATGATTAATACTCAGGTCCTGTACTTGTAGCTACGAGGTTACGACTACACTGTCCCCCATGTATGCTGCACAATCACATTAAGTTTGGAATAACAACTTCAACTACAACACATCCCCCGATCTCTAAATTTCCCAGGGAAATTTCAATCGCGCCTCACCCTTCTTCTTTCTAGATCGTGAAATTACTGCTCTTATAAACTGTAAACGAACTAAATGAAACTAACAATCCTGCTCTGCTTGCATAATTGCAATCTTACACAAGTGCCAACACTTTAATTGCTCTATTCCATCATTTACTCGAATACACCTCATATCGTTTTTCGAAAACCAATGCCTCCACCAGCTTCATCCAAATGAATTACATTGTTACCTAGAGCATTCACTACAATCATCGTCATAGCCCACAAACTACGCATGTCACATCACTTGAGCTTCCCGTAGTCACTGTTTTGGGTCAATAAAAATCCATTTATATACATTGTCTGATAAAAAGTGAAACAACCAGCTGACATGTTCGGAAGTCAATGTAACACGCCATCGCCGCGCGGGATTAGCCGAGCGGTCTAAACGCTGCAGTCAGGGACTGTGCGGCTGGTACCAGCGGAGGTTCGAGTCCTCCCTCGGGCATGGGTGTGTGTGTGTGTCCTTAGGATAATTTAGGTTGAGAAGTGTGTAAGCTTCGGGACGCATGACCTTAGCAGTTAAGTCCCATAAGATTTCACACACATTTGAACATTTTTGGTCAGCAGCTCGTGGTCGTGCGGTAGCGTTCTCGCTTCCCGCGCCCGGGTTCCCAGGTTAGATTCCCGGCGGGGTCAGGGATTTTCTCTGCCTCATGATGACTGGGTGTTGTGTGATGTCCTTAGGTTAGTTAGGTTTAAGTAGTTCTAAGTTCTAGGGGACTGATGACCATAGATGTTAACTCCCATAGTGCTCAGAGCCATTTTTTTGAACATTTTTGAACACACCATCGGCGGGAATTATAATCAGAGTCGCAATTCTCTGTGAGAGGTAGAACGTAATGATGAAGACTGGTTTGTGGGGCATTCAATTGCGCCGTTATCAGCGCCCGTACAAATGCCCAATCTTTACTCAGTCCAATCTCGCCACATTAACGAATGATGAAGAAATGATAAGGACAACACAAACGCCCAGTCCCCAAGTGGAGAAAATCCCCAACCCCACCGGGAATCGAACCCGGGACCCAGTGATCCGGAGGCAGCAACGCTAGCCACTAAACCACGAGCTGCGGAGGAGAGGTAGAACGGATACCAAAATGAATTACTGTTGTTCGTGTTTAGTGTTGTTACAACGCCTGGTAGCGTATACAAAGGGGGGTGGAAAGTGTTATATGTTGAGTGAACACTGTGAAGGACAGAGAGATACCGCATACTCGTGTAAGACTGAGTTATCAGCAGCTAACAGAGTTACAAAAGAAACTCGTCATGGTTCCCCATTTGGCTGGCTTGTCGAATCGTTTAATTAAAGATTTGATGAGCATTCGCATGTGATAGTGGCCCGACGTTGTACTGCTCAGGAAGCTGAAGACAAGTGCACTCGTCGTCAAGGTTTCTGTCGACCACGTCTGACAACCGCAAGGATGGATAGCTATATTCTACACCGAGCTCATTGTAACCCCTTAAAATTCGTCGCTTTCCGTCAGAGAGCAAGCAGCGGCCTCCCCGGTATCTACATCTACATATATACTCCGCTAGCCACCAAGCGGTGTGTGGCGGAGGGCACATTTCGCGCCAAAGTCATATTTCCCCCCTTCTGTTCCACTCGCGGATCGCTCGAGGGAAAAACGACTGTCTGAACGCCTCAGTACGAGCTCTTATTTCCCTTATCTGTGAATGATGATCATTAAGCGATTTGAAAGTTGGTGGTAATAATATATGCTCTACATCCTCGGTGAAGATTGGATTTCGGAATGTAGTGAGCAGCCCCTTCCGTTTAGCGCGTCGTCTAGCTGCAAGTGCGTCCCACTTCAAACTTTCAATGAGTTTTGTAACGCTCTCGCGATGGCTAAATGTAGCAGTCACGAATCTTGCCGCTCTTCTTTGGACCCAAGTGGTAAGAGTCCCATACAGACGAACAATACTCCAAGACTGGACGAACTAACGTATTGTAAGCTATTTCCTTTGTTGAAGGACTACATCGCTTCAGGATTCTACCAATAAACCGCAATCTAGAGTTCGCCTTACCCGTTACTTGTGTAATCTGATCATTCCATTTGAGATCATATCGAACAGTCACACCCAGATTCTTGACTGATGTTACCGCTTCCAAAGACTGATCTTTTATTTTGTACTCATACATTAATGGGGATTTTCGCCTTGTTATACGCAGTAGGTTACACTTACGAATATTGAGAGACAACTGTCAGTCATTACACCACGCATTTATTTTCTGCTAATCCTCATTGATCTGTTCACAACTTTCGTGTGATACTACTTTTCTGTAGACTACAATATCATCGGCAAACAGTCTAAGGCCGCTGTCAATACCATTAACCAGATCGCTTATGTAAATCGTAAAAAGCAGAGGATCTATTACGGTGCCCTGGGGCACACCTGAACTTACTCTTGTTTCTGTTGAAGTTACCCCTTTCAGGACGACATACTGCTCCCTGCCTGTTAGAAAACCTTCTATCCAACCGCATATGTCATTGGATCGACCGTAAGCGCGCACTTTTTGTAGCAAGCGACAGTGCGGAACTGAGTCGAACGCTTTTCGAAAGTCGAGAAATATGGCATCAGCCTGGGAGCCGGTATCTAGAGCCTTTTGTACGAGGGCATTTCGAAAAGTAAAGATACAATGGCTTGCAGTCCTTATTTAGAACACGTATTTAGAAAACGCCAGTTACATCTTATTAACTTGATTATTTGTTATTTTTCGATATAATTACCCCCATTATCCATACATTTGTTAAGTCGGTGCACAAGCTTTTGTATCCCACAGTCATACAAGATTTCCGCCTGTTGTCGGAACCACATTTCAACTTCATCTTTGATCTCTTCATTGTCGTGGAATGATTTTCCACCAAGATGTGACTTCAGGTAACGGAAGACATGGAAGTCGGTGGGCGCAAGGTCCGGGCTGTATGGCGGATGGTCCAATACGTCCCATTTGAATTGTTTGAGTAGTGCTTTTGGGTTACGAGCGCTGTGTGAGGCCGAGCTTTGTCATGAAGCAAACAGACTCCACTTGTCAGCATTCCCCTGCGTTTGTACTGAATTGCTCTTCGAAGACGTTTCAAAGTCTTGCAATATGCAGCAGCATTAATTGTCATTCCAGGAGGCATAAATTCCAACAGAAGAATGCCTTCTCTGTCCCAAAACACAGAAGCCATGATTTTCTTCGCTGAAATCGACGTTTTGCATTTATTGGCTTTTGATGAATTCGAATGGCGCCATTGCATTGATTGTTGCTTGGATTCAGGTGTATGGTGATAAACCCACGTCTCGTCACCTGTCACAATGTGATCAATGAACTCATCGCCTGCTTCAGCATAGCGTGTGAGGAAGTCTAGTGCAAAGCCCATCCTTTTCTGTTTGTGTTCTTCCGTTAACAGTTTTGGAACCCAGCGCGCGCACAATTTCCTGTACCCTAACTTGACAGTCACAACGTCATAAAGAGTTGTCATTGACACGTCCGGTATGATCTGATGCAATTCTTTCATTGTGAGACGTCTATTCACACGAACTGCTTCCTCCGTTCTCCGAAGAAGTGCATCAGAGATCACAGATGGCCGACCTGTTTTTTGTTTGCCATGAACATTGGTCCTACCTTCAGACAAATGACGACACCATATCGTTACATATTGTCGATTCATAATGTTCTCATAAACAGAAACAATTTCTTTGTGAATATCCGCTGGTCGCTGACCTTTTGCATGAAGAAAACGTATGACGGAGCGCACTTCGATTCTGAATCGGCGCAGCCATTTTAAACACGACCTACTCCAACCAGAAGCAACGTTCAACTGCCGAACGACCACGAGGAGAAAGCTAACGGTTCAAGTTTAACACCAGCGTTGCCAACTTGCTCGCCAAAACTCTTCTGTTCCTCTGGCGTACGGTGTATCTTTACTTTCCGAAATACCCTCGTACATCATGCACAAAGAGGGCCAGCTGTGTCCCACATGACCGCTGTTTCCTAAAACCGTGCTGGTTTCTGCAGATGAGCTTCTGTGAGTCTAGAAAGGTCATTATGTCTGAACACAAAATATGTTCCATGATTCTACAACAAATCGATGTCATATTGGCCGCTAATTATGTGCATCCGATTTTCTACCCTTTTCATAGATTGTTATTCTGTGTCCTCCCGCACCACTGGTCAGAGGCGCAGTAGCCGGGCTATCAAATTACCGTCCCTTGTGTAGGCTGCCGTTAACACCACAGCCCAGACGGCTGCGTCTGGAGCAGTGCCGTGGTCGGGAATGCTCATGAATGGCATCGAACTGTGTTCGGCGATGGATCGCGGTTCCAGGTATCCAAGGGGCCGGCCGGTGTGGTCGAGCGGTTCTAGGCGCTTCAGTCTGGAACCACGCGACCGCTACGGTCGCAGGTTCGCATCCTGCCTCGGGCATAGATGTGTGCGACGTCCTTAGGTTATTTAGGTTTAAGTAGTTCTAAGTTCTAGGGGACTGATAACCTCAGATGTTAAGTCCCATGGTGCTCAGAGCCATTTGAACCATTTTGGGTATCCAAGTACAAACTTGGATACATATGTGGTAAATAGTTTTCAATCTACACTGCGAAAGTATAAACTTGGATACCCATGTGGTAAATAGTTTTCTGTCTACACTGCGAAAGTTTAAGTATAGCCATCCTATATCTTAATGTGCTGTGCATAAGGGTCTAGAATCTACATAAAGTGTAGGACCCGGCCGGAAAATGGCACTCAGGAGTCAAAGCGAGTCGGAGCACACTATCAGCTGAAGATTCGTGTCTCGTAAATTGCAATGATCAAATGAACCTTTGCACTAATGGATGCTTGAACTAAATTCCATGAGGAAGCTCTGACTTAATGTGTTCCTGTCGAAACTCCTCACATACACTGTTTAAAGACAGTATCAGATAACATTTTCCGTTCGACAATGAATTTTGTAGCGCCAAAACCACTGGTACTCCCCTCATTATAGAGCTGCTTTGCGACAGCAAATACGTCGGAAAGGTGTCGGGTATCTTTTCCATGACCTTAAAGATAATTTGATCTACTTGTAGGCAAATTAATTGTAATGTGAAACAACTAACGTTTTATGTAGATGTACAGTACATGGAAAACTTAATGGTTCCACTGCAACAGATTGAAAAATGAGAAACATGAAACAAGCGGCTTTTATTTTTGCCTTTTTTTACGTTGTAGGTTTCTATAGACAGGGTATAAACATTATGGCGCACATGTATATTTCCATACTAAGTGTTGAAATTCATTTATGAAATAAATGTCATTCTTTAGTACACAAGAATGACAGTTTGTTCGACTGACTTAAAGTTCCAGTCACCACAAACATTGCTTTGATATCTTGTTATTTAGGAACCAGAGGAAGAGTTTTTTTTCCTTTATTGAGTTTAAATTCCCCTCAGAGGGGGGCGTGCTGGTAGCAGCATAGTACGCCGGTCTTCAGCCTATCAGAGGGTAAGTATTGAAAATCATTTCACCCTCACAATTCCCTATTGCAGGTAGGTTTTCACGTTGTTTTTTCCAGCTGTGTGGAGAACGACTAAATTCAAAATTTACAGTAGTATATCAACCTGAAACTTTCTCAAGTTGCAAAAGTTTCTTGTTAAAAATATTTGGTTCACAGCCTGCCATGTTAGAAGTCCCCGTTTCCTGGAACATAAATCGCTCCTGCTACCTGGTGAGGTTATCGTGTACTTACCTCGCACAAGAGTTATCTGAGACGGCGCTAGGTGTCGCACAACAACACGATGCAGTATGCTCTCTACGATCCATATATCGTAAGACTATAAGAACGCGACATTAAACTCTTTGCCTATATGGGACTCCATTTGCTGGTTCATGTTAAGGTGCATGATAGCGTAATGAGTAACGCTAACGCACCAATTAAATCACATCATGTTAAATAACGAGAAGGAAAGTCAGTGAAATACGGTATATCAACAGCAGGATTTTTTTTAGATCTATTCTACATCTATACTCAGCAAAACCATAATGAAGTGGATGGCAGAGAGCGATTTCCACTATACCACATATCAATGTTTCTTCTCGCTTCATTCACATTTCAAGCGCGGAAGGAATATGTTTTAATGTCCCTCTATTCACTGCGAATAACCTACACTTGTCTTCGCATCCTTTCCGGAGCACTGCATACTGGCGGGCAAAAATTATTACAGAAGGCAGGACACGACTCTCAGTAATGTGTCTGATCATTACAGACGGCAGTGCATACACTGCAACGTGTTTCCATGTTGGCCACAAGGTTTGTGAGCAGTTCTTGTGGTAACGCGTTCCATCCTTCCACAAGCGCGGCTGAGAAGTGCTGTATGGTGATTGGTGCATATGGACGTGCTGCAATACATCTATCGAACCCATACCACATGTACTCGATGGGATACAAGTCGGGGGAACCGGGAAGCCACTCCATTCATCGATTATACTCTCGTTCCAAGAATGTTACAGATATTCTGCACATTATAGTCAAACTGAAATACAGTGAAGCGCCAAAGAATCTGGTATAGGCAGGCGTATTCAAATACAGAGATGTGTAAATAGGCAGAATACAGCGCTGCGGTCGGCAACGCCTAATATAACTGGTGTGTAGTGCAGTTGTTAGATCGCGTACTGCTGCTACAATGGCAGCTTACCATGATTTAAGTGAGTTTGAACGTGGTGTTCCTGTCGGCGCACGAGCGATGGGACACAGCATCTCTGAGGTAGCGATGAAGTGGAGATTTTCCCCTACGACCATTTCACGAGTGTACCGTGAATATCAGGAACCCGGTGACTTCGTTGCGTCCGGGCAAAAATCCTGCAAGAACGGGACCAACGACGACTAAAGAGCGTCGTTCATCGTGACAGAATTCCAACCCTTCCGAAAGTTGCTGCAGTTTTCAGTGCAGGGGCATCAACAAGTGTCAGCGTGCGAACCATTCAACGAAACATCATCGATATGGGCTTTCGGAGCTAATGCCCACTCGAGTACCCTTGATGACTGCACGACACAAAACTTTACGCCTCGCCTGGGTCCATCAACACCGACATTGGACTGTTGCTGACTGGAAACACGCTGCCTCGTCGGACGAGTCCTGTTTCAAATTGTATCGAGCGGATGGATATGTTCGGGTATGGAGACAACCTCATGAATCCGTGGACCTTGCATATCAGCAGGGGACTGTTCAGGCTGGTGGAGGCTCTGGAATGGTGTGGGTCGTGTGCAGTTGGAATGATATGGGACCCCTGATACGTCTAGATACGACTCTGACAGGTGATACGTACGTCTGATGACCTGCATCCATTTATGTCCATAGCTTATTGCGACGGATTTGGGCAATAGCAACAGGACAATGCTACATCCCACACGTCCAGAATTGCTACAGAGTGGCTCCAGGAACAGGCTTCTGAGTTCAAAAACTTCCACTGTCCACCAGACTACCCAGACATGAACATTATTGAGCCTTTCTTGGAAAGCCTTGCAGTATGCTGTTCAGAAGAGATTTCCACCCCCTCGTACCCTTACGATTTATGGATAGCCCTGCAGGATTCATGATGGCAGTTCCCTCCTGCACTACTTCATACATTATTGAAGATATTAGGCAGGTGAACCAGTGTCTTTGCTTTGGTTCTGCAGTGTATACAACGTGAGCAAAAACAAATAAAAATAAAAATAAAATTAAAAAAAATAAAAAATACACCTGCGCAGTTCGAATCGGCATTGTCTTCCATAACAATTAAGTCCGTGCCGAATACACCGCTGAAAAGACGCACATAGGGAAGGAGTATAGTGTCACAATAACGTTGACTGGTGAGCATACCTTGTTGAAAGATTTGAAGGTCAGTACACCCATGCATCATTGTGTCTCCCATACCACAGCACCTAAACCCCAAATCCACTTTCGACCATATTGCGGCGTGCATTGCGTGTTCTCACCTCTCGCCATTTGAGGATACGTCCAGAAGCACTACTCTGACTGAATCTGCTCACATTCGAGAACACGCTAACCCGCTTCCCGTTGGCTCAGTTCATATGCCCTTGGCACCGTCCGAAACGGTGTCACCGATGCGCATGTGCCAACGCATAACGTAATGCTATTCGGGCAAAGAGACCACACCAATTCTGTCGCCAGCTGGTGAAACAATGCTGTAGGCAGTACCAAATTCCTTGGCTACAGTTGTCACACTTCGTTCTTTTCCCAGTTTCCCAACGATTCTTCCGTGTGTGAAATTATCCAGATGTTGTCTACAGGCCATGTTGTAGTGACGAACATCACCACAGTGCACCGTGACTGCTCGCCGAGTGACACAATGTCTGTTCCCTTTCATCCAACTGCCTCGTGCAGCGGGACCAGATCCACTTGGCGCTGTAATCACGCTGACCTCACGGCATACAACTTCCTGCGTACGACTGGCCGACCTCTGGCATCATGCTCCCACACTTTCGTTCATTTCCACAGAGTAGTTAGTACACTATTGGCCATTAAAATTGCTACACCACGAAGATGACGTGCTACAGACGCGAAATTTAACTGACAGGAAGAAGATGCTGTCATCTGCAAATGATTAGCTTTTCAGAGCATTCACACAAGGTTGGCGCCGGTGGCGACACCTACAACGTGCTGACATGAGGAAAGTTTCAAACTGATTTCTCATACACAAACAGCAGTTGACCGCCGTTGCCTGGTGAAACGCTGTTGTGATGCCTCGTGTAAGGAGGAGAAATGCGTACCATCACGTTTCCGGCTTTGATAAAGGTCGGATTGTAGCCTATCGCGATTGCGGTTTATCGTATCGCGACATTGCTGCTCGCGTTCGTCGAGATCCAATGACGGTTAGCAGAATATGGAATCGGTGGGTTCAGGAGGGTAATACGGAACGCCCTGCTGGATCCCAACGGCCTCGTATCACTAGCAGTCGAGATGACAGGCATCTAATCCGCATGGCTGTAACGGATCGTGCAGCCACGTCTCGGTTCCTGAGTCAACAGATGGGGACTTTCGCAAGACAACAACCATCTGCACGAACAGTTCGACGACGTTTGCACCAATTGAAAACGTCTGGTCAATGGTGGCTGAGCAACTGGCTCGTCACAATACGCCAGTCACTACTGTTGATGAACTGTGGTATCGTGTTGAAGCTGCATGGGCAGCTCTACCTGTACACCCCATCCAAGCTCTGTTTGACTCAATGCCCAGGCGTATGAAGGCCGTTATTACGGCCAGAGGTGGTTGTTCTGGGTACTGATTTCTCAGGATCTGCGCTCCCAAATTGCGTGAAAATGTAATCACACGTCAGTTCTAGTATAATATATTTGTCCACTGAATACCCGTTTATCATTTCTTCTTGGTGTAGCAATTTTAATGGCCAGTAGTGTACGTTACATGTACTGATTTTCGTCTCAGTCGGACACTTCCATCGTGCTCCATCATTTTTTGTTTTTGTTTTAGAGTGTATTAAAAAGATTGCGGGGAAACAACAGAGAGGAGCAGAATTTACATGAGTTTAGAAGCCCAGGATGACAAGTGTCTTGTGAATAATGTGAGTCAGCGTTCCACCTTATCGACACTGCTTGTAAATCGAAGAAACAATCCAAGAAAACAGCATGGTAAAAGTGAAACGGAGAAAAGATACTAATGGGAAGTTAATTTTACAAGTAATGTTGTGTTCGCAAGCAGCACCATAAGGAGGCTTACACGAGTTGTTGATTCGAATACATAGCTACTTAGTCCACAATTCGACTTAAACAAGAAAAAAATTGGTGAAGGGTAGTAGGAGAATTGTGACTTGGTAGAATTCAGAAATGGATAAGTAGCGAAGTCGATAGAAGAAAAACAGAATTCTTCTGTGCATTATGGAACAGTAAACTAGACAGGACAGTCGTGTCATATCTCAAAGAGAAACTCAAAGCACTCAAAGCATATTCCACTGAGCAGAAGCATGTACAGGAACCGTGAGTCAAGTTCAAAATAGTATTCGATCTCAAACTGGATAGGTGTTTACCTAGTGATATAGTTCATGATGAGGGGGGCCCCCATGGCCTACAGCTTTTGTAAAGAAACTTTTGAAGAAACAATGTGATGCATAATAGGTGTAAAACAAAGTTCAGAGCTGCAGAGAGAGAGAGAGAGAGAGAGAGAGAGAGATAGAGAGAGAGAGAGAGAGAGCTGCGGCATGAAAGGTGATTTGCCTGTCAAAAGGGTAAGCCTTTAATGGCAGCCGGCCGCTATGGCCGAGCGGTTCTAAGCGCTTTAGTCTGGAACCGCGCGACCGCTACGGTCGTAGGTTCGAATCCTGTTTCAGTCATGGATGTGTGTAATGTCCTTAGGTTAGTTAGGTTTAAGAAGTTCTAAGTTCTAGGGGACTGATGACCTCAGATGTTAAGTCTCATAGTGCTCAGGGCCATTTGAACCATCAATTGCAACCGTAGTAGAATATTATCGAAACATATCTCACAATACCCAAAAAATTTTTGGCCCCATGAAAAATCTGTCAGAGACACCAATCATGTACGAAAGGTACTACGGAAACAAAGAAAGCTTCATCATAGGTTTAAGAGTAGTCGAATCATAGCTGATGAGGAAAAGCTGAACGAAGCGAAAAAGAGCGTAAAGAGAGCAATGAGAGAAGCATTCAACGAATTTGAACATAAAACTTTGGCAAACAATCTAAACAAGAACCCTAAAAAGTTTTGGTCATATGTAAAATCGGTAAGCGGATCTAAATCCCCTATTCAGTCACTCGTTGACCACGATGGCACCGAAACAGAGGACGACCGAAGAAAGGCAGAAATACTGAATTCAGTGTTCCGAAACTGTTTCACTGCGGAAAATCGTAACACGGTCCCTGACTTCAGCCGTCGCACGGACGCCAAAATGGAAAATATTGAAATAAACGATATCGGAATTGAAAAACAACTGCTATCACTTAGTAGCGGAAAAGCATCCGGACCAGACGAGATACCCTTAAGATTCTACAGTGATTATGCTAAAGAACTTGCCCCCTTTCTATCAGCAATTTATCGTAGATCGCTGGAAGAACGTAAAGTACCTAGCGACTGGAAGAAAGCGCAGGTCGTTCCCATTTTCAAGAAGGGTCATAAATCAGATGCGAATAATTATAGGCCTATTTCGCTTACGTCAATCTGTTGTAGAATAATGGAACATGTTTTGTGTTCTCGTATTATGACGTTCTTAGATAATACAAATCTCCTTCATCATAACCAACATGGATTCCGCAAACAGAGATCATGTGAAACTCAGCTCGCCCTATTTGCCCAAGAAATTCACAGTGCCGTAGACACTGGCGAGCAGATTGATGCCGTATTCCTGGACTTCAGGAAGGCATTTGATACGGTTCCGCACTTACGTTTAGTGAAAAAAATACGAGCTTACGGAATATCGGACCAGGTTTGCGATTGGATTCAGGATTTCCTAGAAGAAAGAACTCAACATGTCATTCTTAACGGTTCAAAATCTGCAGATGTAGAGGTAATTTCGGGGGTACCGCAGGGAAGCGTGATAGGACCTTTATTGTTTACAATATACATAAATGACTTAGTTGACAACATCGGTAGCTCCGTGAGGCTATTTGCAGATGACACGGTTGTCTACAAGAAAGTAGCAACATCAGAAGACTCGTACGTACTCCAGGAGGACCTGCAGAGGATTAATGCATGGTGCGACAGCTGGCAGCTTTCCCTAAACGTAGATAAATGTAATATAATGCGCATACATAGGGGCAGAAATCCATTCCAGTACGATTATGCCATAGGTGGTAAATCATTGGAAGCGGTAACGACCGTAAAATACTTAGGAGTTACTATCCGGAGCGATCTGAAGTGGAATGATCACATAAAACAAATAGTGGGAAAAGCAGGCGCCAGGTTGAGATTCATAGGAAGAATTCTAAGAAAATGTGACTCATCGACGAAAGAAGTAGCTTACAAAACGCTTGTTCGTCCGATTCTTGAGTATTGCTCATCAGTATGGGACCCTTACCAGGTTGGATTAATAGAAGAGATAGACATGATCCAGCGAAAAGCAGCGCGATTCGTCATGGGGACATTTAGTCAGCGCGAGAGCGTTACGGAGATGCTGAACAAGCTCCAGTGGCGGACACTTCAAGAAAGGCGTTACGCAATACGGAGAGGTTTATTATCGAAATTACGAGAGAGCACATTCCGGGAAGAGATGGGTAACATATTACTACCGCCCACGTATATCTCGCGTAATGATCACAACGAAAAGATCCGAGAAATTAGAGCAAATACGGAGACTTACAAGCAGTCGTTCTTCCCACGCACAATTCGTGAATGGAACAGGGAAGGGGGGATCAGATAGTGGTACAATAAGTACCCTCCGCCACACACCGTAAGGTGGCTCGCGGAGTATAGATGTAGATGTAGTTACTGTCCAGAGATTCATGGATGATGCGAGATATGTAAATGTGACTGATATACTGTAGATAATAGTGTCAGTGGCGTTAAGACAGAGATGAAATCACTAAAATAAACTAAGCTCCAAGGTCCCTGTCAGATGCGATACAGAATTTGAAACTGATTTAGCTCCAATCTCAACCATAATAGACCGTAAGTCTCTCGACAGAAGGTGACCCCTGTGGTTTGATGAAGGCGCGAGTCACACCCGTCTACAAGAATGGTGTCAGAAGTAATCAACAAAACTACCGTCTAATCTCATAAACACCCACCCGTTCTAAAATCTTAGAACGTTTTCTGAGCTCAAACATAATGAGGCATCTAGAACAGAACGACCTTCTCCAAGTCAAGTAGAATAGATTCGGAAACAACGTTCACATGAAACTCAACTCGCGCTTTTCTCACGTAACATCCTGAAAGCCACGGCTCAAGGCAAACAGGTGGCTGCAGTATTTCCTGACAGCACATCAACGGCTATTCAACTAGTTCTACGCGTATATGATTACTCTTCAATTCACAATTAATTGCCTGGCAGAGGGTTCACTGAATCAGCTTCAAGCTATTTCTCTACTTTTCCACTTTCGAACAGGCGAGGGAAAAGTGAACACTTAAATCTTTCCACACGAGCTCTGATTTCTCTTATTTTATTACAATGACATTTCCACCTACGGAGGTGGGCGCCAACAAAAAATTTGAGTATTTGGTGGAGAACGTTGGTGATTGAAATTTCGTGATGTGAGCCTATCGCAATGAAAAATGCCTTTGTTTTGATGATTGCCACTCCAGCTCGCGTATCTTATCCACGACACTCTCTCCCCTATTTCGTGATAGCACAAAACAAGTCGATCCTCTTTGAAATTTCAATGTTCTTCTTCATTCCTATCTTTGGTAACGATCCGATACAGCACAGCAGTATGCTAGCAGAGGACGGACAAGTGCAGTGCAGATAGTCGCTTTCGTAGACCTGTGTGTTCTGCCAATAAAACGCAGTCTTTGCGTCACTTTCTCCACTACACTATCTTTGTCCTTGTTATGACGTAAGTTACTCGTAATTATAATCCCTAACTATTTAGTTGAATTGACAGCCGTCAGATTTGTGTAACTTCTCGAGTAACCGAAAATCAGCGGATTCCTTTTAGTATTCGTATGAATGACTACATTCTTCTCATTATTTAGAGTTAGCTGCCACTGTTCTCACCAGACAAATATATTTTCTAAATGGCTTGGCAGTTAGTTTTCATCGTCTGTTAAGACTGTAAACTACAGAATCGTCTGGAAACGATCTAAGAGTTCAGATTGTCTCTTAAATCGTGTGTTTGGATTACGAACACCAGATATCACATCTGTTTTACTTGACGACTTTCCGTCAATTACTATGGAATGTGACCTTTCTGACAGGAAACCACGAATCTAGTGGCACATCTGCGACGACGCTCAGTAGACACGTAATTTGATTACAAATCCAGAATGAATTTTTCACTGTGCAGCGGCTTGTGAGTTGATACGTAGCTTTCTGGCAGATTAAAACTGAGTGCCGGACCGAGCCAAGAACTTGGGGCCCTTGTCATCCGCGGCCACATGCTCTAACGACCGAGCTATCCAAGTACGACTTGAAACGTCACCTTTCAACAATTTTACATGACTGTGCTTAAACTGACACACAATATTTTGTTAGCGCAACGCAATCTGACTTTCAATAATCCCTACAAAAGAATGGCCCTGACTAACATTAAACTATACCTTTCACAAATCACTTACCTCACAAAAATCTTCGCTACTCAAGCTACTGCAATACAGCGAGCGCCACTACTGCCAGCTAAATAAAAGATTCAAACTACAGAAGGCACTAACTACTGATAGGGATAGTTAGCAAATGAAAGATATTAATAGAGAACAAACAATGTATTTACCTTAATAGTCATAATATATATATATATATATCAGTTCATGACAAATTACAAAACTCCGCCATCTCTCTCCCCACATCCACCACTGCTGGCGGCTCACCTCCAACTGCGCAACGCTACGCGCTGTTCACATCCAGCTGCCGCTGCCCAACACTACAATGGCAGACAACAATGCAAACTAGCCACAGACTCCACACAGCACAGCCAGTGATTTTTATACAGAGGTGGCGTTACCAATAAAAAAACCTAAACAGCCTACTTACAGGCTCACGAGTTGTCATCACAGTTATACTTTCACTAGTACCTCATTTCCTACCTCCTAAACACTTTCGAAAAAGACGATCGTGTGAAACCCAGCTCGCGCTATTCATCCACGAGACTCAGAGGGCCATAGACACGGGTGCCCAGGAAGATGCCGTGTTTCTTGACTTCCGCAAGGCGTTTGATACAGTTCCCCACAGTCGTTTAATGAACAAAGTAAGAGCATATGGACTATCAGACCAATTGTGTGATTGGATTGAAGAGTTCCTAGATAACAGAACGCAGCATGTCATTCTCAATCGAGAGAAGTCTTCCGAGGTAAGAGTGATTTTACGTGTGCGGCAGGGGAGTGTCGTAGGACCGTTGCTATTAACAATATACATAAATGACCTTGTGGATAACATCGGAAGCTCACTGAGGCTTTTTGCGGATGATGCTGTAGTATATCGAGAGGTTGTAACAATGGAAAATTGTACCGAAATGCAGGAGGATCTGCAACGAATTGACGCATCGTGCAGGGAATGGCAATTGAATGTCAATGTAGACAAGTGTAATGTGCTGCGAATACATAGAAAGAAAGATCCTGTATCATTTAGTTACAATATAGCACGTCAGCAACTGGAAGCAGTTAATTCCATAAATTATCTGGGAGTAGGCATTAGGAGTGATTTAAAACAGAATGACCATATAAAATTAATCGTCGGAAAAGCAGATGCCAAACTGAGATTCATTGGAAGAATCCTAAGGAAATGCAATCCGAAAACAAAGGAAGTAGGTTACAGTAGACTTCTTCGCCCACTGCTTGAATACTGCTCACCAGTGTGGGATCCATACGCGATAGGGTTGATAGAAGAGATAGAGAAGATCCAACGGAGAGCAGCGCGCTTCGTTACAGGATCATTTAGTAATCGCGAAAGCGTTCCGGAGATGATAGATAAACTCCAGTGGAAGACTCTGCAAGAGAGACGCTCAGTAGCTCGGTACGGGCTTTTGTTGAAGTTTCGAGAACATTCCTTCACCGAGGAGTCAAGCAGTAATGGCTCTGAGCACTATGGGACTTAACTTATGAGGTCATCAGTCGCCTAGAACTTAGAACTAATTAAACCTAACTAACCTAAGGACATCAGACACATCCATGCCCGAGGCAGGATTCGAACCTGCGACCGTAGCGGTCACGCGGTTCCAGACTGAAGCGCCTTTAACCGCACGGCCACACCGGCCGGCAGTCAAGCAGTATATTGCTCCCTCCTACGTATGTCTCGCGAAGAGACCATGAGGATAAAATCAGAGAGATTAGAGCCCACACAGAGGCATACCGACAATCTTTCTTTCCACGAACAATATGAGTCTGGAATAGAAGGGAGAACCGATAGAGGTACTCAAGGTACCCTCCGCCACACACCGTCAGGTGGCTTGCGGAATATGGACATAGATGTAGATGTAGAAGTCTCATATCACCGCACACTCCGCTGCAGAGCGAAAAATTCGCTCTGGAAATGTACCCCAGGCGGTGGCTAAGCAACACCTCAGTAATATTCTTTCTTCCAGCACTGCTAGCCTGCTAGTTAAGAGAACTTCTGTGAAGCTTGGAAGGTAGGACAGGAGGAGCTGGCAGAAGTACAGCTATGAGGTCGAGTTCTGGTTCGTGCTTCGGTGGCTCAGTCGATAGAGCGCTTGGCTGCGAAAACCGTAGGTCCCGAGTTCGTGTCTCGGTCCCGCACACAGTTTCTTTGTGCCAAGAAGTTTGATTAACAATCACTTGTCTTCTCCAAATCTAGGCATACCGGTATAGAATTTTTGAGATCATCTGTCGATAGCACTCATTACTTCGTCTGAATAAAGAGATAGTTGTGTTTCACAGGAACGATAGCTTCTGAATCTGTGTTTACTGGCCGGCCGATGTGACCGAGCGGTTCTAGGCGCTTCAGTCCGGAACAGCGACACTGCTAATGTCGAAGGTTCGAATCCTGCCTCGGGCATCGATGTGTGTGATGTCCTTAGGTTAGTTAGCTTTAAGTAGGTCTAAGTTCTAGGGGACTGATGACCTCAGATGTTAAGTCCCATAGTTTTCAGAGCCATTTGAACCATTTGTGTTTACTGTTTGTCAATAAATCGTTTTTCTCGAAGTAATTCCTAATGGCCGAACAAGGCATATCTTTCAAAATCCTACTGGAAATCGACGTTAGTGGCATGTCTCTAGTTGAACAGATTACTCCTATTTTCTTTGCTGAGTACTGCTGTGACCTGTGCAATTCGCAGTCTTTAGCTACGAATATTTCGTAGAGCGAGAGGTTGTATGTGATTGCTAACGGTGAAGTTATGTCAGGGTACTCTAAAACGAACCTAATTGGCATACAGTCGGAACCGGAGGACTTCCCTTCATTAAGTACTAGCTGACCAACCCGACATTTCCTGGGTATTTAGTTTGCCAATATGCTATTAGAAATGAAAACAAATAATCAACTGTACAAAAAAAAAAAAAAATTCATTTACATGTATTCGTGAAAACATCTTTGAAAATATGAAACAGTCTTACAAAGAAATACGCAAAATGTACAAATGTTTCATTACGTTGGTCGCAGCAGCTTCTCGTGTCTACAACGCGATTTTGTAAACGCCCCTATGGCAGCGCCTCTTCATAGCTCTTAAGGACGGCAACTGTTTTGGGCTACAGCCGTTTGCGCTTCGCAATTGAAAGCTGTGAAAAGTGCAGCCGGGCTTCAGGGATTTCCTTAATTTGACTTCTCTGAACGAGTGTCTTAGTAGTAAAGAATAATTGTGTTATAACTTCATGCATGATGCGGAAATTTTTCACGCATCTCAGTATTTACGACACCATATTTCTTGATCTAAGCGCTGCGCTATGTGCAATTGTGTAGGTACATTCAGCGGTATATGTGGATACTGTCTGCGAAATATGTTGCATGTGGATTTGGTAACAAAGAAATAATTAATTTAAACTCAAGAACGATGCTGCAGTTTTGCATGCATCTCCACGTTTATGACGCCATATCTCCTGCTCTATGCGTCATTCATTGACACAGTTTTGTAGGTACATTCAGAGGTGTATGTGGATACTGTTAGAAAAATGTTTTGAGAAGAAAGGTAGTAGGAAAGACGTAATAAATGTAAACGTGATACATGAAGCAGCAGTTTTTCAGGCATCCCATCGTTTATGACGTCATATCTCCTGAAATACGGTAGGTAAGGGCTCTCACCTCCACAACTATTGTTGCATCACAGTAAATGACGTGTGTGCCAAGCTTGATTCAAATTGCTCCAGTAGTGCGCGCGTACACGTACATACATCTTTATACGAGAGTAAGTCAATTATTATCCGCAATTTAGTTATATTTTTGTTTATTTTGGTAGTAGTGTCGCTTTACGTTGATGACGCATGCTTTTTTTATTTGCTGTTATATCTTTGCAATTTTTAAGCTGCTAGGTTAGTTTCGTTATCGCTGTCGTGCTGTTAATCATGGCTGCTCCGCTGTCTATTTGCACCAAAGAAGAGCAACGTTCAGTGATGCGATTTTTGTGGTGTAAAGGCGTATCAGCGGCCGAAATTCATCGAAGACTTTCGGTACGGTACCTGAACAGTGTTTTGCCACAACGGAGTGTCTACGAATGGATTGAAAATTCCGAAATTGTTGCACAAGTGTTAGGCACAATGAAGGAATCGGACGACCGTTTACAGCCACAAATGAAGAAACCATTGAGCGTTCACGTGAAATGATTCTCTTAAACGATTAACTATTGACGAAGTGGCACATAGTCGGCAAATTAGTCACGGTTCTTCCTACGAAATCATCCATAACAGATTTGGGTTTCATGAAGTTTGTGCAAGATGGGTCCCGAAACAACTCACACAGTTGGATAAACAATCGCGCTTGGACATCTGCAAAAACATTTGGATCGCTATGGTGACGAAGGGGACAACGTCTTAGACGGGATCATTATTGGTGACGAGATATGGGTCCATTATTGCGAGCCGGAGAGTAAATGGCAGAGTATGGAATGGAAGCATCCAAATTCGTCGTGCAAGAAAAAGTTCAAGAGCCAACTGTCCACAGGAAAACTGATGCTTATAGTTTTTGGGGACGCACAGGTCCAGTGCCGGAACATTATGGGGAAAGGAGCACAACAGTAAACAGTTTACGTTACAGTGAGATGCTTACTGCCAGCCTAGAGCCTGCAATTACATGCAAACGCCGAGGATTGCTGTCAAACGGTGTGTTGTTGCACGGCAATGCCTGTCCGCATACGGCTGCCCACACTACTGAAACGCTCCAGAAATTCAAATTTGAAGTATTGGATCATCCTTCATATAGTCCCGATCTAGACCCTTCTGACTATCACTTGTTTGGTCCACTCAAACAGGCATTAAGGCGCCGTGGATTTGTTTCGGACGAAGCTGTGAAAGAAGCGGTACATTCCTAGTTCGCAGCTCAACCGACAACCTTCTTTTATGAGGGCATCAGGAAGCTTGTACAACGATGGGCCAAGTGCGTTGGAACGCAAAGAGACTATGTCCAAAAATGATGTTCTTGTAAGTTTCCAATTTGATTACAATAAAATTTTATAATTACTTTGCGGATAATAATTGACTTACCTTCGTAATATGTATGGTCTTAAGCCGCTTCGCTACACCGTGGATATCTGATTCTAAGTTACTCATGTAGACAGCTGATGTTGATTCGAATTCTGGAATATTTATTTTGTCTTCTTTGGCGAAGGAACTACGGAAAACCGCGTTTAGTAACTATGCTTTAGTGACATTGTTAGCAATGAGAGTACGATCAGACGGGTATCAGAAGTAACGTTTGACAAGATCAGGGATTTCGAAGTAGCGAGCTCACAGCTCGTTTTCTTGAATGAAGAGTCTTCGACTGAGGTGAGACATGCTTGCGCTAGGGAAGTGTACTCAAACCATTGCTGTTTATATCGCTTATAACGATCTGGCAGGCGATATTAATAGTAACCTAAGACTATTTTGCCGAGGGTGCAGTTATCTTTAGTAAAGCACCGAAAGACTCCCCTCATATACGAGCTCAATCGTTGGATGTGAAATTAATCTCAGGGATGCTTTTCTAATATCTGCACCTGCTATGCCCTGCTTTTGTAGTCAAGTCTGGCTCACGCGCGCTCTTCACTAGCTTGTATGTCAGTAGACAAGATTTGAGCACAATATGTGGCACGGGTGGCCCTATGAAACAGTAATGATTTTTTGTAGCACAACGGTGGAGACATTAGGATGCGACTGGACATACGATGGTCATACAGGATCAAGAAGAAGATAACATCGTGAGCAGTGCAAATAATAATTAGGATATGAGACCCTAGGCTTCCTTTGGCTTACTAATGGCTTTGGAACACATTATTATTATTGTCATTGTGGATCCATAAAGGAATGATTGTAACGGAGAAATGGCGCTGGAATGTAGGGAGCGTTTCCTCGGTTCAGAGTTAGTGCTGATTTGTTAATCTATTCGACAGGGTCCTCCCAGCACCTCACACATATCCGATAGAAAATTCGATATGAATCTGATTGTTCAGTACGTAGCAGGGAAACTACTCAGTCGTGATTTAATCGGATTCAGCACGACTGATCATGTTTTGGGGGTCGCAAAAGGCATCAGACTCAGACTCATGCACGACACATACACATGTAGCATTTCATCTACAGTAATCTGGCTAAACTGAATATTCGATATGACTCAGAGAGCACTGCAGAGTACGAGGGAGGTGAGCGTCGCTATGCCCCGAGAATCTGTCGATACAATACACAAAGGTGCAAAAATATAAAAGCTATTGGTGGGCAGCAAACTTCTACATATATATGTAACCAATCTGCTCACTAACTGCACCTTCCTATTCGATCCGATCAGGATAACGGGAGCGCGCACTTTCACGATGGAAAACGTGATGGTTGACGGCGAAAGTCTATCAATTTCATAAAAGTTCTGTAACTCCCAAATTATTCAAGTTAGGCACTCCTACAGGGATGCATTGAACTCAGAAAGCAGCTGAAAAGTTTAGCTGGCACTACACGACAATGTCACTGTGATAGTGTCTCGCTACGGCCGATCGTGCTTCAAAACATCGAATATTTTCAGTTATACAGATAACGCACACACATATACCAAAGAATGGAAGGAAGAACGGAAAGCACCAGAAAAACGGTAAGTAAGTATACACATGCTCATTCTGCTTTACCAGAGACTAGGCGATTAGGGCTGCAATGAAGTGAAAGAGAAAACCTAAAAATAGAAATAACAAGTTTTGCTGACAAGAAGTTGTGCCGCAAGTTGCACACAGCTTTAAAGTTGGTTTGATGAATGGCAGCTTACTCTAAATACATCAAAACATAAGTTAAGGAGGATGAGTACGAAAAACAATTCTGTAACTTTCAAGCACAGCATTAGCAGTCTACTGATTGACACAGTCACATTAATTAAATATGTACGCGTGACGTTGCAAAGCGATGTGAAATGGACCGAGCACGTCAGATTGTTAATATTAGGGAAGGCGAAAAGTGGACTTGGTTTTATTAAGAGAGTTCTGAGAAAGTGTAGCTCTTGTATAAAAGAGATCCATTCTTGACTACTGCTCGAGTGTTTGGGATTCCCAGTGGTCGGATTAGAGGAAGACATCGAAGAAAGTCAGAGGCAGGCTGTTAAGTATGTTGCCGGTAGGTTCGATCAGCATGCAAGTATTACAGAGAGGCTTCGTGAACTAAATTGAGAATCATTCGAGCGAACACGGTCTTTTCGTGAGGCACAGTAGAGAAAATTTATAGAACCGGTATCCGTGGCCGACTGCAGAACGATTCTACTACCACCAACGTATATTTCGCGTAAGGATCACGAAAATAAAATGAGACAAATGAGAGTTCGTATGGAGGCTTATAGACAGTATTTTTTCCCTCGCTCTATTTGCGAGAGGAACAGGAAAGAAAATGGCTAGTGGTGGTACAAGTCACCCACCGACATGCATCGTAAGGTGGATTCCGGAGTCTCTCTGTAGATGTAAAGAAAGTGGGACATATTGTCACCTATCAATAATAACTGAAAAAAGCTGCATAAATATCCAGCCAGTATGCTCAACGCAAACGATTTCAACGTAGCGTAAACGGTGGCAACTTACTTTACATGCACAGATATATAACGCTGTTGTCTTAATAAAACGCTGAAAAGTGGTATCGTACTCGTATGACTACAATATCAATGAGTCATAAGTTGATTCTGTTCAAAAAATGGCTCTGAGCACTATGGGACTCAACTGCTGAGGTCATAAGTCCCCTAGAACTTAGAACTACTTAAACCTAACTAACCTAAGGACAACACACACATCCATGCCCGAGGCAGGATTCGAACCTGCGACCGTAGCGGTCGCACGGTTCCAGACTGTAGCGCCAGAACCGCTCGGCCACCAGCGGCCGGCTAAGTTGATTCTGTGAATTCATACTAGTCCCTAGGTAGGGATATAAAATGATCATGTAGGATAATTTGTGGGTAAAGCAAGTGGCAGCAGACTTCGGTTCATCTTCCATATACTGTGGAAGTGCAGTCATTCTACAAAGGATACAGCTTACAGAACGTTTGTGCATCTCATCCTAGAATATTGGTCGTGTGTGTGTGCGACCTATATCAAACACACAAACAGAGGAACTCGTTCATAGAAGGGCAGCGCGAGTGGTCACAGGTCTGTTTGAAACTCCGAAGAGCGTTCCGGAAATGCTGAAAAGCCAGAACTAGCATACGACTGAAGATAGGAGTCAGTTATCCCGCGAAAGGTCACCTAAGAAGTTTTAAGACCGCGTACAATCTAGCAACACTCTCGTACGGGTCGTTGCCGTAGGGACCAAAAGGACCAGATCAGACTCATTGCAGTGAACACAGAGCCATGTAAGCAATCATTCTCATTTCTCTCCACACGTGATTGCAACGGAAGAATTCCTAACATGTGGTGCAATGCTATTTCACAGTGATTTGCGGCATATGTGCGTAGAATTGCACGCTGAATAGCAAACGACATGTTCGGATCTGTTGAGACCTCATGAACAGAATGGTGCAGGCGAAAAACACATAGTTAAATAGAAGTAGAGCTTTCATTAATGATGATAAAAAAAGATCTGTGAGACAATCTGAGTAGCCGTTTTAGGCTGTTTGCAGTTGATACTGTCGTTTATCATCTAGTAAAGTCATTAGAAGATAAAAACAAACTGCAAAACAATTTAGAAAATATATCTAAATGGTGCGAAAATTGGCAGTTGACCCTAGATAATGAAAAATATGAAGTCATCTAGATGAGTGTTAAAAGGAAGCCGTTAAACTTCTGTTGCACGATGAATCAATCAACTATGAAGGCCGTAAATTCAACTAAATACCTAGGAAATACGATTACGAATAACTTAAATTGGAAAGAACACATAGAAAATGTCGTGGGAAAGGCCCACCGAAGATTGCGATTTATTGGCAAAATACTTAGAAGATGCAGCAGATATACACAAGCGACTGCCTACACTACGATTGTCCGTCTACATATACAATACTGCTGCACGTTCTGGGATCCGTCCCAGACAGTATTAAAGGAGTACATCGAGAAAGTTCAAAGAGGAGCAGCTCGTTTTGTATCATTCCGAAATAGGGGAGAGAGTGTCAGTGACATGATACAGTATTTGGGTGGACAGCATTAAAACAAAGGCGAATCTTCTCATGAAATTCCAATCGCAAACTTTCTCCTCCGCGGCCGGCCGGTGTGGCCGAGCGGTTCTAGGCGCTCCAGTCTGGAACCGCGCGACCACTACGGTCGCAGGTTCGAATCCTGCCTCGGGCATGGATGTGTGTGATGTCCTTAGGTTAGTTAGGTTTAAGTAGTTCTAAGTTCTAGGGGAGTGATGACCTCAGATGTTAAGTCCCATAGTGCTCAGAGCCATTTGTACAATTTTTCTCCTCCGCACGCGATAATATCTTGTTGACGCCGATCTACAAAGGGAGAAACGAGCATCATAATAAAGTAAGAGAAATCAGAGCTCGCACTGAAAGATACAGGTGTTCATTTTTTCCGTGTGCTGTTCGAGATTGGAATAATAGAAAATAATTGTGAACGTGGTTCGATGAACCCTTTGTCAGGCACTTAAGTGTGATTTGCAGAGTATCGATGTACATGTATATATAGATGTGGAAAAATGCCTGAAATGAAATGAGTAGTAAAAACTGGAAGCATTTGAAATTTTTTGTTACAAAACAGAGTTAAAAATTAAATCAGCTCTTAGAGTACAAAATGAATAACTGAGGGTACAAATCTGTTGAAAAACCGAACCAATGGAAACTTATGTTGGTGTTATACGTCGTAAGCCATATTCTGGTCAACTGAGACGCCATGAATAGAATGGTACAGTAGATAAAAACACGAACGATTCCATTTCCTGTTACTTGATGTAGCTTGCCCTGTTTCCGTTTGTCTGCTGGCTTGTTTGTTTGTCCACCCAGAAATAATTTCTATTGCAAGTATGTACACTACTGGCCATTAAAATTGGCACACCACGAAGATGACGTGCTACAGACGCGAAATTTAACCGACAGGAAGAAGACGATGTGATATGCAAAGCTTTTCAGAGCATTCACACAAGGTTGGCGCCGGTGGCGACACCTACAACGTGACGACAAGATGAAAGTTTTCAACCGATATCTCATACACAAACAGCAGTTGACCACCGTCGCCTGGTGAAACGCTGTTGTGATGCCTCGTGTAAGGAGGAGAAATGCGTACCATTACGTTTCCGACTTTGATAATGGTGGGATTGTAGCCTATCGCGATTGCGGTTTATCGTATTGCGACATTGCTGCTCGCGTTGGTCGAGATCCAATGACTGTTAGCAGAATATGGAATCGGTGGGTTCAGGAGGGTAGTACGGAACGCCGTGCTGGATCCCAACGGCCTCGTATCACTAGCAGTCGAGATGACAGGCATCTTATCCGCATGGCTGTAACGGATCGTGTAGCCACGTCTCGATCCCTGAGTCAACAGATGGGGACGTTTGCAAGACAACAACCATCTGCACGTACAGTTCGATGAAGTTTGCAGCAGCACGGACTATCAGCTTGGAGACCGTGGCTGCGGTTACACTTGACGCTGCATCACAGACAGGAGCGCCTGCGATGGTGTACTCAACGACGAACCTGGGTGCACGAGTGGCAAAACGTCATTTTTTCGGATGAATCCAGGTTCTGTTTACACCATCATGATTGTCGCATCCGTGTTTGGCGACATCGCAGTGAACGCACATTGGAAGCGTGTATTCGTCATCGTCATACTGGCGTATCACCCGGCGTGATGGTATGGGGTGCCATTGGTTACACGTCTCGGTCACCTCTTGTTCGCATTGACGGCACTTTGAACAGTGGACGTTACATTTCAGATGTGTTACGACCCGTGGCTCTACCCTTCATTCGATACGTTCGAAACCCTACATTTCAGCAGGATAATGCACAACCGCATGTTGCAGGTCCTGTAAGGGCCTTTCTGGATACAGAAAATGTTCGACTGCTGCCATGGCCAGCACATTCTCGAGATCTCTCACCAACTGAAAACGTCTGGTCAATGGTGGCCAAGCAAATGGCTCGTCACAATACGCCAGTCACTGCTTTGATGAACTGTGGTACCGTGTTGAAGCTGCATGGGCAGCTGTACCTGTACACGCCATCCAAGCTCTGTCTGACTCAATGCCCAGACGTATCAAGGCCGTTATTACGGCCAGAGGTGGTTGTTCTGGGTACTGATTTCTCAGGATCTACACACCAAAATTGCGTGACAATTTCAGTTCTAGTACAATATATTTGTCCAATGAATACCCGTTTATCATCCGTATTTCTTCTTGGTGTAGCAATTTTAATGGCCAGTAGTGTATTATGAGCTGTGTATTCAAGGAACTATTCCGTACGCCTTACATCTACAACAATTACTAACGTGTGAGAGGACTGCAAAAAGAAAGTTACACATGTCGTCTCGCGCTAAGACCATTGCGCAAGAGTGGCGCATTGTTTGAAGCGGCTCCTGCCGACACAGTTCTGCTACGGTTTTGATGAAGTGGGCGAGTGAAATGACGCGGCAACTGGAAAATTACTCAAATGTTGATGTACACGAGACAGTACGATTCTTGTGGCCAATACGTCTGAATTTTACACAGATTCTCCGTAAATTTCTGGCGGTGTATGGATCAAATGTAATGTCGTGTTAGGCATAGTCAAATGGTGCCGGACGGAGTGGGTGATGCTGGACGGGAAGAAGGGCCATCATCACCGGCCATAGACGACAGGGTCCAGGCAATCGAGGTACTTTTTCGCAACAACCGCAGATGTTCCAACGATGAGGACATTCACATAACTGATCTCGAACGGTCCCGTGACCAAGGAGCGGATTTCTGTCGTCCAGAAACTGAACGATTTGTAGAGCCTTCCGACCGTTGTTTACACAGACTGCAGTATTTGAACGGTGTGCGTACTGGGAGAAATGGCTATGAAAAATGTAGATATCGTGAGAAATGACAATTTGTTTGCTATATTTGACAATTTATTTGGCATGTTACCGCTATGAGCATCTTCGCTTGTCTGAACACATGAGTGATACATGTTCTTAGGCTACCATAGCTGATAGTGTTACTGGCAAGTGAAATTCCCCATCGCACCCTTCGCCGATTTAGTGGTAAGATGGCCCAGTGGATAGCCCGTCAAAAGCTGAAAACAGATCAAGCATGAGAACAGGAAGAATATGTACTGAATTGTGAAAAAAGAAGCTAAATAGAAACAGTGAACGGTCCAAGCTTACAAGTGCAGTATTGAGCATATTTAAATAGCCGTGGCGTCGTGGTTAGGAGGTGACGGTACTAGACTGTTAGATGGCCCTCCCCCCCACCTCCCCTCCCCCCTTGCCGGCACGGTAGCTCAGCGTGTTCGGTCAGAGGGTTAGCTGCCCTCTGTAATAAAAAATTTAAAAAAAACTGAGTTAATGGATCAACGACGAAATGAACCCGGTGTTTTGCGAAGTCCGCCGCGAGAAGACAAAAAAAAAAAAAAAAAAAAAATAAAAAAAAAAAAGACACGAATTTTTTTCACAACATTATGAACTGTCCGTCCGGTCATGGAAATGTTTGTTTTCTTTCTGTAGCCTTAGCAGCTGTCATACTATACATTGTTTATAGAATATGAGACACGTGGTGAGGATACGTTACCGTCACAAGTAAACGTGATGAATAGTGAGAGCAGGCGAGACACTACATAGACGACTGACAGAGATGAAAACAAACAAATAAACCGGTCTGAACTGTGTTACTACAAAGGAATTAAAGAGTCAAAACTTCCAAAACGGAACGCCGTTTCAAAAATGTTAAGAACTGTTGCTACTTTGCTTTTTTTTTGTACAGCTCAATACCACTTCTTTCATGCGTGATCTGTGTCCAGTTTTTGACGAGCTGACCACTGGTCCATCTTACCACTAAATCTGAGTGGTGGGGGGGGGGGGGATACAAGGGATGCAAAGGGGAGTTTCCCTTGTGAGTAGAGTTCAGGCGAGCGAGGGAGGCAGTTGCCCGCTAGAGGGGCAGAATAAGGCTTTGGCTCTGAGCACTATGGGACTTAACATCTATGGTCATCAGTCCCCTAGAACTTAGATCTACTTAAACCTAACTAGCCTAAGGACAGCACACAACACCCAGTCATCACGAGGCAGAGAAAATCCCTGACCCCGCCGGGAATCGAACCCGGGAACCCGGGCGTGGGAAGCGAGAACGCTACCGCACGACCACGAGCTGCGGACTGCAGAATAAGGAGCTTGGATGGCACCGCACAGGGAATGAATTTTTATTTGAGATGCTCCATCATGTGACTGAGGATTGAAAATCATTTTGAGATGATTGCATAGAGAGACGACACATCTGGAAGGCGGTATAACATGTTTCAAGCGCTAATCGCGAAGTATTGTTGTGTAAAGATTTCATTGTGCTGACATCCACGTGTTGGCATTCAGAATGGATTATCAGTCATGTATTAAGCATTATAATTAGTTCAAAAAACTGCACCACACAAGAGGACTGTAGTGATTGCAGCTTATGGAATATCGTCTCAGTTACGTGACTGGATTCATGATTTCCTGTCAGAGGGGTCACAGTTCGTAGTAATTGACGGAAAGCCATCGGGTAAAATAGAAGTCATTTCTGGCGTTCCCCAAGGTAGTGTTGTAGGCCGTCTGCTGTTCCTTATCTATATAAAAGATTTAGGAGATAATCTGAGGAGCCGTCTATCTTGTTTGCAGATGATGCTGTCGTTTATTGTCTGGTAAAACCATCAGAAGATAAAAACAAATTGCAAAACGATTTATAAAATATATCTAAATGGTGCAAAAATTGGCAGTTGACCCTAAATAATGACAAATATGAGATTATCCACTTTAGTGCTAAAAGGAAACCTATAAACTTCGGTTACACGATAAATATGTAAATTCTAAAGGCCGCACATTCAGCTACACACCTAGGAATTACAATTAAGAACAACTTAAATTGGAAGGAACACACAGAAAATGTTGTGGGGAAGGGAAACCAAAGACTGTGTTTCACTGGCACAACACTTATAAAATGTAACACATTTACTAAAGAGACTTCCTATACTACGCTCGTTTGTCTTTTTTTAGAGTACTGTTGCGCAGTCTGTACCAGATAAGACTAACGGATTACATCGAGAATGTTGAGACAAGAACAGCACGTGGTGTATTATCACGAAATAGGGGAGGGGGTGTCGCGGACATGATACGGGATTTGGAAAGGGCACCATTAAAACAAAGGCGTTTTTCGTTGTAGCGGAATCTTCCCACGAAATTTCAATTACCAGCTTTCTCCTCCGAACGCAAAAATATTTTATTGACGCCGACTTACATAGGGAGCAACGATCATCATAATAAAATAAGGGAAATCAGAGCTCGCTCGGAAAGATACAGGTGTTCGTTTTCCCATGCGCTGCTCGAGAGTGGAATAATAGAGAATTATTGTAAATATGGTTCGATGAATCCTCTACCAGTCACTCAAGTGTGATTTGCAGAGTATTCTTGTAGATGTATATGTAGATGTAGATCGTTAGCTGAAAGTATATCATTTAAAAGGGCAAATAGTAGTTTTCTGTAATTTAGATACTGAGTGTAAAAGTAATTTTTATGGTGGTATGACAATGCTAAGAAAAGGTTATTTATTGTTTATGTTCAAGTCGCTTTTGTGTCATTAAAAGGATTCAGTATAACTGCAGAATACGTTCTTTTTGTCATTTATAAATATTTCACGAAGCTTATCCCAAGTATTGCTTGACTTAACCATATTTTCAGAAAAGGAACAAAAGTTTAATTTGATAAAGCAGCCTGATAAATAAATAAAATAAGTCAGGTAAGGTAGGTGGTCATGCAGTTAGGCACTTCACATTCTTGCACGGTGCAGACGGAGTAGAGCAGACTTATCCGTCGTGAGTAAAGAAACGTTTGTGGGTCCTAATCGAATCTTCAGGATGAAAATTAGGAACAATACGAAGGGCGTTTGAAAAGTCCATGCAAAAACAAAAACCACTTACGTGTTTGGGGTATACCTTTTTTTATTTTTCGACACAGTCTCCTTTTATACTTATGCACTTCGTCCAACGCTGTTCTAATTTGTTGATCCCTTCCGAATAGAAAGGAATTGTCCAAGTCTGCAAAATAGCTATTAGTTGCTGCGATCACCTCCTCGTTCGAATAAAATCTTGGTTCCGCCACCATTTCTTCAAATTGAGGAAGAAATTGTAGTCCGAGGGAGCCAAGTCTGGAGAATAGGGGGATGTGAAACGAGTTTGAGTCCTGTTTCCATTAATTTTGCGACCACAGCTGCTGAGGTGTGTGCTGGTGCATTGTCGTGATGGAAAAGGACTTTTTGCGGTGCAATCGCCGGCGTTTTTCTTGCAGCTCGGTATTCAAACGGTTCAGTGACGATGAATAATATGCACCTGTAATACTTTTACCCTTTTCCAGATAGTCGATGAGGATTATCCCTTTCGAGTCACAAAAGACTGTCGCCATAACCTTTCCGGCCGAAACAATGGTCTTCGCCTTTTTTGGTGCAGATTCTCAATTGGTAACCCATTGTTTAGATTGTTGTTTGGTCTCAGGAGTATAGTAATGTATCCATATTACATCCACAGTGACAAAACGACGCTTAAAGTCTTGCGGATTCTTCCTGTCTTCCTGAAAAGCTACAAACCATCCTTGCAACACTTCACACAATTCCGTTTTCGGTCAAGCGTGAGCCATCGCGGAACCCATCTTGCGGATAGCGTTCTCATGTCCAAGTGTTTATGCAAAATATTATGTACCCGTTCATTCGAGATGCCCACGGCACTAGCAATCTCATGGACCTTAACTCTTCTGTCATCCAACACCATGGCATAGATTTTATCAATGATTTCTGGAGCCGTAACCTCCACAGGGCGTCCAGAACGTTCAGCATCACTTGTCCCCGTATGGCCACTCCGAAAATTTTGAAACTACTTATAAACTATTCTAATCGAAGGTGCAGAGTCACCGTAATGTTTATCAAGCTTCTCTGTAGTCTCCTGAGGCGTTTCGCCTTTCATAAAGTAAGTTTTAAGCACCACACACAATTCTTTTTCGTTCATTTTTTGCCAATCACTAAACTTCCTTCATTCACACGAATGCCAAACACAAAGAAATAGACCAATATGGCTGAAACTTGGTGTGCGTTCTTTCCAAATATGCTACTAACTAAACATGACCTCGATACGCGCCGATGGTGCCGTCTCTCGGACTTTGCACTGACTTTTCATACGCCCCTCGTATTTATTAGCAAAATTGTTACATGAATTCAGTAGATGCGTTTTACAACAGAGCTCAGTTTTTGTTACGCAACAGTTAGTCAATATGTGTAATTGTTTTGGCCGGCCGCTGTGGCCGAGCGGTTCTAGGCGCTTCAGTCTGCAACAACGCTGTTGCTATGGTCGCAGGTTCGAATCCTGCCTACGGCATGGATGTGTATGATGTCCTTAGGTTAGTTAGGTTTAAGTAGTTCTAAGTCTAGGAGACTGATGACCTGAGATGTTGAGTCCCATAGTGCTTAGAGCCATTTGAACCATTTTTTTGTGATTGTTTCGTGACAAAACCATTCTCAGTATTACTGATGCCGTTCTTTATATTCAGTTTTATTTACGGATAGTCAGATGCAGTTTAGTTTAATTGTTATCACATAAAGATATGTTCGTGTTACAAAAAAAAGTAGCTAAAGCAGCTCATGCGTACTTACACACGAAGATACGTAAACAGGCACAATACGGTGCTGCGAGTCCATACCACGTCGTATTGCCACACTCCTGCATGCTGCCCGCATCTCGTGGTCGTGCGGTAGCGTTCTCGCTTCCCACGCCCGGGTTCCCGGGTTCGATTCCCGGCGGGGTCAGGGATTTTCTCTGCCTCGTGATGGCTGGGTGTTGTGTGATGTCCTTAGGTTAGTTAGGTTTAAGTAGTTCTAAGTTCTAGGGGACTGATGACCATAGATGTTGAGTCCCATAGTGCTCAGAGCCATTTGAACCATCCTGCATGCTCGCGGGGCCCTACACCATATTAGAGAGGTGTACCAGATTCTTTGGCTCTTCAGTGTATATCATAATCTGTAATCGGAATTTAAGACTTATACTCCAAGTAAAATAGAATAGCTGCATCACGTTCATTCAGTTACAATAGTACAAACGAGCATTTAGAAAATTCCACCATTTAGAAAGTTTGAGATTGGATAAAAGTTACTTGGTGTGCCACAGTAATGTGTAACTTACTTTCTGAAGTTCCCACTCCCACATTACTCCACGTTTTTGTGTGTCTTACAATTATATGAGCGTTTCCACTGCGGTACGAATCCGGACCCTGCCTTACATTTTCAGTGCTCTCGCCAAATATTGGGTAATAGAAGAGTGAATAATGAGACTCGTGCTTCGAGGCGTGCATGCAAAGTTGTGAGAGTAAGACTGTAGCACGTGAAGGACAAGGTGCTTTTCAAACCCACCTGTGACTGACATTTCTAATCTGTCAACTCAGATGGCTCTGAGCACTATGGGACTTAACATCTGAGGTCATCAGTCCCCTAGAACTTAAAACTACCTAAACCTAACTAACCTAAGGACATCACACACATCCATGCCCGAGGCAGGATTCGAACCTGCGACCGTAGCGGTCGCGCGGTTCCAGACTGTAGCGCCTAGAACCGCTCGGCCACCCCGGCTGGCTAAGTTTCCTCTCTGTTTCGCCTCTTTGACTACTTCGCTGGCGACATGCTGATCTCTAGACTGACAGTTTGTCATACTGTGAATGAATAAGCGCTGTAATTTGGTGTGAAATTGTTTCTGTGCCGTTTTCCGGTAAGGTGCTGCTGTGGTCGCCGGCTAGAACGTGCCTACGGAAGTCTGAGCGTGCAGAGAAAGCAAGTGTAGGCACCAACTACTGCGCGCCTTGTAACCTGTTTCTGTCCCATCCGGCGTTCGCTAACGAAGGCGAAACCACTGCCGTGCTTTCTCCGGCGGCGGATAAACTCTCCTTTCACTCAGCAACCCGACGTCCATGAGCTGGCAGCACTATATGACGCGGGGAACGACTGACTACCTGTTGGCGTAACAGTCACCTCATAGCAGTCTCTGTACTCAACAAAGTTTTCACGATCATTTACATCTGATTTATTAGTCTACGAGTCTCTGAGGGTACATAGGACAACTTTCTCAGTATTCTCTGTCGTTCTATTGCCGTTTACCACGTGGGAAAGATGAACACCTAAATCTCTCTGCGTGAACTCTGATTTCCCTCATTTTATCACGATAGTTGTTACTGCCTAAATGGATGGAAGCCAAAAAGAATAGCATTCGGTGACTGTAATTTTCTGAAAGGATCTCACAGCATTGATAAACGCCTCTGTTTTAACGATTGTCACCCCAGCTCACTTACCACATCCGCGACACTCCCTCACTTATTTCTTGAAAATTAAAAACGAACTGCCGTTCTTTGAACCTTTCCGATGCTATTTGGCAGGTGTATCTGGTAATGATCCTATATCAGGCAGCAATACTCCAGAAGAGAACGGACAAGTGTCTTCTAGTAGACACGTTTTAAGTTCGAAGTGTTCCACCAACATAGTCTTTGGCTCACCTTCCCCATTTTCTATGTGATGGCTCTAATTTAAAGTGTTCATACTTATAATCCCTAGTCGTTTAGACGAATCAGAAACCTTTAAATCACCGCGCGGGGTAGCCGCGGAGTCTAGAGCGCCTTGTCACGGTCAGTGCGGCTCCCCGTGTCGGAGGTTCGAGTCCCCCCTCAGGCATGTGTGTATGTGTTGTCCTTAGCGTAAGTTAGTTTTAAGTTAGATTAAGTAGAGCGTAAGCCTAGGGACCGATGACCTCAGCAGTTTGGTCCCATAATACCTTACCACAAATTTCCAAAAAAAAAAAAACCTTTAAATTTCTGTGTTTTATAGTAATCGAAATTTTAAGCAATTTTTTTTGACACTTATGCTGAGGACCTCACATTTTTTATTGTTCACCGTCAATTCCCATTTTCTGCATCACGGAGATATATTCTCTAAATCATTTTCAGCTCATTTTGACCTTCTGATGACTAGTAGACGGTAGACAGCATCATCTGCAAACAATCTAAAAGATCTATTCACATTGTCTCCAAAATCTGTTACGTATACTTGTGCCCAAAACTTAATGTCGAAAGTAACTTTCACATGATGTGGCTCTACATAAATCGATTAAAATTTGGACCATACCTAGAAATAGCTGCTTCAGTGTAATGCACAGTGCAATTGAAAGAAATGCACATTGAGACGAACACAAATGACACTTCTGTTCAAAGACAATAATTATACTGTAGTTACCGCGATTTGTGATGGTACCCTGCACATTAAAAAAGGCGCATATCAGTTCTGAATTGGATGCGATGACCACGGACAGCAAACCGTTCTCTGCGACGTGCCCCCATGCTGGCCAGAAGGTTTGTAAGGAGTTCTTGTGGTAGAGCGTAACATCCTTCCACTAAAGCGTTGACAGCTGCTGGATGGTCGATGGTACATCGGGACGTTCTGCAGTATGTCTCCCTAACGCATTCCATACGTGCTCTATGGTATTCAAGTCGGAGGAACATACAGGCCATTCCATTAAGCAAATATCCGCATGTTCCAACAGCTCCTACACTTTCTCTGTTCGATATGATCGCGCATTGGCATCCATAAAAATGAAGTCAGGGCCAAATGTTCCTCTGAAAAGATGCCCATGGAGAAGGAGGAAGATGTGACAATGACGTTCACCGTTGAGTGTACCGTGTTCAGATATTTCAAGGTCAGTACCTTATTGCCTCTCCATACCATAACACATGTACCGCCAAAACGAACATTTTCGACAGTGACCGTCGGGATGTTATATACCCTCATACAGCGAGACGTGTCAACACGTCCAGTAGGTACATACACTGCGCGTAGGGATTTGAAAAGAATGGTCAAGCAGCTCCTCAAAAATCACGCATTTCTGTAGTCACTGCTAAGTGGCGCTGAAGGTGCTATAAAGAGCGACGCGCAGTGAATGACTGGAAACATATGATTTAGAGTGATTAATCGCGCTGTACCCTTTGGCAGTTAGATGGAAGGGTTTGAGTTTGGCGAATGCCTTGAGATCGTTATCTGCCGTATTGTGCAGTGCCAGAAGTGAAACACGGCGGAGGTGTTGTGACGATATGGGGATGTTTTTCATGGTTAGAGTGTGGATATTTTATTGTGCTTAAGAAAACAGTAAATGAGGATGTGTCTGAACACATTTTACAGCATTTTGTACTATGTACAGCAGAGAAACAGTTCGCAGATGATGATGTTTGTATCAGCGTGACAATGCACCGTGTCATAAAGCAGCAATTGTGAGGCAACGATTTATGGACCGTAGGATTCTTGAAGTTGACCAGTTTGCCCAGTGTTCCAACCTGAACCCAGTGGAACATTTTTGGGATGAGTTAGTATATCGACTTCGCTCCAGACCGGACCGGCCGCTGTGGCCTAGTGGTTCTAGACGCTTCAGTCCGGAACCACGCGGCTGCTACGGTCGCAGGTTCGTATCCTGCCTTGGGCATAGATGTGTGTGATGTCCTTACATTAGATAGGTTTACGTAGTTCTAAGACTAGGGGACTGATGACCTCAGATGTTAAGTCCCATGACAATGCACCGTGTCATAAAGCAGCAATTGTGAGGCAACGATTTGTGGACAGTAGCATTCTTGAAATGGACCAGCTTGCCCAGTGTTCCAACCTGAACCCAGTGGAACATTTTTGGGATGAGTTAGTATATCGACTTCGCTCCAGACCGGGCCGGCCGCTTTGGCCTAGTGGTTCTAGACGCTTCAGTCCGGAACCACGCGGCTGCTACAGTCGCAGGTCGTATCCTGCCTCGGGCATAGATGTGTGTGATGTCCTTACATTAGTTAGGTTTACGTAGTTCTAAGACTAGGGGACTGATGACCTCAGATGTTAAGTCCCATGACAATGCACCGTGTCATAAAGCAGCAATTGTGAGGCAACGATTTATGGACACTAGGATTCTTGAAATGGACCAGCTTGCCCAGTGTTCCAACCTGAACCCAGTGGAACATTTTTGGGATGAGTTAGTATATCGACTTCGCTCCAGACCGGGCCGGCCGCTTTGGCCTAGTGGTTCTAGACGCTTCAGTCCGGAACCACGCGGCTGCTACAGTCGCAGGTTCGTATCCTGCCTCGGGCATAAATGTGTGTGATGTCCTTACATTAGTTAGGTTTACGTAGTTCTAAGACTAGGGGACTGATGACATCAGATGTTAAGTCCCATAGTGCTTAAAGCCATTTTGAGCTCCAGACCCTGGCGTCCAACATCACTAAATTCTATGGTTTTGACTCTTAAGAAAGAATGCGGTTCCATTCCTCCACAGATATTGAGAAATCTCATTGAATGTGACCCCAGCAGAGTTCCACTAATAATGTCCAGATGATGAGATAGTGTGTATTTTCACATACCGAAACTCGGTTCTCATGTAACACAAAATAACGCTCTCAACTGCAACACTCAGTTGACTGCATCTATATGTTGCTGTAAGTGATTTAATGTACGACCACAGTGTTCAGAATATACACAATGGACAAGCTTAAATGGTATACGTGAGATGGGGTCGCAAATCTCTTTCGATATTTCTAATGTAAAACTCAAGTCGGTGAATACTGAATCCACCTGGGGACATCGTCAGCAAAGATCGTAACGCTCAAGAGCGATCTTTCATCATCTATACGATACTGTATTCAAACAATTTGATTAGTATCTTAGCAATACATCGCGTGTCATGATGAAGACCATTTTATCATTTCTTTGTAGCTGTAATGGCTATCCTTGGTAAAACGAGGCAGAGAAATAAAGAGAAATCTTAATACGAGGGCTGTTCAATAAAGAATGATCTTTTTTTTTTTTTTTTGACAACATACCTTTACTCATCTTCATAATTTTTACGGTCCTCCTCAGTTTCCCATGAATGCGATGCACTTGTCCCAGCTTTTCTGCCAGTCTTCAAATACATGCTGGAAACCATTTTTTGAGAGGTCCTTCAAAATCGCCTCCGCAGCGTTCACCACTGCTTCTGATGATTAATAATGCCTCCCACGAAGGCGTTTCTTCATGTTCGGGAATAGAAAAAAGTCACATGGGGCTAAATCCGGAGTATAGGGAAGGTGAGAGATGCACATCACGTTGATTTTTGCAGAGTATTCAGCAACTACATTGGCAATATGTGGCAGCGCATTATCGTGGTGCAGCATCAGCCTGCTTCACGGAAATGTGGTCTTTTGCGCATGATATGGACTTGCAATATTTTCAAGACATCGCTGTAGTATTGTCCAGTTACTGATGTGTGTGCAGGTACAACATGCTGATGAGCCATTCGATGAATATCAAAATTGAGATGACCATAACTTTTCCAGCAGAAGCAATCACTTTTGCTTTTTTGAGGCTTGGCGATGAAGGAGATTTCCACACTGAGCTTTGCTGTTTCCTCTAAGGATCAAAATGATGTAGTCAAGTTTCATCAGCAGTGATTGCACTTGAAAGGAACTTCGGATCTTCTTCTAACATCAACTTTAACTGCATGCAGACCTGCACGCGAATGACCTTTTCTTTGGGAATCAAGAAGTCATGGAACCTATCGCGCACAAACACGTGTCATGCGTAATTTTTCTGTCACCAACGTGTGAGTGGCACCCACTGAAATGTTCAGTATTTCAGAAAGTGGTCTTAAGGTAATTCGTCGATCCTCTCTCACAATGACAGCAGCAGTGTTGACGTTTTCTTCAGAAAGAGCAGTAACTGCAGCACCTTCCTTCGAAATTGATTGTCTCCTCTCTTTAAACATTTTACACCACCTTCGAGCTGTGCTGTAGGGAAGAACAGACTCTCCGTAGGCCTCCTGTAACATTGTATAGGCCTCAGCTGAAGATTTGTTGAGACGAAAGCAGAATTTTAAAGCCGAATATTGTTCCTTGCGTGTTACCTCCATTGCAGCGGTAGGCGATACTGAACATGTCTGACCTTGCCTGCCTCTCACAGGCGGGAACCAGGAGTCCCAGCAATGAAACTACTACGACGTGTTTACTGCACATTAAGCTAACAGAATATCATAAGATAAAATTTTATCGCGAGAAATTATGACCATAAAAAATTATGATCATTCATTATCGAACAGCTCTCGTAATAAACCCCACCTTGTCTTTTTTTTTTTTGGTTTTTTCACTTGCGAACGTACATTCCGAAATCACAGCATCATCAGCGCTTCATCTATTACGTAATGACCTTTATGGCGATGTCATCACTCCAGAAACGCGTATCTACTAATGTTGTTGACTGCCTTTGAACATGACACCACAGTGAATTGGCTCCCGTAAAGTCGGAATTCACCGTAAATATCATCGGGATTTTGGCTACAGATTGAGCCGACGGAATAGTAAGACACTAGACCTTTATTGAGGGAGAGAAGAAAGGGTATAACTGTACATCCGTTGTAACATTTCTGGCTCACAGAGCGATAATATTACATCTCAAGCTTCACAATGCATTGTCCCTTGGAATATTATATCGATTTGATTGAGATTCGCAGTAGTTTACCTCTAGTTAATGTACTGCCATACATTTATTTCATATACATTATGACCTCTTACTTAAAAGCGTGTTGGTCCGTTTCTGGAAAGCAATTCAGCAGTGATTCTGCGTGCCATAGGTTCAACAAGTTCTTGATATGTTTCCAGAGGTTTGTGGCACCAGATGCCTACGCACAAGTCACACACTTCCCGTAAATTACGGGTGGCTGGTTTGTGGGCGCGAAGCTGGCGCCCAACAGCGTCCCAGTTGAGTTTCATCGGATTCAGATAAGCCGAATTCTATGGCAAAGATATCCAAGCGAGTTCACTGTCATGCTCCTCAAACACTGCAGCACGATTCTGGCCTTGTAACACGGACAGTTATCCTGTTGGAAGTTGTCATCGCTGTTGAGGAAGACATCAAGCATAAGGGTTACATCATCATCATCATCATCAGTGTTCTGCCTAAAGGCAGGTTTTCACATGGTAGTTCTCCAGGCTGTCCGGTCTTCTGCCATCTCTTCAGGTCTGCATAATTTCCTCTTCCCTCTATGTCGTCTATCACCTTGTATCTCCTTCCTCCTCTCAGTCTTCTCCCACAAACCAATCCTTCCAAAGGATCTACTAGCAAGCACTCCCTTCTCAATGAATGTCCCAACCAGTTATCTTTCCTTTCTCTTACAACCTTCAGCAGACATCTTCTCTCACCAACCCTTTCCAATACTCTTTCATTACTCACTCTTTCCATCCAGCTTATTCTCTCCATTCTCCTCCACATCCACATCTCAAATGCTTCTAACCTTTTTTCATCCTCCCGTCTCAGTGTCCATGTTTCTGCCCCATATAGTGCCACACTCCAGACAAAATATTTGGCAAGTTTTTTCCTTAATCCTTTATCTAATTTGCCACATAAGAGTCTCCTCTTTCTGTTGAATGCCTCCTTCGCTATGGCAATTCGAGTTTTCACCTCCTGGTGACATCTCAAGTCTTCAGTTATTGTGCTTCCGAGATATTTAAATTCACTTACTTGGCTAATGGTAGATTGTCCTATTTTAATATTGGACAGTCTGCGTCTTGTACTGATGACCATACTCTTTGTTTTTGCTGTGTTTATTTGCATCCCATATTCCACACAAGCTTCATTCAGATCTTTGACCATGTTATCCACTGTCCGCTCACTTTCTGCCACTAATACCATGTCATCAGCAAATCTTATACATTCTGTTCTCTTTCCACCAATACATATTCCTCTTTTCCCATCTAAACTTTTCGCAATAATCTCTTCAAGGTATACGTTAAACAACAGTGGGGAAAGGCAACAACCTTGTCTAACACCTCGTCCAATGCTGCTTCCTTCTGACATTTCATTTCCAATCCTTATCCTTACTTTCTGGTGTAAATGTAGATTCTGTATCAGTCGTCTCGCTTTCCAATCTACTCCTTTCCTCTTCAAGATATCCATCAGCTTGTTTCACTGAACTCTGTCAAAAGCCTTTTCTAAACCTATAAAAACAGCAAAGATTTCTCTACTCTTTTCCATATATCTTTCCCCTATAGTTCTTAACAGGCCAATATTATCTCTTGTTCCTTTTCCTCTTCTAAATCCGAACTGCTCCTCTGCAATCCCTCTATCCAGCTTGCCATATAACCTTCTATTCAACACTCTCAGCAAGACTATAGCTGCATGAGAAATTAGACTGATCGTCCGGTGCTCTTCACATATTTTAGTATTTCTCTTTTTCTCTATTGGTATCATAACTGTTGCAGCGAAGCCCTCAGGCCATTCCCCTTTGTCATATATCTCGTTACAGAGGTAGACTATTTCTTTTCTTGTGTTGTTTCCCAGACTCTTCAATAGTTGTGCAGGCAAATCATCTCTTCCACATGCCTTCCTATTCTTCATCTCCTTCATCGCCGTTTCTGCTTCTGTTACCAAGATGGTAAATCCCTTTCCATCTTCCGGCACATTTTGCTCCTCTTCAACCTTAATTTCGCTTTGCATTTCATCCCTTATACAGACATTCAATATATTCTTGCCATCTGTTCAAAACCTCCTGTGGTTCTTCTGCTAGAGTACCATCCGCTCTTTCTATTTCCGTGTTATTCCTCTTTCTTTTACGCTCAAAAACTATCTCACTAGCCAGTCTATACATCATTTCATACTTTCCCTCTCTCTACCTTTTCTCTATTTCGTCGCATTTCTGTTTCATCCATTTTTCTCTTGCTTCTTCAGTTTCTCTTCTTAATTCATTATTCAGTTTCCTGTACCTCTTTTTGCCTTCTTCAGTTTCTACCCTTTTCCAGGGGTTACAGGTCCCTAATAATGTTCACGTAGTCCACAGCTGTCATGGTGCTTTCGATTACTACCGCAGGTAGCGTGGAAACCCAAGTGTACGTCTCCCATAACATGATACCGTTCCCACAGGACTGTGTCCGTGGCGCGCTGCGTGTTTCGAGTAGCCATTGACCTGAATGACCTGGATGACGGCGTTTTTGGACACGACCATCAACCTGGTTTAACAATAAAATGGATTCATCCGACCAGGCGACACGATACCATTGATCCTTGGTCCAATCTCGGCGATCCCGGGCCCACTGTAGACTTAATTAACGATGTTGTTGGGTCAACATGGGAAGGTGTAGAGGACCACTGCTGTGGAACACCGTGTTCAACACTGTGCACTGAACAGCGTGCTCCAAAAATACTTGTGCCTGTACCAGCACTGCACTCTGTCATGTGACCTGCTATGGATCGCCGCCTATACTGCTTTAGAGTACGGGTAAGCGTCCGATCCCAATGTCGCGTGATGAGGTATGGACGCCCAACTTCTTGTCGCCTAGTCGTAGTTTCAGCATTCTTCAACCACTTATCATAGATGCTCACGACATCCGACTATCTTTGCCGTTTCCGAGATGCTCGTTCCCAGACACTGGGCCATAACAACAACCTGGCTTTTGTCAAAGTCACCTCCAGCGGAGGAATTCTGCATTTGCGCCGCTTATTGTCGTTAGAATGACTCCCCATTTGCCACTGCTCCGCTCATGTACTTCTCTTATCGCGTCACGTCTTCAGCGCCACCAGGCATCATACAACCTCGCGGTGGGTTCAAGTGGTTCAAATGGCTCTGAGCACTATGGGACTTAACATCTTAGGTCATCAGTCCCCTAGAACTTAGAACTACGTAAACCTAACTAACCTAAGGACATCACACACGTCCGTGCCCGAGGCAGGATTCGAACCTGCGACCGTAGCAGTCCCGCGGTTCCGGACTGCAGCGCCTAGAACCCCACGGCCACCAGGGCCGGCTCCTCGCGGTGGGCAGTGGCCATAATGCTCATCAGTGTATAAAAGGCAGTGTCCCGACTGATTGGTTCACTCACTGACTCATCATCGCCCAGTACAGACTACTAAGGACAGAAACTTTAAATTTGCATAGTGTGTTGATGTTACGCTGAAGGGGTCGTTTAAGAAGGGATTTTCCGATATTCCATTCCTAAGGGGCAGAATAGGGGATGAAAAGGTTTTCGAAAATCCGTCACTATAAAGGCAGTTTCGAAGCTAGACCTAACTAAGAAAATTGGTATTTGGTTTCTCGAACATAAATAAAGAAATATGTGCTTCGTCATTTTTGGAAATTTAACCCCTATGGGGTGGAACAGCGAGTGAACGTTTTTTAAAACTACATCGTTATCACAGGACAACTAAAGTATTTTACAGCTACATCTATGAAAATTCGTACTTGGCTTCTCGGTTACAAATAAAGAGATACATGTTTCAGTATTTATGGAAATTTGGCCCTTAAGGGGATGAAATAGGGCCATACCGGTTCGGTGACTCATCATCGCCCAGTCCAAAGCGCTAACGACAGGCCAAAGCGCCAAGGACACCCCAAAGCGCTAACTTGAAATTTGGAAAGGGTGTGGATCTTACACTTGTGGCATAGTTTAAGAAGGAATTTTTCGAAATTACACTCCTGAGGTGAGGTGGTGAAATAAGGGATGAAAGGCTTTTTGAAAAATATCAACATTAAGGCAATTTTGAAGCTATAACTACGAAAACTGGTATTTGGTTTCTCAGTCAGAAATGAAAGCATACGTGTGTCAGTATTTTTGGAAATTCAGCTACTAAATGGAAAGCTAAAAGGTGACAGCTGTATGAAAATAAATCGTTATTAAGGAAACCATTTTGAAGCTACAGCTATGAAAACTGAAATTTGACTTGTCGGCTAGAAATTTAAAAAAATGTGTTCCAGTATTTTTGGAAATTCAACCCCGTAAGGGAGTGGAAATTCAGATGAAAAGTTTTAAGAAAATGTTTCGTTGTATTAAAAAAATTTAAAGCTAAATCTATGAAAATTGGTATTTCACTTCTCTGTTAGACATAAAGAAATATGTGTTAGGGGATGAAAGTTTCTAAGGAAATATCACCACAATAACGTAAAAGGCATCATTAATAAAAATCTTGGACTCCAGCTACGAGAATCGCTTTTTAGTCAGAGGTACATTCGGAAACGAGCGTTCTTCTATGGTCTTAATTATCGTGAAAACAACATAAAATCGATTAAAAGAAAAAATCTGCGCGGGACGTACAGTCTACGCTAGCGAAGCAGCATGAGCTAAGCTAGTATCCAATAAACCTAAATATATTAACTGAAAACAAGAGAATATGATACATATGTCTATTCAAACACAACTTCGAAACTAATCAATTTAGCATCTGGAACAACAGAACTAAAGATTGATTAATAAATGTACAAATCGGCATGGGCCAAAATGAGAGGGCTCTATCTTTCCGAAAGATGTAATCCGTGGAATCCATGTGAAGCTGTGGTGTCACTCACTGCTCCAACATGTATAGGTAAAGTACTTAGCTCAATGAAAGAAGTTGGACCGCCCAGTTTTTATTGTAACGTAGCACAGAAAACACTAACTTTTGGTGAATGACGCTCATGTTCAGTCAAACGTGAAGGATTTTCTGTGTCTCGTATTCGAGTATTATGTTGATTAACTTTGCCACTGCAAAATCTGTATTACGTACGGATTCATTTTCAGGTCCCTTTTGAGAAAACGACAAAAGATCCATATGAAACAATTGTACAAAATAAACGGTACTTTTAAACGGGATCTTTCTACTAGCGATGTAACGACATTCAGAATTTGCAGAGCGTTTCCAGACAAACCATAGGCCGAAACTTAGCAATATCACTTTTGGAGTCCATCTGTTTCGACAACAAAATTTTTTAAACTTCCTGGCAGATTAAAACTGTGTGCCCGACCGAGACTCGAACTCGGGATCTTTCCCTTTCGCGGGCAAGTGATCTACCATCTGAGCTACCGAAGCACGACTCAGAAGTAAAGCTGTGAGGACCGGGCGTGAGTCGTGCTTCGGTAGCTCAGATGGTAGAGCACTTGCCCGCGAAAGGCAAAGGTCCCGAAGGACGACTCAGAAGTAAAGCTGTGAGGAGCGGCCGTGAGTCGTGCTTCGGTAGCTCAGATGGTAGAGCATTTGCCAGCGAAAGGCAAAGGTCCCGAGTTCGAGTCTCGGTCGGGCACACAGTTTTAATCTGCCAGGAAGTTTCATATCAGCGCACACTCCGCTGCAGAGTGAAAATCTCATTCTGGAACAAAAATTTTGTTCGGTGTATATGAATGCTCACTCCATAGACATTCCTGTTCATCGTGGATTGGTTAGCTAACTTGTGGCAGAAAAAAATGTTCAAATGTGTGTGAAATCTTATGGGACTTAACTGCTAAGGTCATCAGTCCCTAAGCTTACACTGTACTTAACCTAAATTATCCTAAGGACAAACACATACACACCCATGCCCGAGGGAGGACTCGAACATCCGCCGGGATCAGCCGCACAGTCCATGACTGCAGCCTTATGGCAGATTTAGACTTCATAGCCGTTCATGCTTTCCTGTCCTCTGCATTCTCTTTCATTCTTTGGTTCCCTCCTTCCGGTCTACTGACATCATCAAGCATCTGGTATCTTCATCTGCCTATCCCTCTCTTCCCAGGAAAAAAAACAACCTTCAACTGTTTCTACTAGAAGGCAGTATCGTGTCATACTATGTCCTCTCCAGTTTAGTTTCCTGTTCTTCACTTTCAGCAACATCCTCAGACATTCATCATCTCTTTTCAGTACCTCCTCATTGCGGACTTTATCAGTCAAGGCGATCTTCTCCATTCTGCGCCACACCCACATTTCACAAGCATCTATTCTCTCTCCTCCTGCTTCCTCAGTGTCCACCTTCTGATCAGTGCAAGACGAAGCTTCACAACAGGTATTTCACTACCGCTTTCTTAATTCTGTGTTCAAACCACGAGCTAAGAGTCTTTTCTGCTTTCGAAATGCCTCTTTCGCCGGCATCATTTTCACTCTGACGTCTTGTTTACAATGCATACCTTCCCTGTGCCAGAATCCCAAATATTTGAATGCACTCACTTGCTCTGTGTTAAGGCCCTAACTTATACTTCGCCCTTCTTTTCTATAAGCCTATAACGAGCCCTTTTTTACTTTTATTTATTTTCATACCGTATACTACATAGACTTCATTCAGGTCATTTAGCATTTGAATCAATATCTCTTGATTTTCTGCAATAATCATCATGTTATCCGGGAATCTTAAGCATACTATTTTCCTTCCATCTATCCTAGCGCCCTTTTTCCCATCAAAATGAATTTTCATTATTTATTGCAAATAAACCTTAAATAGAATAGGTGAGAAGTCGCAGCCTGTAACCTCCCCACCGCAATTTTTTAAAAGAAAATATAGCAATACTTAATAGAAATGGGGGCCAAGTGTAACCTCCCCACAAAAATTTTAAAAGAAAATAACGATACTAATTAGAAATGCTGATGGACATGGCTCTATGCGTAACCTGCCCACAATCAAATGTACTGACAATGGCAACAAATGTGAAATTCGCAATCTGACTCAATTATAATTCCTTCAAAAAATTAAAGTCCATTCAGTGACAAGAAAATTCAATTAAACCGAAATATCGGTTTTTGGCCCTGTGTAAAAACAATCAGAATTAAAGTCTTACCTCAGAATAAATGGATGTCACATATCTGCTCTTGTTGTTGCGCACCACTTGGAGGAACTACATTGCAAATAATAATATTCTCCTTTTTTTTGTAATTCTAGTGAAATTTTTCTTCAAAAAGAAGTGGAATGAAATGGGAAGTGCAATGAGATCTTTAGTTCAAAAAAATTAAACTTTTGAAAAAATGCTTTTGAAATAAAAAATTATTATTGGGAGACTTGTTGGAGAATAATTACAATAAATAAAATTTTTCATTATCTAATGATTATATTAATTAACAGTATACCTTATTCCTCATCTTGACCATTGTTGCCGACCGCCTACATCACACAACCGCACTGGGCTGCTACTACTGACCGACCGCTCTGCATGACGACTACAGACTGAGTACTGCTCTCAACTAGACAGAGCTACAGACTCGCAACGACTGACTGACTGCTACTCTGCATAGCGACAACTAACTCGCAAAGACTACTACTGACTGAGAACCGCTCGCAACACTCGCGCGGTCAAGCGCATACTCTCTGGTCGCAGATGCTACAATGCCTCGCCATCGCTGCTGCGTTACATACGTGTTTCATAACCCTCCACTCGGGGGGCAAAAATTTGGCAGCGATGGTGAGTCATTTGGACTTGCCAAGCGCGGCAAAATTTTTCTTTAATTAACAAAATCCTACAACTTACAGAATATTTAAATGTTGTGCACACGCACTAAGTACAAAATATATCAGACAAGGACAAAATGTGAATACTAAACATAGTAGCAAATCAGAAAAAAGTATATACAAACTTTTTGACAGATAAAGTGCACAGGCACTGAAAAAATTCTTTAGCATATGCAGAACAAATAAACAGACTGGCAAGAATAATTAGATGTAGTACATAAAGTAAATGTTGTGCACACGCACTAAGTACAAAATATATCAGACAAAGACAAAATGTGAGTACAAAACATAGTAGCAAATCAGAAAAGTATATACAAATTATTTGACAGATAACAAAGTGCACAGGCACTGAAAAAATTCTTTAGCATATGCAGAACAAATAAACAGACTGGCAAGAATAATTAGATGTAGTACATAAAGTAAATGTTGTGCACACGCACTAAGTACAAAATATATCAGACAAAGACAAAATGTGAGTACAAAACATAGTAGCAAATCAGAAAAGTATATACAAATTATTTGACAGATAACAAAGTGCACAGGCACTGAAAAAATTCTTTAGCATATGCAGAACAAATAAACAGACTGGCAAGAATAATTAGATGTAGTACATAAAGTAAATGTTGTGCACACGCACTAAGTACAAAATATATCAGACAAAGACAAAATGTGAGTACAAAACATAGTAGCAAATCAGAAAAGTATATACAAATTATTTGACAGATAACAAAGTGCACAGGCACTGAAAAAATTCTTTAGCATATTCAGAACAAATAAACAGACTGGCAAAAAATATTATGTTGACAAGTGTACATGCACTGAAAAATGTCTTTAGCATTTTCACAACAAATAAACATAATGGCAAAAAAAAATTCATGTCCAAAGTGCACATGCACTGAAAAATGTCTTTAGTATTTTCACAACAAATAAACAGAATGGCAAACATCATGTCGACCAGTGACATAAGTGTACTCACACTGGAGTTTAGCGAATCGAAAAATGTATAACCTATGAACATAAATGATGTTACCAAAAAAAAATTTTTTCTTTATGTGACAAGAATCAGGATAGGAAAGGGAAGGATTGCATCATGGTTGTAGCACTTTAGATTGCACACAGCTGCTCTGAAAGTCCATATCTTTCCACAGTAGTACAACACCAAGTGACACAACTTGAAGTTCTTTTCCCATCAGAATTTATCAGTGTAGCCAAGACACTGAACTGTCGTAGTAATGTTCCATGTTTTCATTTTGGCAGTACATTAGGTACACCAAACAGTGGGACCATAATAATGTCTTCATCGCTCATGGTGGTGGACAGCATGTCGTGTCAACACCACACTCTTATAAGGCACACCAATCGTAGAATTAGTGCAAAACCAAATATAGTGCTCCATGATCACTGGGATAAACAGGACAAATGGACATTGCAGTAATTCAGGGTAGTCAGCTTATGAGGTGAAGGACATCAAGTCACATAATATTGACAATTACAGTCTTCATTGATAGTTCGTGGCATTCATAGCCCAGTTATTGAACATTTCTGTACCAAGTATGTAGTATTACAGAAAAATGTTCATTAATTGTTTTACATAGAATCAGTAGCCTTCTTTTCCTGGTTACAAAATATTATGAAATAATCGCATTCTTTTCAGTTACAGAGTATAATTAAGAATCATTAACCTTCTCCTAATTACAGTTAATTAATCATTTGTCATTCCAATCTATTAAGAATCATTAGCCTTCTTCTAATTACAAAGCATTATTAAACAATCACATTTATTTCCAATTACAAAGTATGAACATTGAAAACAAGAGTTAATTAATGGCATAATTAATAACAATTTCGTTGATTGACATTAATTATTGGCACTCAGTGGCCATCAAGTATTGAATAGAATAAAACATAGTTCATCATTCAGTATTATTCAGATCATTACAAAGTCATTATTAAAAATCAGTTAATTACAGTCAAATCATTAGTAATCACAGGCATTACAATAAACAGTGGCAGTTATTAGCTAGTGACAAAGCATTATTTTGAATATAGTCTCATTAAGAGGTCATTACTCGAGTGACATGCTATTCAGAGTTGATCAGTATTATTCAGAATTATCATAAACTAGTGACATTATGTGGGACTGGTAATACATTTTTTTGGTAGCAATGCATTGCGTTGGGATCGATAATTAATTGCTGAGGCATAATACTTTTTGCTTTTGACCTATTGCTGCAAATGAGGATAGGTAACGTCATTCGTCATGAGTCAGCTGTAGCAAGATTATGTAACAAGGCAGTACATGTGATCACATTTATAAATGATAAACACAAATGGGTAAAAAATATAAAAATGCAAGTACTAGAACAGGTATAATAAGTAACAGGTTTAGTAAGTGTCATGAAAAACTTCTCCTGGAAAAAATACAAAAACGGATTATTGACCTGAAAGAAGAAACGCACACTATGCTGAAAAGTAGTGAACTTCGAATTAACAAGTAGTGAAATGTGTATAAAATGTGTTCCATAGCTGTCCTTTCCAAAACTTTCCGTCATCCTACTATGCAATGTAACACCTGCTGTCAAAGCAAACTGCAACAAATACTTAAATAACTACGTAGCATAAATACATAACTTCAACATTATCCTCATCTGTCACCTGTAAAGAAAAACTTCATTATTCATAACATCATATCCTTCATCATTATCATCACCTGTAAAGAAAAACTTCATTATTCATAATACCATATCCTTCATCATTATTCATCAGTATTCATTATCATCTGCAAAAAATCACTTCATTACTCATTACATAACTATTCCTTATCTCTAGCATATTTCATCACTAAAACTAAGATGTGTAGTTCTCTCTGACAGCCTGCATCAATCACCTTGTATTCTGAAAGAAAAAATTAGTTAAGACTGCTATTCTGTGATGAGTATTGTATATTCTTGTTAATGCCTGCCAATCCTGATCCATTTACTCTTCCTCATAAAGTTATTGCATCTTCTTTCGTTTATTCCGTAGGTGAAATTCCCATTTCTGTTGAATTTATCTCTTACACGCATTATTCTTTCTGAAATTGATGAACAAAGATTAATGTCTTGCATTTAAATCATATACCCACTAAATAATGACTGGTTTATGGTGACACAATTAACCATACAGCATAACATGACAGAAAACGTAATATGTCCAAGACATTGACAGTGTTCGGATGCGAAAAAATGTACACAGAATAATACAATGCAGTAGCAAAAAAAATGTGAAACAGTCACGATGCTGAGATGTCATAAGGCAAAAAAAAATGTCAAAGTCGACTGGTGTGTGTTATATCTTAACTATTTCATAGTGCATACAAACAAAACTGGAGTACAGTCATATACACAAAAAAATGGAAAATGTGCACGGTCTGATGTGTAACGACAAGAAAAGCGACCTGCTAACCTTACCTTGCCGGGCACTTGCCAAGAAAAAAAATACGATAATCATCAATAATTAGTCAGGTGAATTAATTGCATTAGTAAATGGCATCATAGTGTGTTGAATCATACAGTGGTTTCACTCAATAAACGGTTTAATGTTTGAGATACGGTGATTGCCTTTCGATTTTCTGGTTCTCAAAGTTTCGACGTGTACAACATTGGGGTGAGGGATGCTGCGAATCCGATACGGACATGCGTATAGAAGTTCAAATTTACTGCACTTACCTTTTAATTTGCTGGATAAATAGTGTGTACGTACTAATATCTTCTGTCCAACGTGAAAGTCGCGGCGTGTACAAACCTGTTTTTGCTGTCTTCTCCGGCGCTCTGCGGCACGTTTGATGTTGTTCAGCGCAATGTCAATTATTTCGTGGTGTCGTAGGCGACGATTTTTGGGGAATTCTATTAATTCTTTAATTTTGTTCGGTGGTTCAACGTTTTTCAGTATAACAGTCGGAGATAGCATAATGGATTCATTTGGAATGGAATTAATTACATCTTGGAATGAGAGTATGTGTGTATCCCAATCAATATGTCCTTTGTGGCAGTATATTCTGCACAGCTTACCAATTTCCTTCATTAATCTTTCACAAGGGTTCGAAGAAGCGTGGTACTTGGATATATAGATCGGAGAAATGTTTCTAGCTCGTAACATGCGTGTCCATACACTACTACGAAATTGAGATCCATTATCAGAAATTACTTTCATTACATGCCTTACATGAAATAGAAAATGTTTTATAAATGCATTTGAAACAGTTTTAGCAGTAGCTTTGCGTAATGGAGTGAAAGTAACAAATGTTGAAGTGAGTTCAACAGCGACAAAGATGTAGCAAAAACATGGTAGTGAGGTCGGACATGTTCTTTTGTGTTCCGATTCTACTTTGTTACTATCCGTAATAGTTTGCACGTGTCAAAATTAATCATTTGCTGAAAAACATTTGTTTGTGTTTTGTGAGTGTCGTAAATTGGTAGTGACAGCAGAAGACAACACAGCTGACGGACAGAAGCATTAGCTCGTGCAGCTGACCAAAGCATGTGAAATAAAAAAAAGAATACTATGTCTCGTAATGACGACGAAATGAAATTTTCAAATGCAACTTGTTGAATGTACATGACGCTGAAATTTGCTTTGCAGAAGTTGGTTGCGATGTCTTGCTGATTGTTGCCGAGAGAACGCGATAGTGCGTCTGCTATAACATTTTGTGTGCCGGGAATATGAACAATCGTAAAATTAAATTCTTGTAAATATAGTTTCCATCTACTTAATCTGTCGTGAGTAAATTTAGCTGAAAGCAAAAATTGTATAGCTCTATGGTCTGTGTAAACGGTGGTATGTCTGCCATAAAGAAAGTGCCGAAATCTCGTAAAAGCCCATACAACACATAATGTTTCCAGTTCTGTAACGGAATAATTTCGTTCAGCAGGTGACAAAATGCGACTTGCAAATGCGATGTTTTTAATTACTGTAGAACCATCTTCTTCAATTTCCTGGAAAATGTGTACGCCTAAAGCGGTGTTGGAACTGTCGGTAGCAATGGAAAAATTTCTAGTAAGATCGGGGTGCGATAACAGTGGACCATTCAACAGAGCATGTTTCAGGTTCATGAATTCAAAATGTGCTTGCTTATCCCAAGACCAAATACTGTTTTTACCTGTTAATTGGCATAGTCTAGGCGTGTCTAAAGCAGAATAATGAATAAATTTACGAAAAAAGTTAATTAAGCCCAAAAAACTGCGTAATTGCTTCTTCGTCGTAGGAACAGTAATGTCACGTAGAGCTTGAAGTTTTTCCGGATCAGGTGCAATGCCTTCTGCTGAAATTACGTGTCCAAGAAATTTTATAGAAGTTTTGCCAAAGTGCGATTTACTAAGATTAACTGTAAGTCCTTGTGCATAAAAGGTTTGTAACAGTTGTTCAAGAACCAGATTGTGTTCAGACCAATTAGCTTCTGCTATAAGAATATCGTCTACGTACGTCGTAATTTTGTCTTTAATGCAAACGTGTGTCGGATGGCGTCAAAATTAATAACATTTTCGTGAACAAGATTCTGCGTGCCTAAATTATTGCTTACGTTATTGGAATATGCAATCTGTACTGTGTCTGGTCAAATTCTATCGTACGTGCTGTTATTTACGGGAGAATATTGTGGCATATCCACTATATGAACTGCTTTGTTATTTCTTACTGACGTGTTACGCTATGGATGACACCTATTGTCTGTTTCATTCATGATTATTTGTTGTTGCTGATGTTGTTGCTGCTCATAAGATCGACTGTTATTAAATGTACGCTGAAAATTGTGCTCATAATTTTTTTTTTTTTTTTTTTTTTTTTTACGTCTGTCATGATAGTAATTTCTATACGGCGCATTGCGATACGAGTTGAAATAGTGTGTTGTCTGTACGTAGTTATTTCTTTGCTGCCATGCGTTACTATTTGTTGGAGCTGGGACTATACGTGCACGCGGCGAAACATTAAAGTTTGGTTGACCTTGTAGACTGCATTGTTGGTTAGGCATGCTAAGCGGCTGACTTTCATGCTGCTGTGGTGAAAAAACATCTATTGTTACAAAAATATGGTTCCTATTGCTGATAATTTTACACATACTGATGATTACGATTTTATCTGTAATTAAAATTACGGCGGTAGTTGTCATTACGGGAGTGCCTACTGAAAATTGTCACATTCGGTAAAAGTTAGTCACATCGGGTTTTCATTACTCGTTTCTTAATACTACGTAGAGCAATAGTTAAAGAGCAGTTTTGATAGATATAAAGGATAGTAGAAGAAAAGGCAGCAGTGCAGAAAACTAAAGATGAAATAGCACTACTACAGCTCGGGGCCCTATGCTCGCTACGGCACATATTCATTAAAGCGTAATGAATCCCCTGAGGTCATTTACGCACTGCAAATAAATTTTAGCTTTTGTGTTACAGGCAATAGCGGTAAAATTTCAAAGGCAAATTGTTGTATCCGTGCTAATTCAAATTTCTTCATTACAGGCAATGCTGTTGTAAATACAAAAATAAATTGTCGCATCTGGTTCAAAGCTAGCTTCTGCATTACAGGCAATAGCGGTGAATGTACAAAGATAAATTGTCGTATACAGTGCAAAGCGTGTACCTGTACGCTGTCATTATTAAATTCCTTAGATTTTCTTACAAATGCAAATTGCTCGAAATCTACGTTCTCGTCACTTAGTTTGATAATACGTTCAGGTTTGTGTGAAAGTCTGTTTGTCTGTGTGATTTCGGATTTCAAGTTGCGTAGCTTTTCAGATTTTAAGTCGCGTAGTTGCTGTAAATTGTTCACATTATACACGCTGCGTAAGTCTGACAAATGCTCGCAACGTGGCGGATTCTGTGACGTATTGGTGACTGAAATAATTGTTAATTCTGTTACTTTAATACTTTCGTCAATCTGGTTATTGTGTCGTTCACTTTTCTCGTCAACTTCCGTATTCGGAGTGTATGAAACTTCCACTGACTCTAAATTAACTTCGTCGCGAATCTGTACTTCGTTTTTAGGGCATTGTTCGGTGACTGCATTAATTTCGTGTATCTGTGTTGCGTTTGCTGAACATTGTTCAGTGACTGCATTAACTTCGTCTTTATGTAATTCTGTTGTGCTTACATGTGTACTATTTAATTCTTGTGCAACCGTGCCAACTTTTTCATTACTGTTATTAGCACAAGTCTTAGTATTCACACGTAATTGTACTTTAGTGTCCTGACATTGTATGGTAACAGCTGTAATCTGTTCGCTAACTTGTTTGTTCTGTTCTTTACGGTCGTCTTGTTTTTCGTTTGTGAGATCGACACTTTTATCAATTGTTTCGCTAAGTTGTTTGTAATGGCTGTCGACACCCTCATCTACCTGCCTGCAATGGTTGTCAAAACCTCCATTAAGTTGTTTGAAAAAATTATTCATCATTTCCCTCCGCTGTTTGTACTGTTCCCTAAGTTGTTTGAAATTTTCATTCTGTTGTTTACTCTCTTCCCTAAGTTGTAGCAGTATTGCCATAATTGGATCCGAGCCAAAATTACCATTTCTATTATCTGTACTGTGTGGTGGTATATGTGCAATTGTCACGTTCTGTGCGACCATTTGGTCATTCTGCATTTTAGAAAAAGGTTTACCAGTCAAATGTACATTATCAGTCATTGTTTCGGAATTAAATAAATCCGCCCTACTTTGTGTGATCTGTTCATATTCATTAGACAAATTTGTCTGTTCGTTACTTGGGTTTTCCAAATCGGGTGTGTTAAGCTCTGCAGCGCTCATTACAATAGAGCGTTCTGCGTCATCAATTGTCGTCAAGTTAACAGACGAGACAATTGAGTTCGTTTGTTCATCATTAAGGTGAAAGTCATCATTAGTGGTTGGAATGCACTGATTGTTAGTGAACGCAGGATTGTCATCATTACGTTGCGTATCACAATTACTATCGGTCACGTTGTTTAAGTCGGTAATTTCATTCACAATACTTCGCGATACACTATTCACAGTCTTTTGCGGCATTTTTACAATAGTCAAAATTTTTCACAAAACAAATAAGCACAATGCAAAAGCAACACACAAATACAACAAAGCAGCAAATTGCCGTTGACCTGTAGAAAGAAAGTCACAATATTATTAAAAGCGTTGCGCCAAATCCTAATTATCTAAGCAAATAAGAGCAGATATCTGACTGTCGCTCAAAAGACTCTCAACGAAATACGATCCTGGACTGGGTGTCGCCAAGTGTAACCTCCCCACCGCAATTTTTTAAAAGAAAATATAGCAATACTTAATAGAAATGGGGGCCAAGTGTAACCTCCCCACAAAAATTTTAAAAGAAAATAACGATACTAATTAGAAATGCTGATGGACATGGCTCTATGCGTAACCTGCCCACAATCAAATGTACTGACAATGGCAACAAATGTGAAATTCGCAATCTGACTCAATTATAAATCCTTCAAAAAATTAAAGTCCATTCAGTGACAAGAAAATTCAATTAAACCGAAATATCGGTTTTTGGCCCTGTGTAAAAACAATCAGAATTAAAGTCTTACCTCAGAATAAATGGATGTCACATATCTGCTCTTGTTGTTGCGCACCACTTGGAGGAACTACATTGCAAATAATAATATTCTCCTTTTTTTTGTAATTCTAGTGAAATTTTTCTTCAAAAAGAAGTGGAATGAAATGGGAAGTGCAATGAGATCTTTAGTTCAAAAAAATTAAACTTTTGAAAAAATGCTTTTGAAATAAAAAATTATTATTGGGAGACTTGTTGGAGAATAATTACAATAAATAAAATTTTTCATTATCTAATGATTATATTAATTAACAGTATACCTTATTCCTCATCTTGACCATTGTTGCCGACCGCCTACATCACACAACCGCACTGGGCTGCTACTACTGACCGACCGCTCTGCATGACGACTACAGACTGAGTACTGCTCTCAACTAGACAGAGCTACAGACTCGCAACGACTGACTGACTGCTACTCTGCATAGCGACAACTAACTCGCAAAGACTACTACTGACTGAGAACCGCTCGCAACACTCGCGCGGTCAAGCGCATACTCTCTGGTCGCAGATGCTACAATGCCTCGCCATCGCTGCTGCGTTACATACGTGTTTCAAGCCCTGTCTGGCCCTCTCTCGATCTCGCTATCTTCCAAGATCTCATTTCCCATTCCCCTTCAGATCAAGTACAGATCTACATCGAGTATTCTCTCCTTCCACCTTACTCCCTTTCTCTAGACTCTGAACACTAAGCCATCCAGATACAGTGTAATCGCAACTGCATGGACTATCTTAGCCCACCTCCCGTCAGGCCCAAACTTTCAACTTATCCACACACTACTAATGCAGTGCTCCTTAACCATTATCTTCATTACTCGCGGCATTTCGCCGATTCTCAAGAGTTCGTGCCTGGTGTGTATCCGCTTTGAAGAGATTTTACAACAAGATGGATGTCAAGGATATTGGACGCTTATTTTGTGCATCACTTCTGCTACCCTTCTGTATTTTCATACATCTTGCGAACCAAGGAAATGCAAGAGGCACAAGAAACCTCACTACTGACTACTGAATAGGGGAAGATGAAATAAAAAAAATTTCTCTGTGTTTCGTTTGACACATTTCTCAGCGAACATCAGGTTTGCTTGCGGAGAATACCTGATGATGAGTAGCATTCAAGATGCCATCTGCTAGCTGTGAGTCGTGGTTGTATAAAGATGACAAACATAGTCAGCCTTTTGACGTACATAACTAGACAAAGGTTTTCTCCATATTTTTCCTGCATGTATTTTAATGTCATCTGCTCACCATCCAGGATGTCATCGTCTCGCTCTTTAAAATCTTGAAATCCAACAGATACATTTTCACTCGATCCAGCATCCCCCCATCTGTCTACATGATCTACCCACCTCAATTTCTCTTTCATTACAGTCGTACTCACGTCTTTCACTCCTCTCTGTCTCTCATCTAATTGCTCGTTTCCTTAGCTCTACCAATAATTTCCAACGTGCATTCCTCGATTACTCGAAGATCTTTATGAGTTTTTGCCTCATTTCCTAACTTACATTGCCTGATAAAAAGCATTGAAGCACCCAGAAGACCTGATTGGATGCCAAAGTAATTTCGTGCATGTACACACCATCGGTGGGTATGTCAATTCTGTGCGACAGGTAAAACGGGCGTCAGAGGGCATAAATGTTGTTCGCTTTTAGTAGTGTTAGCAAGTCTGATAGGGTACATAACCACCGTGAATAGCGTGAGATGATGAGAGATGGGTTAAGGGATACGGAGACACCGCGTAATCGTCTGAGAAAGCGTCATCAACACTTGACGAAAGTGTGAAAGCGGCCTCATTGTGGGTCTCCATTTGGTCAGCTGGTCGAATCGAGTAATGCTCAGATTTTGGTATTTTCGGATATGACAGTGTTCCAGTGTTGGACTGCGTGGGAATATGAGGACACTCGCTGTGAAGGTTTCGTCGCCCACGTCTAACCACTGGAGAATAACCGTATTGTGCACTAAGTACATCGTAAGTGATGAACCCCATGCAAAATTCTGTGTCATCACATACTATTAGTCAGAGACTAAAAGCAGCCAAACTAGAGATTTGCCATACCATGCCTAGGCTGCCATTAACACCTAAACACAAAAGCCTACTTTTGGAGCGGAGCTGCGACTATTGACCCAGAAGCATGGACTGCTGACGAGTGCGGTCGCATCATTTTCAGCTATGAATCAAGGTTTATGGTCCATTATGGGTGACCACAGTCGCCGAGTACAGCGGTGACCTCGGAGGAGGTCTCACTTATCAAATATTTTGGAGTGGCATAGCGGTGTTACTCCTGGCGGCATGGGGTTGGGAGTCATCGGAAATAACGTAAGGTCATAACTGGTAGAGACTGAAGGAACTCTGATGGTAGAAAGGTACTTCAAGAATACCTTGCGTCCTCACGTGTTCGGACTTTTGAGTCTGCCCCTAACCTAGCCTTCATCTCTCAGTGATGTGAAGATTCGCTGGAAACAACACGTGGATCAGATTCCATGCTAAACTGTCGGTCCCCTTTTTCTGATTGGATTACTGGTGTAGGTTAAGGACACGCAGGTAGCCCAAGTGGCGTCCAATAGGAAGACTGGTACCAGACCAGTGAGCCACATGAAATTTTTGTTATATCTCTCAAGTGACTGCATTGTGGTGCCATTGTTCAACATGACAGTACTCGTCCACACATGGAACGTGTCTTTACGAGTTGTGTGCGTGATTTTGAGGCTCTCCAGCGTGCAGCAGGAACCCCACATATGTCCTCGATCGAGCATGTTTGGGACCAGTTCGATAGTCAACTGCGTCCTAGTGCCAATCTTTAAGTTATCAAGGACCAATTGCAACAGTTGTGCGGCAGCTTGCCTCAGTAGAGGACATGACACCATTTCACACCCTTCCCCAGCGGGTCAATGTGTGCTTCCGGGTCAAAGTGTTCGTCGTCAGGCTGATAAGTGAGCTCCTACGGTCAAGTTATTTATAAATTTGACTCGATATTTTAATCACTGAAATAACATCACATACCCACACATCACATAGAGTTTCATGTCGTTTCCTCCTCCCCTTCTAGGTACTTCAGTTTTCTTGTCAGGCAGTGTAATTCCCAGAGCATCGCATGATTTAATTCGACTACATTACATTACCTCAATTTTACTTTTGTTGGTGTTCAACTTACAATCTCTTTTTAGGACATAATCCATTTTGTTCAACTGTTCTTCTGTGTCCTTCGCCGTCTCTGACAGAATAACTATGTCATCGGCGAACCTCAAAGCTTAAAGTCTTCTCCTCAGACTGCAATTCCCTTTCCGAATTTGTGCCAAGTTTCCTGTATTGGTTGCGAAATGAACTGATTGAATAATGTCGAGGATAGGGTGCAACACTGTCTCACTCCCTCATCAACCACAGGTCCCCTTTCATGCCTTTCGACTCTTATCACTGCAGTTTGGTTATTGTACAGCTGTACCTAACCTTTCAGTCCCTGTATTTTATCTCTGGTATCTGCAGAATTTCAAAGAATATAGTCCAGTCAACATAGTCAAAAACTTTCTCTAAATATACAAATGCTGCAAATACAGCTTTGCCTTCTTTCTAACATAAGAAGCGCTGTTTTAATGCCTTGCATGTTCTTACATTCCCAAATTAAACGTTCTCGCTGTTGGGTTTTACCATTCTTTCCGTTCGTTTGTAAAAAAAAAAAATCGTGTCGTTACTTTGCATCAATGACTTACTAAACTGATAATTTGGTAATATAACGTCTCTCAGCACTTACCTGTTTTTGGAATTGGAACCATTACATTCCTCTTTAAGTATAGGGATATTTAGTCTGACCCATATATCTTGCATGTCCGGTGGAATATTTTTGCAGTGGTCCTTCTGATCTTATAATTACGGAAGGAATGTCGTCTACAACATTTGCCTTGTCTCAATTTAGATCTTTCGGCACTCTGTAAAATTTATCTCGCAATCCAGTTTTCCCTAGCTTATCTTGCACGTCACTTTCCATAGTATTGTCTTAAAGTCGTTTTCCTTCGTATAACACTTCAGTACAGGGTGTTTAACAAAACTGTCACACGTTCCTACAGCAGGTGGTATTGTTCAAAACTAGTAGAAACGTTATTATGTCCGGAAACCAATACTCATTAACAAATAGACCAATCTGGCCTCTCATTTCGACCTGTCCCTTATGTAGAAGCAGACACTATAGGCAGTGCTAAATGTGTTTACCGCGTGTCTTGACGCATCCTTCAGGCCTTCTTTGTAGTGAATTAGACACTCTTTCAGATACACCTGCTGTTATTCAGACTGCGTCACTTGCATTGACCACATGCTCCTGTAACGCCTGCGAATTGTAATTTGGATGGACGTGCACCAATGCCTTTGAATGTCGCCATGGCCAGAAATCAAACAGAGTCAGGTCCGGTGAAAGGGGAGGCCACGCTATCCGACGTCTTTGATCAATCCATCGTCCATGAAACGTCGCAGTGAGGTACTGTCGCACGATACGCAGAAAATGAGGCGATGCCACGTCGTGCCTAAAGCTCAGTTGTCTTTTTGCAAAGGTAACCTTCTCCGAAAACACAGAAGTCGGTGAGATAGCGCCTCTGTTTATACGACCCTATGAGTCTGTCACTGACAACTGTTGTACATACACTGATACTGACGCAATCCTGATGCCTCACCTTGAGGGTCACTCGACAATTTGCATCTGTCCACACGTGGATAATGTGGTAAATTACGAGGGTTGTCCGTAAATTAAGGTCTCCAATGCTTTTTCACATAGCAAACATCATTTAATTGCAAAAAAAAAAAAAAAAAAAAATGGGTCTGAGCACTATGGGACTTAACACCTGTGGTCATCCGTCCCCTAGAACGTAGAACGACGTAAACCTAACTAACCTAAGGACATCACACACATCCATGCCCGAGGCAGGATTCGAACCTGCGTCCGTAGCAGTCGCGCGGTTCCGGACTGAGTGCCTAGAACCGCTAGACCACCGCGGCCGGCGCAAAAGCAATTGCAGATTATAAAAAGTGGGACTTCTAACTAGTTTCATCGTAGGCCCCGTCACGATCGGTGCATTTCTGGAGACGCTCCTGACGCGTCGTTCTACTCACGCCGACTCGTGCACGAAGGAATGGACAGCTGCCTTCAGTTCTTCCTGGCTCGAGAATTTTATTTCCAGTGTTGTTTCAAGTTGGGGAACAAATAGTAGTCACTGGGAGCTGGAGGATTGTCAATGATTTCCCACCGAATTTGGCGATGAGATCTGTCGTGGTGCCGGCGACGTGATGGCGGGCGTTGTCACGGTGCAAACGAACTCCCTTTGTCATCCGACCCCTCCTTTTGTTTTGTATAGCCCTGCGTAGGTTCCTTGCCACACTGACTGTTGTACCTCTTTCCAGGTAGTCGACCAACAGGATGACTTTCCTATACCAGAATACCGAAAGCCATCACCATCCCCACTGACGGCGTTTGCTTGATCTTCTCTTGACATCTGGAGAACCAGAAAGCCGCCTTTGTTTTGATCGTTCCTTAGTCTCCGACTTGAAGCAGTGGACCCAAGTCTCGTCACCGGTTACAACTGAATCCAGAAATGACTCACCCTCTTCCCTGTAACGGCGCAGAAACTTGCAGACACTTTCGATGTGTTCATCAGTGAGCATCCGCTGTACCCACCCAGCACACACCTTGTGATACTTCAAAATTTCCGTCAAAACCTTGTCCACAGTAGTCTTAGAGACTCCTGTATTAGTTCGGGAATGTCTCGCACAGTCACACGCCGCACCGCAAACAAAACTACTTCGACTTTCGTCAATGTCTCGTCCGCAACTGATGGATCCCCGCGACCGGCCTCGTCGTGCACGCTTGTACGGCAGTCTGCGAACTCCTTACTCCACTTACACACATGTTTTACGTCCATACACTTTTCTCCGTACACATCGGTCAACTGACGATGTATTTCAGCAGGGGTTAACCCCTTACACCACAGAAATCTACTCACAGAACACAACTCACACGTGGCGAGAGCGTCGATTTTCGCTTCCATCGTTAACGGCTGCTATGCCAAGAATGACGGGAACTGGCAAGAATAGTGGTGTGAGAAGCAAGGAACACGACGCTGTTGTCAGATTTAAGCTCACTCCAACCTTACACGTTTCTTGTCACAAGTAAAACGGCCTATGCGGGAACTTCACAAAAATACGGGAACGCCACAGGCTCAACACATCAGCACGCTTCATACTTTGCGGAAACGCACGTGCATTCAAAATAGCTTCCAGTCGTCTCTGAATGGATAAACACAGGTCCTGGATGGTTTCCAGGGGAATATTATACCATATACAGGGAGCGAAGGGCTATTTACAATTTGTACAGAAAGCAGATGGCAGTTATAAGAGTCGAGGGGTATGAAAGGGAAGCAGTGGTTGGGAAGGGAGTGAGACAGGGTTATAGCCTATCCCCGATGTTATTCAATCTGTATACTGAGCAAGCAATAAAGGAAACAAAAGAAAAATTCGGAGTAGGTATTAAAATTCATGGAGAAGAAATAAAAACTTTGAGGTTCGCCGATGACATTGTAATTCTGTCGGAGACAGCAAAGGACTTGGAAGAGCAGTTGAACGGAATGGGCAGTGTCTTGAAAGGAGGGTATAAGATGAACATCAAGAAAAGCAATACGAGGATAATGGAATGTAGTCGAATTAAGTAGGGTGATGCTGAGGGAATTAGATTAGGAAATGAGACACTTAAAGTAGTAAAGGAGTTTTGCTATTTGGGGAGCAAAATAACCGATGATGGTCGAAGTAGAGAGGATATAAAATGTGGACTGGCAATGGCAAGGAAAACGTTTCTGAAGAAGAAAAATTTGTTAACATCGAGTATAGATTTAAGTGTCAGGAAGTCGTTTCTGAAAGTATTTGTATGGAGTGTAGCCATGTATGGAAGTGAAACATGGACGACAAATAGTTTAGACAAGAAGAGAATAGAAGCTTTCGAAATGTGGTGCTACAGAAGAATGCTGAAGATTAGATGGGTAGATCACATAACTAATGAGGAGGTATTGAATAGAATTGGGGAGGATAGGAGCTTGTGGCACAACTTGACTAAAAGAAGGGATCGGTTGGTAGGACATGTGCTGAGACATCGAGGGATCACCAATTTAGTATTGGAGGGCAGCGTGGAGGGTAAAAATCGTAGAGAGAGACCAGGAGATGAATACACTAAGCAGATTCAGAAGGATGTAGGCTGCAGTAGGTACTGCAGTAGGTACAGGATAGAGTAGCATGGAGAGCCGCATCAAACCAGTCTCAAGACTGAAGACAACAACAACAACAACATTATACCATTCTTCCTTCAAAATAGTGGCGGGTACAGGTAACGATGAAGGAGATGGATAGCGATTAGGCACCCTTCTCTGCAAAGTAGACGACAAAGGCTCTATAATATTGAGATCTCGCGACTGCAGTAGCCAGGGAAGATGTGACAAGTTACCACCGTACACACGAAACCAGTCCTGGAGGATGAAAGCTGTGTGAATAGGGGATACGTCGTCTACGAACACAACATCACCATTAGCGAACAAATACTGAACTGTGGGACTGTCCTGACGAGCAAAAATGGTCGCATAGTCCCTCGCAGTAATGCAATCTTGCAGAATACTCACAGAGTCCGTGAAATACCAAGATATGGCTGCCCATATCACGGCGGAGCCACCATCACGTTTCACACTTGGGACGTACATCTACATCTACATTTACACTCCGCAAACCACCCAACGGCGTGTGGCCGAGAGCCCTTTACGTACCACTGCATTACCTCCCTTCCCTGTTCCAGTCGCGTATGGTTCGCGGGAATAACGACTGCCGGAAAGCCTGCGTGCGCGCTCGAATCTCTCTAATTCTACATTCGTGATCTCCTCGGGAGGTATAAGTAGGGGGAAGCAATATATTCGATACCTCATCCAGAAACGCACCCTCTCGAAATCCGGACAGCAGGCTATATCGCGATGCAGAGCGCCTCTCTTGCAGAGTCTGCCACTTGAGTTTGCTTAACATCTCCTTAACGCTATCACGCTTACCAAATAACCCTGTGACGAAACGCGGCGCCCTTCTTTGGATCTTCTCTATCTCCTCTGTCAACTCGACATGGTACGGATCTCACATCGATGAGCAATACTCAAGTACAGGTCGAACGAGTGTTTTGTAAGCCACCTCCTTTGTTGATGGACTACATTTTCTAAGGGCTTTCCCAATGAATCTCAACCTGTCACCCGCCTTACCAACAATTAATTTTATATGATAATTCCACTTCAAATCGTTCCGTACGCATACTCCCAGATATTTTACAGAAGTAACTGCTACCAGTGTTTGTTCGGCTATCATATAGTCATACAATAAAGGATCCTTCTTTCTATGTATTCGCAATACAATACATTTGTCTATGTTAAGGGTCAGTTGCCACTCCTTGCACCAAGTGCCTATCCGCTGCAGATCTTCCTGCATTTCGCTGCAATTTTCTAATGCTGCAACTTCGTAAAGTTGGCCAGAAGCTGGAAACAGTGTGAAACAAAACTTATCCGACGCAGTGACTTTATATTATTGCTCCATAGTACAGATTTTATGGCTTCGGCACACGTTTTACTGCTATGGGACATTGCACGATTGTTAGTGGTTTTGGATATCCAACTCGGCCTGCAATTTCCTTTGTATGGATTTCCCTTCGTGTCGTTTTGGTGTTGGTCGTTTTAGAGAGTACGACATTAAATTCTGCAGTGACTTTTGCAGCTGTCGATCTCTTTGTTTTCTTCACAAATCTTCTTCAATGACAGCGTGTCACGATCACTCGACACACACTTTCATCAGCTGTGTGTCTTAGCAGATGATGTTTCTGCACTTTCCCTGTGTACGGTACAAATATTCGATATTGTGCTTCTTGAGATTCCTCCTGATGTTCAGGAATCCAGGGAAAGACCATTCCCTCCCACAAAATTACCGACCCATCAGTCTGCTGTGTTCGCTCAGCAAGATTGTTGAGAAGGTAATATTAAAACGTATCACTAGGGACTGCATCGCCAATGACACCCTAAATCCGGAGCAATTCGGCTTTAGGAATTACCACTCGACAACAAAACAACTCCTCCGCGTAGTCGAACATATAACACACGGCTACAACATGAACAAAGCCACAGGGGCCATGTTCCTGGACATCGAAAAAGCTTTCGACCGTCTATGGCACAACGGACTCATACGCAAACTAAGCGGAGCTGGTTTCCCGGACGGACTCGTACGTCTCATACACTCATATCTCACGAACAGATGTTTCAACACTAACGTGCAGGATAAACAATCAACACAACATGGTATACAAGCTGGAGTACCCCAAGGAAGCATCCTAGGGCCCATCTTGTTCAATCTGTACATTAACGACTTCCCAGCAACACAAAACACGACGTTAGCCATCTACGCGGATGACACCGCCATCCTTGCGCAAGATTGGAAACCGTCGAACATCAATTCACGGATACAGACAGCACTCAGAACAGCTGAGCCTTGGTTGGAGCGATGGCGTATTAAAGTAAACGTCGACAAGTGCAAAGCAGCTCTGTTTACACGTAGACCGAAACTACTGCGCAAACATCAACACAGTAGACCGATAACACTAGATACACGCCCACTACGTTTCCGAGAGAAAGTCAGATACCTAGGTGTCTGGCTGGACCGGAAACTTACATGGGGGGACCACATCGAGTACGTTGCCAACAGAGCGCACGCGATGCTCAAACAGCTCTACCCAGTGCTCAACAGGGAAAGTATGGGGGTGTCGAGGTCCATATACATGACACTGATTAGACCTCTGATGACGTACGGAGCTCCCGTCTGGGGATATGCAGCTCCTACACAACTGCGTCCCCTGCAGATCATACAGAACAAAGTGCTACGAATCACTAGCAACGCTCCACGCTTAACACGCACCGTGGATCTTCACCGAGAATATCGCCTTGAAACCCTCAGGGAAAGTCACTACTAGCTAGAGCATAGCCACGTATGGTAAACTAACATACACCAACAAGCGACAAACGTCGGCAAGCCCCTGCATATCAGCAACACTGACTGGAAATTACCAGCTGCTATTAGAGCCGACCAAGAAGCCACAGCAGGGACACCGACGAGCTCGCCCACTGACGCACAAACAATTCGCCAACATCACCCTACACTGTGCATCCGATATATGACCTATCGGACACAAAAACGATGATAAACCCAACTGTTGCATGTTGCTGACGCTGAACGAGAGCTCTACACCGGCACCCAGCGGCAGCCGCCGAGCAACGCAACCTCACAACGGCAAAGGTATCGACATGCATGATACCCACTACTAACAAAGCTTACCCTTGCATGACCTATCGCAGGCAGCAAGACATCCGCTACTGCTCTTACCACCCGATCTAACTGTCGCAGAGGTTTTTTTCCCTTGGCTCTTACCTTGGCACTTTTTTTCCTCTGCCCTTCAAACCGCTACCCTTCGTTCGACTTCGACCCAATCTATCTCCAGATGAGCGCGTATTAATGGTTAACCTTAACCAGACGTACGCAAACATCGCAGTACCCACATCCTGCGACACCTCACTTTAGTGGAAACTAACCCTTATGCAGAGATGACAGTAGACCTATTGAGTGGGCCATCATGCCGGCGTGGGCGTGGAGGGGCTCCAACTCTATTTATATTCTTGAGATGTGCAACACTTGGACTACTTTGATTACGGAAGCACCCACCACACGAGCTCTAACAATTTGCCCACGTTCGAATTCACTTAGCTCCGACATAATGCACTCACAACTATCCAGAAAACTATTCTGACCACAACTGACACTTGCAACGTACTGAAGACGTGGTACGTGTGCCGTTCTCGGCGAAATACAACAATACAATGTACAAACTTGGCTATCACCTGCTTTATGTCCAAGCATCTATTTCTGCAGGTGCTTTCACACATTTGTCTAACGTCTGTATCTCAACAGCTGTTGGGTTCGGGACACTTTACCACAGGAACTCTTCTTCTAAGTTTGACCAATAGTACCTCCTGCAGAAATATGTGTCACTTGTTTTAAACCCTCACTATATTCCGTTCGCCTTTCGGCCTTTTTTGCTTTGTATTGGCCTGCTGCTTAACCTCTTAATATTCGTAATGGCTCATTTCTGTTCTCCAAAAGTAACTTTGTGTATAGGCAGTATCAAAGCACATCGGAAGGAAAGTTAGTAGCCCCCAAGAGCTATTACGCGAACGCCGTCTAAAATCACATTTAGGCATAATATCCGGCCGCGCGGGGTAGATGCGCGGTTCGAGGCGCCTGGCCACGTTTCGTGCGGCTCCTCCCCCGTCGGAGATTCGAGTCCTCCCTCGGTCATGGGTGTGAGTCTGTGTATGTGTGTGTGTGTGTGTGTGTTGTCCTTAGCGTAATTTATATTAAGTAGCCTAGGGACCGATGACCTTAGCCGTTTGGTCCCATAGGAACCTACTACAACTTTCCAATTTCCTTCGCTTAATAACGGCTTCAATTCGGCGATGAACAGAGTCCACAAGTTGTTGCAGGCATGCCATGTCTGTCTGAAGCCACTCACTGATGACTGTTTCCGCAGAGCTATCAAGTTGCGGGGATGTTCATTATTATGTTTCTGTCACCGTCCCAAATAGCTCTAGACATTTTCTGTGGGATTCAGATCGGCTGATTTTCGGATCAATAGAGATGCGATATCGTACCTACGTGTATATCAAACGAGAAAGATGTACAAGTCTGTTGTCAACTTGTAATACGGAAGTGTGCGCAGCATATTCATTACGAAGATGCAGGGCAGGGCCGGCCAGAAATTGCGAACACGTGAGGAGATGCCGCAGGTGTGTAACTTCCTGGTCACAGCTTGCAAACCTAGCAAACGTGTAAACAGGGAAACTAAACTGTCACCGGTCATTTAGTGTATGTCTCTAAGCACAGAGGTCGCTGCTTCACTTTACCCACCAGCTGGGACACACTGTACTTCTAATGTTCTTTTCACAGTGTACAATGTAATCATGGAAAGATATTGTGTTATTCCACCGCTCTATCAACAAACGTCACGGTTCTAAAAAAACAGAACAAATGGGGCATAAATACGTCGGACTGGTTTTACGCCCGCGATAGGTATCTGAATACCCTTCATAGCAAGGATATCAAACACGTCCCTCAATAATTAGGGATAATTTTTAAACACGCAAGTATACCTTGAACAACCGGATTCATACCAGTTTTCCAGATAACAATGCTCGCCTATGTAACATCGAGCAGGATGGACACAGTTGTTGTTGTTGTGGTCTTCAGTCCTGAGACTGGTTTGATGCAGCTCTCCATGCTACTCTATCCTGTGCAAGCTTCTTCATCTCTCAGTAGGCCTACCTACTGCAACCTACATCCTTCTGAATCTGCTTAGTGTATTCATCTCTTGATCTCCCTCTACGATTTTTACCCTCCACGCTGCCCTCCAATACTAAATTGGCGATCCCTTGATGCCTCACAACATGTCCTACCAACCGATCCCTTCTTCTAGTCAAGTTGTGCCACAAACTCCTCTTCTCCCCAATCCTATTCAATACTTCCTCATTAGTTATGTGATCTACCCGTCTAATCTTCAGCATTCTTCTGTAGGACCACATTTCGAAAGTTTCTATTCTATTCTTGTCCAAACTATTTATCGCCCATGTTTCACTTCCATACATGGCTACACTCCATACAAATACTTTCAGAAACGACTTCCTGACACTTAAATCTATGCTCGATGTTAACAAATTTCTATTCTTCAGAAACGCTTTCCTTGCGATTGCCAGTCTACACTTTATATCCTCTCTACTTCGGCCATAATCAGTTATTTTGCTCCCCAAATAGCAAAACTCCTTTACTATTTTAAGGGTCTCATTTCCAAATCTAATTCCCTCAGCATCACCCGATTTAATTCGACTACGTTCCATTCTCCTAGTTTTAGTTAGTAAATAATAATTTTAAATTAGAAAAAGAAAGAAATCCGAAACATGTTATCGTTGGTGATGAGAAACGATGAAGTTAATGTCGGATACAAAAGCACATTGATAAACACAAACAGATTTTTTCGCTAATACTCAATCGAAACCTTAATTTAGTCATTTTCGAACGGAGAAAAAGCTTTGTCACACGTAAGTGGATCTGAACATGGACATAACTCTCACAGATTCGTGATTCAGGCGTGGAATTTCTGGCTACGGGAAGTTTTCGTAGAATTCTTTTGTACTTTGTTCTGCAAAGAACTTGTCCTTCAGCCGTGGATTGCACCACAGGTCGATTAGTTCCATCTGTAGAAGACACGGAGCATCTTCAACTGATGCTGAAAACGGCCGTACAAAGAAACGAATGATGATAGACACACTCGGAACATCTACAAATCATGCTCGAAATCGCTCCTTAATTTTTACAATTATTGACACATATTCTTGAAAATTAGTACTTCCACTGACCAAAACAACGGTAGGGAAATGTGCTGTGTTGTCAGACAATAGTTCGCTTTCCGAAACAGCAAGCTTCCTTTCAAAAGCATTTACTTTTTTCCAAAATGTCAGAAACCAAATTATTTTCACCTTGAAAAATGACATTCAGGCTGTGCGAGTGAGATGTAATGTCCGCGAGAAATGTAACGTCTTATATCCAACCAGCAAGGTTCTTGTAATTTCGGTTTTCTCTTTCGCTTCTCATCTACGTCCGAAAGTAAACCAAAAACTCTTTTCAGCATTTTACCTCGAACCTGTCGTAGTCCGTTTCAGAGGCACGTCCTCTGTTACTCACGGAGCGTTATCGACACCTGTTTTATGTATCACCATCTGAGCCGTATCTGTAAGATCTGTTGCTTCCTCCAACACAACAGAGACAGCAAATAAGTTATTAGCCTTATTTATGAACTGCCTCAGCAGATAATCGACCATAACATTTATACGTCGTGTCACTGTTTGGAAAAGCCGATTTCTTGAAACCTCTTAACGTTCGTGGGACACAGAAGTTCTGCAGCATTAATTAAACAGTCTTTTACAAACTCCCCTTCGGAAAACTGTTTCCAGGATCTTGCAATTCTTAATGAAATTTTGAAACATGCTCGCAGTCGAATGTATCGTGTGATTGTAATTCTGGGAAATTGAAAAATGTACATTGTACAGTAAAATATACACGAATGTAACACTAGAAACGAAGAGTTCAAGAGGTATTAATTATTATGACTTACATTAAAAACTTGTCGATTTGCCTCATCCATTTTCTTAAGAGCACTTAATTTGGCTTGTCATTCATCGCTCTTCAGTACACTCCACTCTTCTCTATGAAATGAGTTGTAGTGTCTTTCTATCATGAACTTGCGCTGGCCGCCAATTATTCGGCGGCACAGCAAACACCGTGGGTTTTCACTTACTGCTGTAAAGAAGAACTCCAGTTCCCAGGCGTGTTAACATGACTTGCAATACTCGCCATTTCTGAGTACGTCTCACGTGTGGTTACAGTCGCCAGAGGGAAGCAAGTCTGGGTGTGCTTCGGTCCTCCTGGTAACGCGTAAACAGAAAGCGGAACCGTCGCCGCTCATTTGGTATACGTGTCTGCTCACAGATGTCACTGTTCTCCTTTTTCCGCTGGCTGAGAGGTACGCACTTGTGCCGCACTTCCGCACAGTGTGCAGCATTTGGCCGGCCCTGATGTAGAGGTAAGAGCAACGTTTGGTCGCCGAGACTGTTCAAGTAAACCTTTTGCTTCATGAAAAGGAAGGAATACGAAGTTTTAAGGTCCCGTCGACATTAAGGTCATTCGAGACGGAGCACAAGCTCGGATAGTTTCAAGTATGTGTAAGGAAGTCGGCCGTTCCCTTTCAAAGGAACCATCCCGGCGTTTGCCGGAGCGATTAAGGGAAACCCTACATAAATCTGGATTGCGGAACGGATTAGAACCAAGATGGCCAGGTCATTGATTCCGTTCCTGAAGAGTAAGGATCTCAACTCTCAGACTAAACTCCAATTGTATAAGGCAACGGTGGAACCCACAATGTTATATGGCTCCACCTCGTGGGGAACTACGTGCGTCTCCATCCGCACCGCACTCCACGAGACCAGTATACAAGAGAAGGTCCATGACAAGGCTCTACGAGTTTTTGACAAAATTGATGCCCTTAGGGACAACGTTCGACAATTAGAATAGGTAGGAGCGGTAAACCCTGCAAGATGGCACAAGTATCGAGTACAGAAGTCAATAACGTTTCACCCCCCCCCCCCCCCCACCCCCCACCATTAGGCAATCTGTCATAACACGAGGAAGCAGTCACACATAACAGAACAGCCTGAAGAATAAATCATCAAGGATGATCTCTTCAGCCCACACTACACAATTTAAAAAAAAAAAAAAAAAATGTTTCATTTGCATGCAGTTCCGTTCGCAAGGTTCGTTTAGAAATTGTATGAGATGGACGTACATTACACTGACAGCAGCAATTCATGCCGTGTATTGAACCAAATGTTGTTGACGAGGCGTGACACTCGTCTACAGTTACTGCCGGTTAGGATATTTTTACGACCACCGTTCTTGCGCGTTGATACATGGTTGCCTGTGGTACATCATTTCTTGCAGAAACTTTCGACACTATGCGTCGACCACACAAAGAAAACGGGTGACTTCTTTTACTGCTCTTCATGGGCAAATACGATAGCCCCTTTCTGCCATTCTCTCACGTCCTCACGTCAGTCCAACTTACCATATTAATTCCATGCAATCGGCTGGCATGTATACGAGATGTGATGAAAGACTGATGAATGATTTTTTTTCAGCAACTGCTGACGCTGCACCATTTGACGTAAACTGTCAGCTTAGAAGACTGGATGGCACGTTCACAAAATGTTGGAGATGGTCCGCTTTATGCCTTTTCAATAAACTCCTTCCAGATGACAACTATACACAAGAAAATTGACAAAATACAAACTTACGCAGTCTACTAACTGAATCATATCCGGATAACGGCGTCAGTGCCCCTTTTGCACTTGAAGAGGTCGCCTTGGCAATCGGAAAATTAAAGAATAGGAAAACCCCTGGCTCCGATGGCATTCACTCGGAAACAATCAAAAATGCTGCTCAACAAATTATACCTTACCTAACAAACATACTAAACGACACATTACTAGAGGGAAGAATACCAGCATTATGGAAAACTGCCAGGGCAGTAATAATTAAAAAGTCAGTCTATCGAGACCCGACTGACCAAAAGACTTACAGACCCAAATGCCTTATCAACAACCTAGCGGAAACACAAGAAAGACTGCTATGTGACAGACTACAATCTTACACACAGCTAGTGGGACTAAAACCCCATCAGTACGGCTTCAGACAACACAGATCCATAGACGTCGCAGTAAACAGAGTAATTGAAACAATACAGACAACTGACGACGAATATGCAGCGGCTATATTGATAGCCACTGCTGGAGCTTTTCACGACCTCTGGTGGCCGGCTTTCTTCGGAAGACTAAGAGATACAGGGAAACCGTCAGCTTTGTGTAAAAGTCTGGTAGACTACTGCAAGCACAGGATAGTTGAATGGAAGTCTGGCCACCCGAAGTTTTGAAAAATATTACCAAAGGATGTCTACCAGAGTCCATATGCCAGCCAGTATGCTGGGACATTGACATCGAACCTCTACCGAATAAAATCAATGAGGATAACAGAGCATTAGGGGTGGTGGCATAGACTGACGACTTGCTGGTTGTAGTGACAGCAAATTCAAGACTAGAATTAGAATCAAAGGCCACACAACTCCCTGAAAGTGTTAACAATTGGTGTACAAGTAACAAGCTGGCTATAGCATTTGACAAAACAGTGTACCTGTTAGTAAAGGGGACTCTTAAAAGGAAGCCTATAATAAAAGTTAACAATGACAATAATGCGTAAATTAGCTAGACCCAACAGACTTCCACTGCAGCCTATGCAGATCTACCACATGGCACTCTTGAGTTAACAGTTCGTTTTGCTGCGAGCACCTGGGCACACAGCTCAGACTGACCACATATTAAAATATTGTAAGACGCTGACAAAGGAGAGTACTCATCAGAATATCTGCAGCTTTTAGAACGACATCCATAGAGGCACCGTTTGCAGTTATGGGCGTGTGCCTCGTTGATATCACTATTCGTCACCGAGCAGCGACATACTGGTTAAAGAAAGATAGACCAGACAAAATACAAGACATAACTGGACGCAACATAACAGACCAAAGACAGATGTGTCTACTCTAAAATATGATGACTGCAACTTTAATTATGACAACTATTTATTTACAGCTCGTACAAAATAGATACATGTTTCAAAGTTTTATTGACCTTCATAGTAGACACCGGCATTATGTATAACCCGTTGCCAGCGATGTGGAAGTCGTAGGACACGTTTAGCAGTGTCAGTTGTGTTTACAGTTCGAGCGGTGCCGTCTATTGCCCGATGAATTTGTAGCTGTTCTTAAGCGAATGCCGTGAATTGTTTCCTTCAGTTTAGAAATCGAGTTGAACTCACGAGGGCTGAAGTCAGCGGAGTGCAGTAGGTGGTATAGCACTTATCAGCCCCATTAGCCAAACAAATCAGTAACAGCTTGCACTGTACGTGCTTGAGCATTGTCCTGTTAAATGATGGTCAGATCCTACAGAAAATGTCATCACTTCTGTCTCTAAGCTGGTCGTAGGTTGTGTTCCAAAAATAAACAGCATAGAGACAGAAGTGATGACTTTTTCTGCAGGACCTGACCATCATTTTTCAGGACAATGCTCAAGCACGTACAGTGCAAGCTGTCATTGATTTGTTTGACTTATGGGGCTGCTAAGTGCTATACAACCTACTGCACTTCCTTGACTTAAGCCCACGTGAGTTCAACTCCATTTCTAAGCCGAAGGAAACACTTCACGGCATTCGCCTCATAACTACTACAAATTCGTCGGACAATAGACCGCGCCGCTCGAACTGTCAACACAACTGGCACTGCTGAGAGTATCCTACGACTTCCACATCGCTGGCAACGGGTTATACACGCTATTGGTGACTACTTTGAAGGTCAGTAAAACTTTGAAACACGTATCTATTTTGTACGAGCTGTAAATAAATAATTGCCACTGTTAAAGTTCCATCCTTCGTATACTGACCGTCCAAGAGGAATGGCCCATTTCCTGACGGGACATGGCCCGTATGCTGCCTGTCTCCATCGTGTGGATCTAAAAGAAACTGGCACTTGTGAATGTAGTGGATATGGCACCGCTGAACATGTAGTTTTTTCCACTGCAACACATTAACACACCTAAGACCGAATGTAGAATTACGAGGTCTTGGAAACACAGTAAGAGATCAGAACAAATGGCACACAGACTAGCAGATGACGTATCTGTAACCCTTCCTGAAGCTTACAGACAAAACAGACCTTAGCCGAGCGGTTTAAGGCGCTGCAGTCAGGGACTATGCGGCTGGTCCCGGCGGATGTTCGAGTCCTTCCTCGGGCATGGTAGTGTGTGTTTGTCCTTAGGATAATTTAGGTTAAGTAGTGTGTAAGCTTAGGGACTGATAACCTTAGCAGTTAAGTCCCATAAGATTTCACACTCATTTGAACAAAACAGACTACACTTAAGAACACTATAAAATGCAACACAAGCACGACAACAAAACACGTGGCATGAAAATAACTCTGACAATGACACTGAATCAATGAAACAACAGATACAGAAATTGAACTTGACATTCAAATATTAATGTAATTATCGATATAAGGTCAAAAGACAAATGTGATACAACAGAACAAATAAAATAGTGTAAAAAGCTGTGTAATTAACATTAAGTTAGGATTAATTCATAACACAGTTAATGAAAACTATTAAATAAAGCAAAAGACATCAGTTTTGAAACCAAATATAGTACTAGTAAAGCTATTGCAGTGACGACAGGCTCGAAGATTTCCCGAGCCTTCGCCACTGGAACAGCTACGATTTCGGGGACAAATTTTCTCTTTCATTAGCTTCCTCACACCTTTCTTTACTATTTGTATTAACTTTAATGATTATTTTTTTGTTTTCCAATCTTTGTATTTTATTTTATAACCTGTATTTACGTTAACAAAGAACTAAAAAGAAATCCCAATTGGCAACACACTGTCACAGTCGTAATTGTATTAGTAATAATAATTTTGCTCGCAAACTGTTATGTAGATAGTGGGCTAATTGCAGCAAATAAATAACTACATGTCCGATAGCCTGATGCGTTGACACAGGCGCGCCAAGTCGGAAGACGTTCTGACTTGTTAGTCAGCGTCCAGAGACGCTTGAATGAGGTTGTGATAAGCGTGTCTGTCGCGCATCATGGATTTCGAACAACGCGTGGACATTTTCTGTTTCACGTTGCCTAAAAGAGCCAAAGAAACTCCTGGCATTTTGAAATTGGTGCATTAGGAGAATGCTACAGCTCGGAAGACTGTTTACACCTGGTATGAGCGGTTTAAAACCGGAAACGAGTCGGTAGAAAACGAGCAACGCTCGGGACGTCCTTTAACCTTAAAAAACAGAATAAAACGTACAGCAAGTATCTGAAATTGTTCGTTCAAATAGGGGGTAACTATTAGATTGCTTTCCGAGGAACTTAGCGTCTCGTACTGGTCCGTGCGAAGCATTTTAACTGATAATTTGCAAATGAGACGAGTGATGAACGGTAGGATAATGTGTGTTAGTTTGCATGCAGTTGAAGGATCGTCTTCATTCGGATCAGGACTTCATTTCCAAAATTGTAACTGAAGATGAAACTTGAGCCTTTGGGTATGACCCTGTGACGAAAATTCAGAATTCTCTGTGGAAAATCAATGAATGGCAACTGATACTTGAAGTCACACATGTGCTATGCGACCGTTATGATTAATTCATAAACAGATACAACACTGGATGGTGGCTAATAAAAGATCTTGTGTGTTCCATAGAAAAGTTGTACTGGATCCAAACTCTTTATTGCGTGTTTCGTGCGTGGCGCACATATGGTTCAAATGGCTCTGATCCCTATGGGACTTGACGTCTGAGGCCATCAGTCCCCTAGACTTAGAACTACTTAAACCTAACTAACCTAAGTACATCACATACATCCATGCCCGAGACAGGATTCGAACCTGCGACCGTAGCAGCAGCGCGGTTCCGGACTGAAGCGCGCCTAGAACCGCTCGATCTCAGCGGCCGGCTCGGGCGTGGCCCATCATCAGACAGTCTGTTAAAAAATACAAACATCATGAGCACAAAAATACTTCATGATCCACACAGTCTGGCAAAATAAGTGACAGACAAATTTACGGAGTACATACCAGTGTGCGTAATAAAGTTGCGTAAGCACTGACATGTAGCACACGAGATTTCACAGAGCAAAACAGTCAAGTGCAGTGGTTGAACATGAAAACTATAGTGTGCAAATCATGCTAACCACAGCGAAGTAAACTAAAATCCCTACAGTTTAAAAAACAGCCTAGAATTAGTCAGGTTGCTAAAGGACGTTGAGGTTCCGGATGGGGCGATACTTGCTTCCATATACTAATATCCCTATTAAAGAAACCCTGGAAATCATTATGATTTTTTTAAGTTAGGCAAAATAAGTCTTGGCGTAGCCAATTAGTTCATTAATTCATGCGCTTAACATTGTATTTTAATTACTTTACATTTAACGGTCGCATTTATCATGAAACACGTATGTAACATAGCAGCGATGGCGAGGCATTGTAGCATCTGTGACCAGAGAGTATGCGCTTGACCGCGCGAGTGTTGCGAGTGGTTCTCAGTCTGTCAGTCAGTCGTTGCGAGTCTGTCGAGCAGTCGTTGCGAGTCTGTAGCTCTGTCTAGTTGAGGGCAGTACTCTGTCAGTAGTCGTCGCGAGCAGTAGCTCTGTTCAGTGGCGGGCAGTACGCTAGTAGTCGTCATGCAGAGCGGTCGGTCAGTGGTAGCAGTCCAGTGGGATTGCGTGATGTGGTCTGGCGACAACACTGGTCAAGATGCTGAATGAGGTATACTGTTAATTAAGATAATCATCGGATAATGTAAAGTTTTAATTATTGTAACTAATTTTCAACAAGTGCCCCCAATAATAACTTTGATTTCAAAAGCAATTTTACATAAAATTTTCATTTAATTGAAGTAACTATTTCGTTCCACTTCCCCTAAACAAAAGTTTCAGTTTTCAATTAGATTACAAAAAAAAAAAAAAAAAAAAAAAAGGAAATATTATTATTTGCAATGCAGTTCCTCCAAGTGGTGCGCAACAACAAGAGCAGAAATTTGACTAGCTGTTGCAATGAGGTAAGAATTTAATTTTGATTTTTTTTTTGCACAGGGCCAAAGACCGATATTCCGGTTTATTATCACTGAGGTTTTCTTGTCACTGAATGGACTTTAATTTTTTTATGAAGAACTTATACTTGAGTCAGATCGCGATTCTCACTTTTATTGTCATTAAATTTAATTGCAGGGAGGTTACGTTTGGACGTTTGGCTCCTATTCATTTATTATTTCTGTCTTTAAAATTTCAGTGGAGAGGTTACACATAGCGCAATGTCCATTTCTATTAAGTATTGTCATTTTATTTAAAATTTTGTGGGGAGGTTACACTTGGCGACACCCAGTCCAGGATCGAATTTCGTTGAGAATCTTTTGAACAACAGTCAGAGATCTGCTCTTATTTGCTTAGATATAATTAGGATTTGGCGCTACGCTTTTACTAAATTTGTGACTTTCTTTCCACAGATCAACGACAATTCGTTTGCTCTGTTGTATTTGTGTGTTGCTTTTGCATTGTGCTTATTTATTTTGTGAATAATTTTGACTATTGTTAAAATGCCGCGAAAGACTGTGAATAGTGTATCGCGAGGTATTATGAATGAAATTACCGACCCAAACAACTTTGCCGATAGGACATGTGACACGCAGTGTAATGATGACAATCCTGCGTTCACTAACAATCAGTGCATTCCAACCACTAATGATGACTTTTACCTAAATGATGAACAAACGAACTCAATTGCCTCGTCTGTTAATTTGACGACAATTGATGACGCGGAGCGCTCTATAGTAATGAACGCTGCCGAGCTTAACACACCCGATTTAGAAAATCCAAGTAATGTACAGACAAATGTTTCTAATAAGAATGGACAGTGTACCGAAAATACGACGGATTCATTTAATTCCGAAATAGTGACTGACAATGTACGTTCGAGTGACAGATCTTTTTGTAAATTACAGAATGACCAAAGGGTCGCACAAAACGCGACAATTGCAAATACACCGTCAAATAGTACAAATAGTAGAGTAGAGGATGTTACATTTGATCAGATTTTGGCAATATTACAACTAATAAATGAAATACAGAAAAACCGTCTCAAACAAAGTGAATTAATTAATGAAAGGTATAAACAATCGAATGAAGAACAAGACAACATTAATAAAAAAATCAAACAACTTAGTGAACGGAATGAACAGCTTGAGGAACAGGTTAAAGCCATTGCCGCGCAAAATTATGATGGTAGAGGACAATTACGTGTGAACACTAAGACTTGTGCTAATAACAGTAATGAAAAAGTTGGCACTGTTGCACAAGAATCAAGTAGCACACGTGTAGGCACAACAGAATTACATAAAGACGAAGTTATTGCAGTCACTGAACAATGTTCAGCAAACGCAACACAGATACACGAAATTAATGCAGTCACTGAAGAATGCCCTAGAAACGAAGTACAGATTCGCGGCGAAATTAATTTAGAGTCAGTGGAAGTATCACACACTCCGAACACGGAAGCTGACGAGAAATTTGAACGTCAGAACAACCAAATTGACGAAAGTAGTAAAGTAACAGAATTAACAATTATTTCAGTCACCAATACGTCACAGAACCCGCCACGTTGCGAAGATTTGTCAGACTTACGCAGCGCGTATAATGTGAGCAATTTACAGAGACTACGCGAATTAAAATCCGAAAAGCAACGCGACTTAAAATCTGAAAAGCTATGCAACTTGAAATCAGAAATCACACAGATAAACAGACTTTCACACAAACCTGAACGTATTATCAAACTAAGTGACGAGAACGTAGATTTCGAGCAATTTGCATTTGTAAGAAAATGTAAAGAATTTAATAATGACAGCGTACAGGTACACGCTCTGTACTGTGTACGACAATTTATCTTTGTACATTCACCGCTATTACCTGTAATGCAGAAGCTAGCTTTGAACCAGATGCGACAATTTATTTTTGTATTTACAACAGCATTGCCTATAATGCAGAAACTGGAATTAGCACGGATACAACAATTTGCCTTTGGAATTTTACCGCTATTGCTTGCAACGCAAAGGCTAAAATTTATTTGCAGTGCGTAATAGACCTCAGGGGATTCATTACGCTTTAATGAATATGTGCCGTAGCGAGCATAGGGCCCCGAGCTGTAGTAGTGCTGTTTCATCTTTAGTTTTCTGCACTGCTGCCTTCTCTTCCACTATCCTTTATATCTATCAAAACTGCTCTTAAACTATTGCTCTACCTAGGATTAAGAATATGTAATGAATACCCGATGTGACAAACTTTTACCGAATGTGACAATTTTCAGTAGGCACTCCCGTAATGACAACTACCGCCGTAATTTTAATAACGGATAAAGTCGTAATCATCAGTATGTGTAAAATTATCAGCAATAGGAACCATATTTTTGTAACAATAGATGTTTTTCACCACAACAGCATGAAAGTAAGCCGCTTAGCATACCTAACCAACAATGCAGTCTACAAGGTCAACCTAACTTTAATGTTTCGCCGCGTGCACGTATAGTCCCAGCTACAACAAATAGTGACGCATGGCAGCAAAGAAATAACTACGTACAGATAACACACTATTTCAACTCGTATCGCAATGCGCCGTATAGAAATTACTATCATGACAGACGTAAAAAAAATGATGAGCACAATTTTCAGCGTACATTTAATAACAGTCGATCTTATGAGCAGCAACAACATCAGCAACAACAAATAATCATGAATGAAACATACAATAGATGTCATCGATAGCGTAATACGTCAGTAAGAAATAACAGAACAGTTCATATAGTGGATATGCCACAGCATCCTCCCGTAAATAACAGGACGTACGATAGATTTTAACCAGATATAGCACAGATTGCATATTACAGTAACGCAAACATTACTTTTGACACGCAGAATTTTGCTCACGAGAATGTTATTTGAAACATGCTCTGTTGAATGCACCACTTTTATTGCACCCAGATCTTACTAGAAATTTTTCCATTGCCACCGACAGTTCCAACACCGCTTTAGGCGTACACATTTTCCAGGAAATCGAAGAAGACGGTTCAATAGTAATTAAAAACATCGCATTTGCAAGCCGCATTTTGTCACCCGCTGAACGAAATTATTCTGTTACAGAACTTGAAACATTATGTGTTGTATGGGCTTTTACGAGATTTCGGGACTTTCTTTATGGCAGACATACCACCGTTTACACAGACCACAGAGCGATACAATTTTTACTTTCGGCTAAATTTACTCACGACAGGTTAAGTAGATGGAAACTTTATTTACAGGAATTTAATTTTACAATAGTTCACATTCCCGGCACACAAAATGTTATAGCAGACGCACTATCGCGTTCTCTCGGCAACAATCAGCAAGACGTAGCAACCAACTTCTGCAAAACAAATTTCAGTGTCATGTACATTCAGCAAGTTGCATTTGAAAACTTTATTTCATCGTCATTACAGGACATAGCACAAGAGCAAAATAAAGACAATGTGTGGAAAGAAATTAAACACCTTTGGCAAGATAGGAAAAATGTTACGATTAGAAACCATTACACTGTACGCAATGACATTCTGTTTCGCCGCTCTTATCCTGACAGCAACAATTGGTTATTATGCATTCCTGACGAACTGATCAACAAATTAATCTGGTACACTCATTTAAGTTACGCACATTACGGAGCACGAAAATGTTTTCTTATACTGAGACAGAACTGTTATTTTACCAACATGGAGAAACGTATACGACGAGTTTTAGCGTCTTGTAAAATTTGCCAGAAAGCTAAATCAGACACCACTTCACATATTCCTCCATTATATCCCATTATACCTGTTAAATTAAGACACATGGCCGCAGTAGATATTTTTGGTCCGATTCCGAGAACTAACAGAGGTTTTTGCTACATCTTTGTCGCTGTTGAGCTCACTTCAAAATTTGTTACTTTCACTCCGTTACGTAAAGCTACTGCTAAAACTGTTTCGAAAGCATTTGTAAAACATTTTCTATTTCATGTAGGGCATGTGATGAAAGTAATTTCTGACAATGGATCTCAATTTCGTAGTAGCGTATGGACGCGCATGTTACGAGCCAGAAACATTTCTCCGATCTATATATCCAAGTACCATGCTTCTTCGAACCCCTGTGAAAGATTAATGAAAGAAATTGGTAAGCTGTGCCGAATATACTGCCACAAAAGACATATTGATTGGGATACACACATACTCTCATTCCAAGACGTAATTAATTCCATTCCAAATGAATCCACTATGCTATCTCCGTCTGTTATATTGAAAAACGTTGAACCACCAAACAAAATTAAAGAATTAGTAAACTTTCCTAAATGTCGTCGACTAAGACACCACGAAATAATTGACATTGCGCTGAACAACATCGAACGTGCCGCAGAGCGCCGGAGAAGACAGCAAAAACAGGTTTGTAGACGCCGAGACTTTCAGGTTGGACAGAAAATATTAGTACGTACACATTATTTATCCAGTAAATTAAAAGGTAAGTGCAGTAAATTTGAACTTCTATACGCAGGTCCATATCGGATTCGCAGCATCCCTCACCCCAATGTTGTACACGTCGAAACTTTGAGAACTAGAAAATCGAAAGGCAACCACCATATCTCAAACATTAAACCGTTTATTGAATGAAGACACTTTATGATTCAACACACTGTGATGTCATTTATTAATGCAATTATTTCACTTGACTAATTACTGATGATTATCGCATTTTTTCTTGGCAAGTGCCCGGCAAGGTAAGGTTAGCAGGTCGCTTTTCTTGTCGTTACACATCAGACCGTGCACATTTTCCATTTTTTTTGTGTATATGATTGTACTCCAGTTTTGTTTGTATGCACTGTGAAATAGTTAAGATATAACACACCTGTTGACTTTGACATTTTTTGCCTTATGACATCTCAACATCGTGACTGTTTTACATTTTTGCTGCTGCATTGTGATATTCTCTGTACATTTTGGCTTTGAACACTGTCAATGTCTTTGACATATTACGTTTTCTGTCATGTTATGCTGTATGCTTAATTGTGTCACCATAAACCAGTCATTATCTAGTGGGTATATGATTTAAATGCAAGACATTAATCTTTGTTCATCAATTTCAGTAAGAAATGGTGCGTGTAAGAAATAAATTCAACAGAAATGGGAATTTCACTTACGGAATAAACGAAAGAAGATGCAATAACTTTATGAGGAAGAGTAAATGGATCAGGATTAACAAGCATTAACAAGAATATACTATACTCATCGTAGAATAGCAGGCTTAACTAATTGTTTCTTTCAGAATACAAGGTGATTGATGCAGGCTGTCAGACTGAACTACACATCTTAGTTTTAGTGATGAAATATGCTAGAGATAAGGAATAGTTGTATAATGAGTAATGAAGTGATTTTTTGCAGATGATAATGAATACTGATGAATAATGATGAAGGATATGGTATTATGAATAATGAAGTTTTTCTCTACAGGTGATGATAATAATGAAGTTTTGATGATATGGAGAATGAAGTTTTCTTTACAGATGAGGATAATGTTGAAGTTATGTATTTATGCTATGTAGTTATTTAAGCATTTGTTGCAGTTTGCTTTGACAGCAGGTGTTATATTGCATAGTAGGATGACGGAAAGTTTTGGAAAGGACAGCTATGGAACACATTTTATACACATTTCACTACCTGTTAATTCGAAGTTCACTACTTTTCAGCATAGTGTGCGTTTCTTCTTTCAGGTCAATAATCCATTTTGTATATTTTTTCAGGAGAAGTTTTTCATGATACTTACTAAACCTGTTACTTATTATACCTGTTCTAGTACTTGCATTTTATTTTTTACCTATTTGTGTTTATCATTTATAAATGTGATCACATATACTGCCTTGTTACATAACCTTGCTACAGCTGACTCATGACGAATGACGTTACCTATCCTCATTAGCAGCAATAGGTCAAAAGCAAATAGTGTTATGCCTCAGCAATTAATTATCGATCCCAACGCAATGCATTGCTAACAAAAAAAAAAAATGTATTAACAGTCCCAAATAGTGATACCAGTTTGAGAAAATTCTGAATAATACTGATTAGCTCTAAATAGTATGTCACTTGAGGAATGACTTCTTAATGAGACAACAAAAATACACATATATATAAAATAATGCTTAGTAACTGGCTAGTAATTGCCACTGTTATTGTAAAGAGACTAATTATAATCCCCATGATTATTAATGCTATGACTATAATTAACTGATTTTTAATAATGACTTCGTAATGATCTGAATAATACTGAATGAGGAACAATGCTTTATACTATTCGATACCTGATGGCCACTGAGTGCCAATAATTAGTGTCACTTAATGAATTGTTATTAATTATGCCATTAATTAGCTCTTGTTTTCAATGTTCATACTTTGTAATTGGAAATGGATGTGACTGTTTAATAATGCTTTGTAATTAGAAGAAGGCTAATGATTCTTACTAGATTGGAATGACACATAATTAATTAACTATTCTATTGTTTCATAATGCTTTGTAATTAGGAAAAAGCTAATGATTATTACTATTGAAATGACAAATGATTAATTAACTATGCTTTATAATTGGAAATGAATGTGACTGTTTAATAATGCTTTGTAATTAGGAAAAAGCTAATGATTATTACTATTGAAATGACAAATGATAAATTAACTATGCCATACTTTGTAACTGGAAAAGAATGCGATTGTTTCATGATGCTTTGTAATTAGGAGAAGGTTAATGATTAATACTATATTGGAATGACAAATGATTAATTAACTATGCTATACTTTGTAACTGGAAAAGAATGCGATTATTTAATAATGCTTTGTAACTAGGAAAAGAAGATTACTGATTCTATGTAAAACAATTAATGAACATTATGCCATACTTTGTAACTGGAAAAGAATGCGATTATTTAATAATGCTTTGTAACTAGGAAAAGAAGATTACTGATTCTATGTAAAACAATTAATGAACATTTTTCTGTAATACTACATACATGGTACAGAAATGTTCAATAACTGGGCTATGAATGCCGCAAACTACTAATGAAGACTGTAATTGTCAATGGTATGTGACATAATGTCCTTCACCTCATAAGCTAACTACCCTGAATTACTGCAATGTCCATTTGTCCTGTTTATCCCAGTGATCATGGAGCACTATCTTTGGTTTTGCACTAATTCTACGTTGGCGTGCCTTGTAAGAGCGTGGTGTTGACACGACATGCTGTCCACCACCGTGAGCGATGAAGACGTTATTATGGTCCCACTGTTTGGTGTACCTAATGTACTGCCAAAATGAAAACATGAAACATTAATACGACAGTTCAGTGTCTTGGCTACGCTGATAAATTCTGAGGGGAAAAGAACTTCAAGTTGGGTCACTTGGTGTTGTACTTCTGTGGAAAGATATGGACTTTCAAAACAGCTGTGTGCAATCTAAAGTGCTACAACCATGATGCAATCCTTCCCTTTCCTATCCTAATTCTTGTCACATAGTGAAAATCATTTTTGCTAACATTATTTATGTTCATGGCTATACATTTTTTCAATTCGCTAAACTCCAGTGCGAGTACACTTATGTCACTGGTCGACATGATTTTTTTTGCTATTATGTTTATTTATTGCCAAAATGCTAAAGACATTTTTTTTTTGATTTGTTCTGAAGTACAGTATATGTGCACTTTTGTCTTTTATATTGTATATACATTTTTTATTTTCTGAACTACAGTGCATGTGCATTTCTGTTAGGTGTTAATATGTTTTCTACTGAACTTCAGTGCCTGTACACTTTTCTCATTTTTCAATATGATTTCTACTATTCTGTATATTCAATACTTTAATGCGAATGCACTTATGTCATTTGTTACTAATTGTACATACATTTCATCAATTACTGATATGTTCTCAACTGCAGTGCATGTGCACTCATGTCACTTGTCAACATAATATTTTTTGCCAGTCTGTTTATTTGTTCTGAATATGCTAAAGAATTTTTTTTCAGTGCCTGTGCACTTTGTTATCTGTCAAATAATTTGTATATACATTTTTCTGATTTGCTACTATGTTTTGTACTCACATTTTGTCTTTGTCTGATATATTTTGTACTTAGTGCGTGTGCACAACATTTAAATATTCTGTAAGTTGTAGAATTTTGTTAGTTAAAGAAAAATTTTGCCGCGCTTGGCAAGTCCAAATGACTCACCATCGCTGCCAAATTTTTGCCCCCCCAGTGGAGGGTTATGAAACACGTATGTAACATAGCAGCGATGGCGAGGCATTGTAGCATCTGTGACCAGAGAGTATGCGCTTGACCGCGCGAGTGTTGCGAGCGGTTCTCAGTCTGTCAGTCAGTCGTTGCGAGTCTGTCGAGCAGTCGTTGCGAGTCTGTAGCTCTGTCTAGTTGAGGGCAGTACTCTGTCAGTAGTCGTCGCGAGCAGTAGCTCTGTTCAGTGGCGGGCAGTACGCTAGTAGTCGTCATGCAGAGCGGTCGGTCAGTGGTAGCAGTCCAGTGGGATTGCGTGATGTGGTCTGGCGACAACACTGGTCAAGATGCTGAATGAGGTATACTGTTAATTAAGATAATCATCGGATAATGTAAAGTTTTAATTATTGTAACTAATTTTCAACAAGTGCCCCCAATAATAACTTTGATTTCAAAAGCAATTTTACATAAAATTTTCATTTAATTGAAGTAACTATTTCGTTCCACTTCCCCTAAACAAAAGTTTCAGTTTTCAATTAGATTACAAAAAAAAAAAAAAAAGGAAATATTATTATTTGCAATGCAGTTCCTCCAAGTGGTGCGCAACAACAAGAGCAGAAATTTGACTAGGTGTTGCAATGAGGTAAGAATTTAATTTTGATTTTTTTTTTGCACAGGGCCAAAGACCGATATTCCGGTTTAATTGAATCATTATTATCACTGAGATTTTCTTGTCACTGAATGGACTTTAATTTTTTATGAAGAACTTATACTTGAGTCAGATTGCGATTCTCATTATTATTGTCACTAAATGTAATTGCTAGAGAGGTTACACTTAGCGCAATGTCCATTGGCATTCCTAAATAATATTTCTGTCTTTTAAAATTTTTGTGGGGAGGTTACAATCATCAAAGTGATGCTCTTGCCATGGGGTGTAGCCTTTCTGGGAACCTTTCCGATATTTTTGTGGATTATCATGCTAATAGGTTCTTTAACTCTTATCTTGACCTAAAAAAGAGAACTGTTGTGTACCACAGTTATGCGGATGATATATATGTCCTTTTCACACATTTGCACACGTATTTAACACAATGCATGGGAACGTACAGTTCATGGTGGAAAAAGAAGTTGATGGTAGTTCGAATTTTCTTGATCTTCAGATTTCCAAGGCAGGCTCTGAGTTGATTATGTATATCTTTCGCAAGCCAGCTGGATCTGATGTCATTATTGCTTCAGACTCCTGTCATTCTGCAGCACATAAGCGTGCACTATTTTCGCCTATGTTCCACAGGCTCGCTGTATTAGGTTTACACGACAATGCGGCTAATAAAGAGATTACGTCGTAACGCAGGTGGGCGTGGCCAGTCATTTTTCTGATAAGAAATACGGAATACGGGCAACAGAATACTTACCAAAGTGCAACTCTACGCACACTATCTATGTCTAAAGGCAACTTTCAGCATGTATCCTTATCCTGTTTCACCCCATGATTAATAACGCAAGCCTTTAGAAAGGAAGAGGTACAAGTAGGTTTCCGCACATGCAAAAAACTTGGGGTTCTTTTGCGACACAATCATGGTACTGGAGGTAATAAATCTAAAAATTCAAGGTTTTATCAAATTGTGTGTGGTTTCCGTGACGGGATCTATGTGGATCAGACAGGGGAGACTTCATAATAACATTTAGAGAACACACATGCAGAAGTAATGATAGTGCACTAGTCTGCCATTTAAAAACGAAGGACCATGTTTTATCCTCGATGAACAGAGGTTTACATAGCCTTCACACCGAGCATAGTGTTAGGGACTGGGATATTCTGGAGTAACTCGAAGTGGCCGGCCGGAGTGGCCGTGCGGTTCTAGGCGCTACAGCCTGGAACCGAGCGACCGCTACGGTCGCAGGTTCGAATCCTGCCTCGGGCATGGATGTGTGTGATGTTCTTAGGTTAGTTAGGTTTAATTAGTTCTAAGTTCTAGGCGACTGGTGACCTCAGAAGTTAAGTCGCATAGTGCTCAGAGCCATTTGAACCATTTTAGTAACTCGAAGCGTACGTGCACCATAACTTGGATCCTAGCACTGTAATTAACGTGCATATTGCAAGCAACATGAACTGGTTTTTTAATTTCTTGTATCACTTTAGTGACCTCATTTAGGACTGCTGCCATCACGAGTCTCGTTTATCACGCTTGTGTTTTTTTCATTGATTTATTTCTATATGAGTGGATATTGATTTTTTTTTTCTTTTTTTTTTTTTTTTTCCATGCGACCCTATTTGCAAATGTGTGTCTGGCCTTCCTAGTTTGCTTTACACCTGGAATTCTAAATTCTATTGGCTGAAGTTTGTCTCATGTTATAAGGTACAAATACAACTGATAACTGATGACAGGGTATGGCCGCCCTGAACGCAGCATGCTCCTCCTGCTACAGTTTTTTTTTGTTTTCTAATAAAGAGTTGGTAGTTTGATCATAATTTTCAATTGTTCTCCTCGTAATTTTTGTTCACAATGGTTTTATAAGCTAGGATTTCCCACGGATTTATTCCTATGAATTTATTATACTTCAAATTTGAATTCCTGTGCATGTGTAAAAATAATTTTTTGTAAAATATCCTCTTCCCTCCACATGTTTTATCCCTGACTCCAGTTTTAATCACGTAGTCTGTGTAAGTTACTGCTATCATTTGTTATTCCCTTTTAAAACGTACGTATTTTAATGTATTTTAGTGTACTGTATGGATTGCTCCCATTAACACTATGCATTTTGATGATAATTCATCTTCACACACGGCTAACTATAGCCTTTTTGTTCCTTCTGTAATTTTTCTTGTGTTCGAAATCGTTTGGAGCGCTATGTTCGGCACGCCATCTGGTGGGATTTTAGTTTATTTCGCTCTGGTTACCATGTTTTTTTCACTTTAGTTTTCATGTTCAACAACTGCACTTGACTGTTTTTCACTGTATGTCAGTGTCTACGCAACTTTCTTTGTGATGTACACTGGTGTATATTCTGTAAATTTGTCTGTCACTTGTTTTTCCTTACTCTGTGAGTCGTGAAGCATTTTTGTGATCATGATGTGTATATTTTTTACCAGATCGTATGATGAAGGGGGAATCCCCGAAACGCGCAATAAAGTGTTTGGATTCAATACAACGTTTATATGGTATTAGCGAGCAATCAGCACCGTATGTGCTTATTGGAAAGCAATGAATCTCCTCGCGCTAAAAAGCCACGTCAGTCAAATAAGAATATCAAAGCCATGCTCATTTTTTTCCGACATACAGAGCATACTGCGATTAGAGTTCGTTCCAAGGGAAACAACTGCAAACGTCTAATCTGACAAGGGCTTGCTACAACGTTTGCCAAACGATGTGCGAAGAGACAGACCAGAAAACCAGGCCACTGGCTGCCTTATTCATCGCAACTTGCCGTGGCACACCTCACTTTTGATTTGTGAGTTTCTGGCCGGAAAAAGTGTTCCTGCTTGTCCATATCGGCCTTACTCACCAGATTTAACACCATGCGACTTCGGGTACTTCAAAAAAATTAAACCCGTTCTTAAAGGGAAACGTTTTGACGCAATTCCTATCATTGAGAGGGCCACAACAGAGCAACTGAACGCCTTTCCGTAGGAAGCCTTCCAGAAATGCTTCCAGTCATGGATTCAACGTTGGCACAAGTGCGTTGCCAGCTGAGGACAGTAGTTTTAAGGAGATTAACTCAAATTACATGCACTCTTCTTACTTTGTATCTAATAAAATTGTTTACCGTATTTTTTGATCACACCTCATACATTTCAGTCCCATCGTCAGCGAGGGAACGGCAAATGACCGGATGATACCAGTATTACAGTGGTCCAAATCGAGACGTGAGGTCCTTTAAAGTGTGAGTAATATTTTGATCTGTGAGATTGCCCTTTCGGTAGTCATGTATCTTGCTATAAGTTTGCAATCCTCTCACACTCATTTTTGCTGATCAGTGTCTTAAAAGCAACCAAGGTCTCCTTGCCGTTCTCGAGCACGCCACAAGGAACTTAGGTAGGCATTTTGCGATTAAAATGTAAACGTAACCACCACTTACGGATATTAGGCCTTAAGCCTGTTACCAATAACCGACACGAACCTGCAAGGCAGTACGGGGAGCGATCTACAACTGCGGGACATGTGACTTGCATGCCCCTCGAGCCATTATTGCCAGTGGAAGAATTTCGATGATGTCGCTGCTTCTTTAATCAGGCTGCTCCTCATTTAGCCTCACAAGTCTGACTGGACGCCGTTCCAGGTCTACGTTTACATAGCTACTCTGCAATTCACATTTAATTGCCTAGCAGAGGGATCAACGAACTACTTTCACACTAATTCTCTACCTTTCAACTCTTCTGAGAGGAACGAACACTTAAATCTTTCCGTGTGTGCTCTAATTTCTTTTATTTTCTTACGATGACTAACAAAATATTTTCGTCTTTGAAGAAGAAAGTTGGTGATTGAAATTTCGTGAAAACCTCGCCGTGACGTATAACGCCTTTGTTTTAGTGACTGCCACCCCAGCTCAACTATCGTATCCGTGACACCCTCTCCCCAATTTCGTTGTAATACAAAACGAGCTGCCATTATTTGTACTTTTTCGGCGTCCTCCCTCAATCCTATCTGGTAAATATCCCTTACCGCACAGGAATACTCTAGAAGAGGATGGATAAACGTAGTGTAGGCAGCCTCTTTAATAGATTTGTTTCATCTTCTAATTGTCAGAACTCGGTCAATAAAATGCAGTATTTGGTTTGCCTTCTCCACAATATTACCTACGTGATCGTTCCTATTAAAGTTATACGTAATTTGTAATGCCTAGGTATTTAGTTGGACTGGCAGCTTTTAGATTTCTGTGATTTATTGTATAACCAAAATTTAACGGAGTCCTTTTAGACCTCATGGGGATGACATCAAACTTTCCATTATTTACGCCAGCCGAAGTGGCCGAGCGATTTTAGGCGCTACAGTCTGGAACCGCGCGACCGCTACAGTCGCAGGTTCGAATCCTGCCTCGGGCATGGATGTGTGTGATGTCCTTAGGTTAGTTAGGTTTAAGTAGTTCTAAATTCTAGGGGACTGATGACCTTATAAGTTGAGTCCCATAGTGCTCAGAGCCATTTTTTCCATTATTTACAGTCAATTGTCATTTTGCGCACCATACAGATATCTTGTATAAATAATTTTGCGATTGGTTTTGATCTTCTGAAGACTTTACTAGACGGTAAATAGTTGCATCGTCCGCTAATAATTCAGGAACTTTGCTCAGATTGGCTTTTGAATCATTTATACAGAATAGGAATAGCAGAGGACCTGTAACTCCTTCTTGGGAAACGCGAGATATCACTTCAGTTTTACTCAGTGACTTTCCGTCAGTTACTGCCAACTGTGGTCTTTGTGACAGGAAATCACGAATGCAGTCGCACAACAGAGACGGTAATCCATAGTCACGCAGTTTGATTAGAAGTGGCTTGTGGTGAACAGTATCAAAAGCATTATCGAAATCTACAGATAAGTAATCAACTGGAAATCCTCTGTCGACAGCATTAGTTACCTCTTGAGAATAAAGACGTAGCTCTTATGCAAAAAACGATATTTTGTCGATCCATGGCGACTGTGTGTCAATAGATCTTTTCTTCATGGTAATTCGTAATGTTCGAACACAGTATATGTTCCAAGACCCTACTGAAAATCGACGTGAGTGATATGGATTTGTAATTCATCGCCGGCCGGAGTGGTCGAGCGGTTTTAGGCGCTACAGTCTGGAACCGCGCGACCGCTACGGTCGCAGGTTCGAATGCTGCCTCTGGCAAGGATGTGTGTGATGTCCTTAGGTTAGTTAGGTTTAAATAGTCCTACGTTGTAGGGGACTGATGACCTCAGAAGTCAAGTCCCATAGTGCTCAGAGCCATTTGAACCTTTTTTTTTTCTTTTTTTTTTGCAATTCATCGGATCACTCGTACTTCCTTTCTTGAGTATTGGCGTGACATGTACTACTTCCCTCTCTTCAGGTACGGATCTTTAGTCGAGCGAGCGGTGGTATGTGATCGATAGGTATCGAGCTATTATATGAGCATACTTTCAAAAGGATCTAATTGATATACAATCCGGACCGGAAGCCTTGTGTTACAGTTGCTTCTGCTTTTTTAAATGGGTGTATTGTGCATTTATGTTTAGTGTTTTGGATGTTACGGTACACAGTCTCGCCACAACGACCTTGTGGTCACTAATAACTGTATCTGTCATGACGTGCCTTATTTGCTCAGTGAAACTGGAGAAAGCACCTGGAATCGAACCGGGGTCCTTCTTCTCACCCTTGGCTTCGGGTAATAATGCCATAAAATTCCAGTGATGACAAATCAAGACTTACACTGAGGTAACAAAAGTCACGGGACACTTTCTAATATCGTGTCGAACCTCTTTTTTCACGGTGTAGAGCAGCAGTTCTTCGTGGCATGGACTCAACAAGTCCCCTGCAGAAATATTGAGCCATGCTGGCTCTCTAGCCGTCCATAAATGAGAGAGTGTTGCCGGTGCAGCACTTTCTGCACGAAGTGACTTCTCTGTTAAGTCCCATATGTGTTCGACTGGATTCATGTCGGGCGATCTGGTTGGCAAATTTGCACGCTCCAATTGTTCAGAATGATGTTCAAATCAGTAACGAACAACTCTGACCTGATGACCTGATCCATTGTTATCTATAAAAATTCCATACTTGTTTGGCAACGCCGGCCGCTGTGGCTTAGTGGTTCTAGGCGCTTCACTCCGGAACCGAGCTGCTGCTACGGTCGCAGGTTCGAATCCTGCCTCTGGCATGGATGTGTGTGATGTCCTTAGGTTAGTTAGGTTTAAGTAGTTCTACGTTCTAGGGGACTGATGACCTCAGATGTTAAGTCCCATAGTGCTTAGAGCCATTTGAAGCATTTGTTTGGCAACATGAGGTGCATGAATGGCTGCAAGCGGTCTCTAAGTAGCCCAACTTAGCCATTTCCTGTTAATGATCGGTTCAGTTGGACGAGAGGAACCAGTCCATTTCAGGAAACACAGCCCACATCATTATGAAGCCACCACCAGCTTGCACAGTGCCTTGTTGACAACATGTGACCGTGACTTCATTGGGTATGTGCCACAGTCGAATCCTACCTTCAGGTTTTACCAACTGAAATTGGGACTCATCTGACCAGGCCACGGTTTTCCAGTCGTCCAGGGTCCAACCAATATGGCCACGAACACAACAGAGGTGGTGCAGGCGATATGGTGCTATTAGAAAAGGCACTCGTGTCGGTCGTTTACTGCCATAGCAGTCTCACTGTCCTAATGGATAACTTCTTCGTACTTTCCACATTGCTTTCAGCGGTCATGTCACGCAGTGTTGCTCGTCTGTTAGCACTGACAACTCTACGAAAAGCAGCGTTCAAAGTGTGTTAATTTTCGTCGTGCGGTCATAATCACGTCGGACAGCTTTCTACGTGAATCGCCTGAGTTCAAATGACAGATCCGCAAGTGCACTGCTCTTTTATACCTCGTGTAAGCGATACTATCGCCATACGTACATAAGCACATCGATATGTACCGGGTGATCATAAAGTCAGTATAAATTTGAAAACTGAATAAATCACGGAATAATGTAGATAGAGAGGTACAAATTGACACACATGCTTGGAATGACACGAGGTTTTATTAGGACCAAAACAATACAAAAGTTCAAAAAATGTCCGACAGATGGCGCTTCATCTGATCAGAATAGCAATAATTAGCATAACAAAGTAAGACAAAGCAAAGATGATGTTCTTTACAGGAAATGCTCAATATGTCCACCATCATTCCTCAACAATAGCTGTAGTCGAGGAATAATGTTGTGAACAGCACCGTAAAGCATGTCCGGAGTTATGGTGAGGCATTGGCGTCGGATGTTGTCTTTCAGCATCCCTAGAGATGTCGGTCGATCACGATACACTTGCGACTTCAGGTAACCCCAAAGCCAATAATCGCACGGACTGAGGTCTGGGGACCTGGGAGGCCAAGCATGACGAAAGTGGCGGCTGAGCACACGATCATCACCAAACGACGCTCGCAAGAGATCTTTCACGCGTCTAGCAATATGGAGTGGAGCGCCATCCTGCATAAACATCGTACGTTCCAGCAGGTGATTATCAGCCAAGCTGGGGTGATGCTATTCTGTAACAATTCGGTGTACGTCTCACCTGTCACGGTAGCAGTTACAAAACCAGAATCACGCATTTCCTTGAAGAAAAAAGGCCCGATAACGGCAGATGTCGTAATTCCAACCCATACCGTGACTTTCTCGTCGTGCAATGGAGTTTCCACGACAGTTCTAGGTTTTTCGGTAGCCCAAATTCTGCAGTTGTGGGCGTTGACAGACCCTCGGAGCGTGAAATGAGCTTCGTCGGTCCACAACACGTTACTCAACCAATCATCATCTTCCGTCATCTTTTGAAACGCCCACACCGCAAATGCCCTCCGCTTCACTAAATCTCCAGGTAACAGTTCATGATACCGATGGATTTTGTACGCATAGCATCGGAGGGTAGGCCTAAGTGGCGACCAAACAGTTGTGCATGGAATGCCGGTGCGACGTGCGACTGCACGAGCGCCGACTTCCCCGTGCATAGACGGACCCGCTACAGTCTCCATTTCTTCCTGAACTGTCTCAGCAGCATTACGCCTTGTGCTCGGTCGGTCACTACGGGGTCTATCGTCTAAACAACCCGTGGCTTCGAACTTCGAAATCATTCTCGCCACAGCTGCATTTGTCAACGGACCTCTATCCAATAGGATCGTAACGCTTGTAATGGTACTTGAATTACGTAACCATTACGGCACCTCACCTCAACCACTCGATACCAGCAATATTCTACTGTGTTTCTGTAAAATAGTTAATATATTTCTATGACAACATTCAGATTTGATTTCATTATTGTAGAGATACTTTGATACAACGATATGTTTATATTGCAATGATATTATTCTTATGTGTATTCTTTCTTTTGTCACTATGATCTTTGATGTACTTGTAACTCTGATTTTTGGGCGCATAAGCGGTTATTAGAGAGTCAAGTCTTGGTCGTCATGTTGAAAAGACGCAAGTTGTAGTCAGTTTAAGAAATGTGAACTTTAACAGTGGGGAAGATATTTTCAAGTATGTTTATATTGTGAAGTGATGTTGCAACAAAAGTAATAAAAAAGAAGTGTAACTTAAATTCGGAGTGCTGATTACTTTTTTACGTCACCATTGTCTTAGCTTGCAAAAGTTTAATCTTCAAGAATGGTTTATGAAACACATCTATAAAACTTTTGAATGTCGCAGAATAACACCTAGGCCACTTTGAATCCGAGCTTGGAATCATCAGTACCTAGATTTTCGACGATTGAGCCATGAATTCACAACGAGACAAGCGTGGGAAACACGAAAAGATGAGTGCCTAGTTTATCCATTATTTCAAGAAATGACTTTATTAACTGTGCTCTAATGATACCCGCCACATAATATAACATTGTTGTTGCCCGAAAATGCAATATTTAGCAGCGTGAGCAACACTGCAATCATAATTAATTTTTGACCTGTGTTGTGGTAGGGTTGTTAGACGCTGAACTAGCACATTCCCCATTCTGGTAATACAGCTTCACTAAAAGCGCCTTTTCAGGTAACGTCAACATGCTGCGACTGCTTGGGTATCTGATTGTCTCTCTCATTACAGCTCCTTTTATACACGATTGTCATCCGCAGTCACTGACGTTTTGCTGTCCAGCGCCATCTGTCGGACATTTTGTGAACTTTTTTTTTTGTTCTAATAAAACCCCATGTCATTCCAAGCATGAGTGTCAATTTTTACCTCTCTATCTACATTATTCCGTGGTTTATTAAGTTTTCAAATTTATACTGACTTTTTTATCACCCGGTACGTCAACCGCCAGAAGGACTGGACTGTTTCGGACGCTACATCTACATCTACATCTACATCTACATGATTACTCTGCAATTCACATTTAAGTGCTTGGCAGAGGGTTCATCGAACCACATTCATACTATCTCCCTGCCATTCCACTCCCGAACAGTGCGCGGGAAAAACGAACACCTAAACCTTTCTGTTCGAGCTCTGATTTCTCTTATTTTATTTTGATGATCATTCATACCTATGTAGGTTGGGCTCAACAAAATATTTTCGCATTCGGAAGAGAAAGTTGGTGACTGAAATTTCGTAAATAGATCTCGCCGCGGCGTAAAACGTCTTTGCTTTAATGACTTCCATCCCAACTCGCGTATCATATCTGCCACACTCTCTCCCCTATTACGTGATAATACAAAACGAGCTGCCCTTTTTTGCACCCTTTCGATGTCCTCCGTCAATCCCACCTGGCGAGAATCCCACACCGCGCAGCAATATTCTAACAGAGGACGAACGAGTGTAGTGTAAGCTGTCTCTTTAGTGGACTTGTTGCATCTTCTAATTGTCCTGCCAATGAAACGCAACCTTTGGCTCGCCTTCCCCACAATATTATCTATGTGGTCTTTCCAACTGAAGTTGTTCGTAATTTTAACACCCAGGTACTTAGTTGAATTGACAGCCTTGAGAATTTTACTGCGAATGACCTAAGAGAACTGCTCAGATTGTCACCCAGGTCATTTATATAGATCAGGAACAGCAGAGGTCCCAGGACGCTTCCCTGGGGAACACCTGATATCATTTCAGTTTTACTCGATGATTTGCCGTCTATTACTACGAACTGCGACCTTCCTGACAGGAAATCACGAATCCAGTCGCACAACTGAGACGATACCCCATAGGCCCGCAGCTTGATTAGAAGTCGCTTGTGAGGAACTGTGTCAAAAGCTTTCCGGAAGTCTAGAAATACGGAATCAACTTGAGATCCCCTGTCGATAGCGGCCATTACTTCGTGCGAATAAAGAGCTAGCTGCATTGCACAAGAACGATGTTTTCTGAAACCATGCTGATTACGTATCAATAGATCGTTCCCTTCGAGGTGATTCATAATAGTTGAATACAATGTATGCTCCAAAACCCTACTGCAAACCGACGTCAATGATATAGGTCTGTAGTTCGATGGATTACTCCTACTACCCTTCTTGAATACTGGTGTGACCTGCGCAATTTTCCAATCTGTAGGTACAGATCCATCGGTGAGCGAGCGGTTGTATATGATTGCTAAGTAGGGAGCTATTGTATCAGCGTAATCTGAAAGGAACCTAATCGGTATACAATCTGGACCTGAAGACTTGCCCGTATCAAGCGATTTTAGTTGCTTCGCAATCCCTAAGGTATCTACTTCTAAGAAACTCATGCTAGCAGCTGTTCGTGTTTCAAATTCTGGAATATTCCATTCGTCTTCCCTGGTGAAGGAATTTCGGAAAACTGCGTTCAATAACTCCGCTTTAGCGGCACAGTCGTCGGTAACAGTACCATCGGCATTTCGCAGCGAAGGTATTGACTAAAGGTAGCCCTCCTCCGTGTAAGGTGGGCTGTCATTTGGCTCGCCGCCGTGCTGTGGAAGACGTCGCGGCCGACGACCCTGCCTGCTGCTACGTAAACCGGCAGACCTCTCCCCCCTCCTCACCGGCCCCCTCCAGCCGCTCCCCCCACCGGAATCTTCTCCAGCAGCAGAGCGCGAGCGCAGCTAAGGCGGCGACGCAGCCAGGAATCGCAGTTTGCGCCGTCGCCTCTGCCCTGCTCTTCCGCCTCTGCCAAAGCCAGCTCTTTGCTTCTGCACCAGTGAGTACTGTCGACTCGCCACGCCCTCCAAATCCGCCGTCACTCGCATCGCACTTCTTCATTGCTGTTTAATTCCAGAGTAACTACGGTGCGTTAACGCCTGTTTCAGAGCTGTACCAAGATCGCACAAAAACTTTCACGATAATGATTTTGTGGCCAGTGTTTTGGCCGTGGCTTCAACTACGAGCCGGCCAGAGTGGCCGAGCGGTTCTAGGCGCTTCAGTCTGGAACCACGCGACCGCTACGGTCGCACGTTCGAATCCTGCCTCGGGCATGGATCAGTGTGATGTCCTTAGGTTAGTTAGGTTTAAGTAGTTCTAAGTTCTAGGGGACTGATGACCTCCGATGTTAAGTCCCATAGTGCTCAGAGCCATTTGAACCATTTTTTTTTCAACTACGATATTTTGATTTCTGTTTTCATCTGCTACTGTGGAAGAGACCATCAGCAAGGATACTTAAATTGCTTTACAAAATGATTATTTAGAGCTGTAAGTTGCGACATCACCATTCTTGAGTGGGCCGTAAGGCTTGTACAAGCAATCCCGCTCAAATGTACCATTGGTTTTGTGCGTACAGTTCATAGGCATCTCAAAAACGAAGGGACAGCCATCGCTATTTTTTAGGTTGTGTAATGTATCGTATCGTTGTGTTTGCTGTGGTGGAATCGTCAAGCGGCTTCCTAGTAAGCCAAACTCTAAACGTTCCAAAAATTTCGAATCTGGAGCTATGACATCCAGAATATTAGCGATACATGTATCTATCGCTTGCGCCTGTGTCCCGCATTTTGCGCGGGGTTGGCGTGGTTAAATCGGATTTGGCGTGTTAAATTGAAGGGGTGGCCGGATGCCCTTCCTGCCGCCACCCAGTACCCTCCGGGACGGAATCAGAGTACCCCATCTGTCTGCGTCTAGTGTAAATCATGGAAAAGTGCGGAAGTGTTTCAAATGTCTGTGACTCGTGTAACTGAGGCGGAACGTGGGGACCAGCCCGGTATTCACTTAGAAGGATGTGGAAAACCGCCTAAAAACCACATCCAGGCTGGCCAGCACACCTGCCCTCGTCGTTAATCTGGCGGGCGGATTCGGTCCGGGGCCGGCGCGCCTTCCCGAGTCCAGGAAGCAGCGCATTAGCGCTCTCGGCTAACCTGGCAGGTTAATATTAGTGATACATCACGCTATAAAATACTTTTCAGAAACAAAAATTTTTCTGTTTGCGTTCTGGTACAATCCAGCTGTTCTTCGTTTATTGTTATGGAAATTAAAACACCAACTGCTCATAATCGTTTCCCACGTCGTAAACAATAGCAGTAAATTTTCCTATCGGCTCATTCCATGTCTAGTTACCTAAAGGTTCCCACTCGACTTCTCCAATTTTGATGAAATTTTTACAATATGTATATATAGGTCTTACACGAATCCATGCCAAATTACAGCTTCATAAGCAGTTTTCTGGGGCCACTAACCATACTTTTGTAAAGGTCAGTTTTTCTGTGTCGCCACAGGTATAAATAAATCATCAGGTATGCTTTACTGTTGCTGATGACCTAAGGATTCCCACGGTGACACTTGGTGATTCTGCTCAACTGATTAGGTACAACAACGTATTTGCTAAATATGCGCTCACTGTACAGCAGATTTATCACAATTAGCTGGCAAAGTAGCTCATGAACATTACCGTTAAGATCTGGATGACGTTTCGGCTGCTTGTCTCTTATGATAGAATGACTTTCTGATGATGATTTTTTTCTCATTTCCAGCCAGCCAAAATGTCATAAGGTTGTCATGTGGTGTCTTGATTACTCAAATAATTACTGAGGTATCCAACATTAACACCGATTAAAAAACTTTATTCATCAATTTCGCCTAGTTTTCCCAACACGTTCATCTCAAATTTCGTTCCTCTTTGCATCACTTGAAAGAACTCTTGTTGTTGGATCGGGAAAAGTGTGTTTAATTTTTGAGACAACCAGTTCATAGATAATAGGGAAGTTCAAAAACGTGTTTTGACTGCTATTACTAGCGAAGGATATGTGGGCTTCCTGGATATACACATCTGAAAATTATTTTTCTCCTCCGAAAGGGAAAACATTTTGCTGACGCCGACCTACATATGCAGAAACGATCATTATAATAAAATAAGGAAAATCAGAGCTCACACGGAAAAATATAGGTGTTCGTTTTTTCGGTGCTCCTTTGGGGATTGGAATAATAGAGAATTATTGTGAAGGTGGTTCGATGAACCCACTACTAGGTACTGAAGTTTGATTTAGGATATCCATGTACATGTAAATGTAAAATCTGATATAGGTTTATTAGTTATCTTTGTTTCTTTTTAAATAAAAATTAATTTGCTCAGTATTTGACATTTATAAATGTCTATCTGTTCACTTAGGTTGTTTGCGCGCTCTTTTGGAATCTACAGCTACTGGGTCTTACTTCCACTTGGTGATAGGTGTGGTGATTTCCAAAGTAGCACAGAAACAACCTAAATGAAGAGATGAACGTTTGTAAAAGTTAAAGGCTGAGCAAATTAATTTTTATTTTGAGTCCAAATGGTTCAAATGGCTCTGAGCACTATGGGACTTAACTTCTGTGGTCATCAGTCTCCTAGAACTTAGAACTACTTAAACCTAACTAACCTAAGGACGTCACACACATCCATGCCAGAAGCAGGATTCGAACCTGCGACCGTAGCGGTCGAGCGGTTCCAGACTGTAGCGCCTAGAACCGATCGGCCACTCCAGACGGCTTTATTTTAAGGAAAACAAAGGTAACTAATAACGGTTTTGACAGAGATTTCAAATGTGCCTGTAGATCCACATAACATCTTGCTTAAATTTAAGCCACTTGACATTGAGTGACCCTATTGCAACCATTTTAAAATTAGTCTAATAGCTTGGGGAATTATGTAATTCGAAGAGACTCAAAATGTAACAGGACATAGAGAATGCTCTACTGAACAATATGAGGTAGGGAGCCTAGGATGGGAGAAGCCAACTTAAGGAGACATGGAAGTAAACTTGTCTACCGCTTTATCTGGGATTACTATTTTCCAGCTTATTTATAACTAACTCTCGTACACGTTTACACGTAATGTGCTTTTTATTTACATGTTCATATTTTATTTTCTGCAAGGAAACAAAGAGGATGAGCCTGGTTACCTGGAAGTCATGATGCAGGTTTTGTTTACCTTACTTGTCCATAAGGTGGCTCTGTTGTATCGTGTTTACATTGTCCCCTTGGCTGTTCGCGAGAGGATGTTGATACAACATATCAGTGCACTGGCCCACTTCAGTGTGGATGTCCGTAACGATCTCAATGGTGCATTTCCTGATCTCTGGATTGGAAGGGGAGGTCCTATTCCATGGCCCGCGAGGTCACCTGACCTGAATCCCCTTGATTATTCCCTATGGGGATACCTGAAGTCACTTGTGATGAGACCCCACTGGATGCGGAGATGGAATTAGTTACCATAATTGTAGCTACCTATGATGTGATGCCAAACACACCAGGAATATCTGTCAGTGTGTGTCAGAATCTTGTTCGACGATGTCACGCTTGCATTGATGGCCGTCAGTTTCACCACATTTTGTAAGATACAGTACAAATGCTGCGTTCATCGTGTCAGTGATGGTATTTGCAGTTATTTGTAACTAATATAAATAAAAAATACACAGTAACGTGATTTTATACCTGTTATCTCTTTAAGCTGGCTTCTCCGACCCCAGACTCCTTACCTCAAATTATTCAATGGAGCATACCGCATGTCCTGTTAAATTTTTGCACGCTCTTAAGGAAACACTCTATATACAAGGTGGTCCATCTGAAGTTTCAGATGAGATTATCTCGAAAACTATATATCGGGTAAAAATAGTGGGTAAGACAAGTTCGTAAGCTCAGAGGGGGACATCAAATGACACTACACGTGACCCCCAGCCTCCGCCCCTTTGGGTGGGGCAGGGGGCAACTTTTAAATCTTAAATGGAAACCCCCATTTTTTATTGCAGATTCGGATTCTCCATAAAAAAGTAATCAAGTTTTGTCTGAAACATTTTTTAAACCATTGAAAGATGGCGCTGAAATCAAGAAAAATTAAAATTGGGGGAGAACTCCGATTTATTCAGAATGATCCGAGAAGAACGCATCAAATCGATACAAAATGTGCCCCAATTCTTTCATTACGCCAAATTAAGCTATTGTTTTACAAAATGTAACTTACCCCACGGTTTTTGATGGAAGGAGGCGGGATGGCATTAAAATCTCATTAGGGAACTCTTCGCAGTTGCATTACTCATCCGACTGTGGCGCTACCGTGGCCAAAGTGCGAATGCACCAAACTTTATACTGAGGGGTCACGTATAGTATCATTTGATGTCCCCCTTTGAGCTTACGAACTTGTGTTACCCACTATTTTTACCCGATATATAGTTTTCGAGACAATCTCATCCGAAACTTCAGCTGGATCACCCTGTAGATCTTATCTGCAGCATAAAAATGCTCAAAAGATTATAAATTCACCGGACTGGATGGCAGCACACTCCTGATACTACTTATTTTATCTAGCACTTTTCTCGAAAACTCTGAGCCATACGGTCACAAAAATTACTCCTAAAATATTAACTCTTTGCTACATTGTGTCTCAATATTTTGCATATATAACGAGCACCTCTCTGGTGTGGTCACTAGAAATAAAATATTGTGGTAACAACCTTTTAAAAGTACATTTTCCTATGAAACTTCCCTGCAGACTACAACCGTCTGTTGGTCGGAGACTCGAACTCTGAACCTTTGCCTTTTGTAGGCAAATGCTCTACCGACTGAGCCACACAAATACGAAGCAGAACCTGTCCTCGCAACTGTACTTCCGACAGTTCCACGTTTCGTGAGTCTCGAGGAGGAGGAGGATTTATTTAATCGTAAGGCTAGGGCCTCCCGTCGGGCAGACCGTTCGGCGGGAGCCGGTCTTTCAATTTGACGCCACTTCGGCGACCTGCAGTCGATGAGGATGATAGGATGATGATGAGGAAGGCACAACACCCAGTCCCTGGGCGGAGAAAATTCCCCGACCCAGCCGAGAATCGAACCCGTGGTCAGAGGATTGACAATCCGTCACGCTGACCATTCAGCTACCGGGGGTGGACGAGGAAGAGGAGACTAGTGTTTAATGTCCCGTCGATAACGAGGTCATTACAGACGAAGATCAAACGCGGATTAGGGAAGTATGGGAAGGGAAATCTGCCGTGCCCTTTCGAAGGAACCCTGCCGACATTTGCCTGAAGCGATTTAGCGAAATCACGGAAAACCTAAATCAGGTTGGTCGGACGTGGGGTTGAACCGTCGTCCTTCCGAATGCGAGTCCAGTGTGCTAACCACTGCGCCACCTGACTCTGTCGTACGTCTCGATTTCGAGTCTCGGTGCGGCACGCAGTTTTAATCCGCCAGGAAGTTTCATATCAGTGCACACTCCGCTGCAAAGTGTAAATTTCATTCTACGAGGGTAATCCCAAAAGTAAGGTCTCCTATTTTTTTATAAGTAAATAGACCTGTTTATTTCTACAGTGGTTTACATCAGTTTACAGCTTGAACATTTAGCTATTTTTCGACGCAATCACCGTTTCTGTCGATGCATTTTTGTAGACGCTGTGGCAGTTTTTGTATGCCCATGTCTGCTCGCCGCCATGCTGTTCAGAAAGTTATGAACATGATTTGCTTTCCGGCCAAATGTTGTTTTAACCTAGGGAACAGGTAATAGTCACTGGGCGCCAAGGCAGGACTATAGGGTGGGTGGGTGATTATGTTCCACTGAAACTGTTGCAGGAGAGCAATGGTTTGCGTGGGCGAGCGTTGTCATGGAGAATGTGTACGCCCTCGCTCAACATTCCTCTTCTCCGGTTCTGAATTGCCCGTTTGAGTTTTTTCAGAGTATCACAGTACCTGTCGCGTTAATTGCGGTCCCAGCAATTCAGCTCCGACGACGAGGTGAAAGAAGAGGTTCATAACTTTCTGAACAGCATGGCGGCGAGCTGGTATGACATGGGCATGCAAAAACTGCCACAGTGTCTACAAAAATCCATCGACAGAAATTGTGATTATGTCGATAAATAGCTAAATGTTCAAGCTGTAAACTGATGTAAACCACTGTAGAAATAAACAGGTCTATGTACTTATAAAAAATAGGAGACCTTACTTTTGGGTTACCCTCGTACATTTTCCTACTTTGGTGCACTTCAATATTTGTGTATGTAGCAGCAACAATTATTCATAACTGCCGTTACTAATAAATAAACGTGTACAAAACAGGACAAATAAGTATAATTTAAAGTTTCAGTCTTAATTCAATATGTAAACAAACAATATTATACATAAGTCATGCGATCGGTTTGATGTTGCCTACATGTGCAGTACGCTGTGCTCACCACGTAGGTATTCTTAAGGTATGTACTTGGCTGCTGTTTTTGCAGTTTTTAACTATTAGCCAACTCTATAGAGTTTTATCTGTGTAGCTGAGTCCTGTCAGCGACCGTAAAATACTTTCAATTGAAAAAAAGAAACATTGATGAAACAAGAAACTACTTTCAGAATTAAATTTTCACTCTGCAGTGGAGTGTGCGCGATATGAAACTTCCTGGCAGATTAAAACAATTTTACTCTGCTAGGAAGTTTCAAGAAACGACTTAATTCTGTTTCTAACTGTGTAACTGTATAGACACAAGACTTATAGAAAACGTGCCATTTCTATGATCTGAAGAATAAATCATCTTCGTGAGTCATATAATTGTTGCGGGTATTTTTATTCAAATATTACTAAATTACTACCTGCATTTTCGGTTTGATATCGGCAAGCAATGAGAAGGCTCAATGTTTCCTGGAATAATACCACATTGGAACACACAGATAAACCAACGTATTTGGATGTGACGTTGGACAAATCTGTGACATACAGACATCACCGTGAAAAGATGGCCTCGAGAAATAATACAAACTCGTAAATAGCAAATGGGGAGCAAAATCTAATCTTCTGAGAACCATCGCACAAACACAATGCTTCTCTAAAACTGAGTACGTAGACCCGATAGACCAACGCTACGAATGTGACAAAATGGAACACCTACTGCCGTCCTTACGATGTTATTTAGTATATAGCTACCAGTTTCGGTGCTTCAGTACACCATCTTCAGGCCTTAACTGACGCTGAGGCGGTTAACTCCAATCGTATACACGATTCCATCAGTGGCCAACATCTACGAAATGGTTTTCGCAGACTACCTGTAATCGTCGCGAAAACCAGTTCATAGATGTTGGCCACTGATGGAATCGTGTGTTCTATTGAAGTTAAGCCCCTCAGCGTCAGTTAAGGCCTGAAGATGGTGTACTGAAGCTTCGAAACTGGAAGCCATATAATAAATAACATCGCAAAGATGGCTGTAGGTGTTACATTTTATTACGTAAGTGAACGACTGAAATCCCTCAAACCTCCAATCAGAAGGGTGGACATACAAAAGCGCTATGAAAATCGATATAACCATCAGTGAAACTTGTCGAATAACAATGGAGTGTATGAAACCCACGTCGCTAGCAAAGCTTTACAGAGCTGCTGGTCTGGGAGTCCCAGCTCCCGAAGAACATCTCACGAATCCACAGAGGAGTTCAGTCAAACTATTGATCATCGACAGCCTCTCTTCGGCACTGAGTGCGAGGCTGGTCGACTGAGATCCCGCGCAAAAGTTTCTTAAACGCGGCTATAGAAGAACTACCATCCGACTATCCATCAGCGCAAGTAGTGCCTCGCAGCTCCACTTCAAACTGGAAAACATGAAGCATCCTGAACCGCATAAGAAAAGGGGGGGGGGGTGTCCCAGCGAAACCCGACATGATCAGAAGGCGTCGTGGTAACGTGGATGACAAGAGTGATTGTGGTGGTCTGCAAGACAGGGAACACCTCGAGGCCTGTTCAGATTTTCCCTACAGATGCAACCTCGGCGGTTTGTGGCTGGTTGAGAAAGAAGTCCTGGACATGTCCCAATACTGGGGTGAAAGACTATGACTGGTTTCCGGACACGGAAAAGTAAAGTGAAGTAAGATGATTTTCAGTTGTCGCTGTTTTTCGGAGAACGATTAACGTTCCACCGCTCGTAAGAACAGGCAAAGGGTTTTTGCATTGATTTGGTGTGACGGAGATGTTAAGAAAAGGGACGAAGAAGAGAAACTGTTTATTTGTTTCCATGCGACCTATAATGTGGTTCAAAATGGTTCAAATGGCTCTGAACACTATGGGACTTCACTTCTGAGGTCACCAGTCCTCTAGAACTTAGAACTACTTAAACCCAGCTAACCTAAGGACATCACACACATCCATGCACGAGGCAGGATTCGAACCTGCGACCGTAGCGTTCGCGCGGTTCCAGACTGTAGTGCCTAGAACCGCTCGGCCACCCCGGCCGGCCCTGTAATGTGTCATGACGCCATCTGAAAATGGTCAGAGACAGCCAGATAGAACCCAGTTGGATCCTGGATGACGAATTAGCTGGTAAATTATTTACATCGAGTCTTTCTTCCTTTCTGCTAAAGCTTTTCTAATGTTTTTGAATTTTCATGTCTCATAGTGGTTTAATAAGGATTAAATTTAGTTTTTCAGAAAATCTTACATGGTTGTTCTCCGGCTCCAGCACACGGTCTGCAGCTGTGTAGACTTCTAGTTGTCGCCTATGCGACAGTTGCTCTTTTGTTAGCTGGCTGCTGTGGCCGAGCGGTTCTAGGCGCTTCAGTCCGGAACCGCATTGCTGCTACGGTCGCAGGTTCGAATCCTGCCTCGAGCATGGTTATCTGTGATGTCCTTAGATTAGTTAGGTTTAAGTAGTTCTAAGTCTAGGGGACTGATGATCTCAGATGTTAAGTCCCATAGTGTTTGGAGCCTTTTTTATTTTTATTTTATTTATTTTTTCTCTTTTGTTCCTTGAGACAAGTGTCAATGCATCTATTAGCAGTTCCAATATATACGTCATCTTAACAAATGTGCCACGATTTCTATATACATCTGCTACATCTGCTGTAGGTACCGAAGGACACATGTCTTTTCCGGAATTCGGATATCCGTGCATCGTTTTGTTGGTGCTTCTGTTGCCGTTGCTATTTGTAACGTTTCCAAAGTTTTCACTTTTAGAAGCAATAGGCCCAAGTATCGGAAAATTGGAAAAGCTATGAACAGTGCCAGTTAAAATCTCTTACAGGAGGTATTCAATGACAGGCAAAAAATTATACCTAATAATCAGTCTAAATGCGAAAATATAAGTGGCACCAGTCATGACTGTTTAGTAAGTCGTTTTTCACTCTGTCGGTTTCATTTCACTATAATGAATACAACAAATGTTCTGCACATGACTTGCTAAGCACATAGAAATCGGTTATTTTAATGTTGTTTTGGTTCATCTATAAACAGTTATTACAAACGTGACGATCGCTGCATCTCGTACGTACACACAATGTGTAGATGAGGTTTTCTACACTGCCGGCACCGGACACGAAAAACGATAATTTATATTTAATTTATTGATAGTTTTACTATGTTGCTGTGCGTTACATGTTTCACCTAATAGTCAACCGACCACTGAGATAACATCAATAAATTTTTGAATTATGCTTCATATCTATAAATTAGGACGTGATATTTTGTGCATTGTTTCTGACGTTTAGCACTTAGTATTCCAGAGATATCTGTTGTTTAGCGAATGACGGATGAAGCATTACTACATGTTGAAAACCTAAGTATGCAAACATTTATGAAGTGACTATGACACTTTTTCGCCTGCTGTCATCTCTTCAGACTCATCCGCTGTTACTGGATGGTGGTATGTGGTTTTTTAGGTACTCATGCAGCGGTGTACCCAGACACCCACTTTAAAGATGTAAGTTCTGTAGTGATACTGTGACACTTCACAGTTTCGCTTCACATTAGTAATCAAAACTACGTACATACCACTGAGATTTGCATTTTTCTTTAGCGTAAGCCACTGAACTTGCTTCCTAGTTGTCAAAGATGTATTTAATATGTAATTAAAATGAAACGAAAACTACATTACGTTGGGATTGGCTGACTGTTTGCTGAAACTATAAGCTTGTATTTGGAGATAAAAAACACGTATACTCTAACACACGAGAGTGAAAGGTCACGGGATGGTACCTGTAATGCTAAAAAAAATCGACATTTTATTGTAAGGACTCTTTATCGTCAACCCGAGAACAGATCTGAATTAAGTGAAGCTGTCTACAATCTAAAGATTCTTATGAGTAGTTCTTAGTAGTCATAGTCCTATTGTAGGTGGTGTGTCCTTGACTTCTCCAGCCTCTGAAATAAATAGATCTATCAGTTAAAGTGGGCCCTACAGTTTAACGTAGTTTCGGACTCACAGTTAATCTATGCATTGAAACTTCCTGGCAGATTAAAACTGTGTGCCCGACCGAGAAGGCAACGGTTCCGAGTTCGAGTCTCGGTCGGGCATACAGGAAGTTTCATATCAGCGCACACTCCGCTGCAGAGTGAAAATCTCATTCTGGAATCTATGCATTTCTCATATGTACATAATAATGTCACCGGTGAAAGAATGGGATGAACGCAAAAAAAAGTCGTCGGAGAGACCACAGCTGAAAATAGAAAATTCAGTTTTACAGCCAGTTAATGACCCACTCAGTCACCTCACAAGCAATGGTATAGAATATAATATCACATTGCATTGTTGGGTGGTAGATGCCGTGGATTACATCCAGTCGCCTAACAGCTACAGGCTTTTTTTTGCTATCAGTTGTCGGTGACGGAGAGAAAGACGTGAGTTGGTAAATACCAGTGCCAGCATATAGTTTAAATTTCTCGACCAGGACCAGCCACGTCGCAGACCTGTTCACATGCCTTCTCGCTCGGTTGGCAGCAGTAACGGAAAAACAAACACAGCAAGTACAGGCATTTAACAACAATGTGACCATTTGCGTGATAATACAAAATGAGCGACTGGCTGTTAGAAACAATATCCCTTGATTAACTTTGTTCTCGTTTACGCAGAATTCTTCTTTCTTAAGTTTGCTAGTTCGATTATCTCGTTTCCTACAAGAGTGATGAGTTGTTGCTTTCATGTATGTACGGTGAAATGAAATACGAAATAGGAACTTTATTTTCACTTCAGCTTTCCTTAATGTGTGTCGATTCCTTCACTCCATAACATCACTCAAAACACTTTGCAGAATTCTAAGAAAATATTTACAAAAACTAATATTCTGTGAAGCACATCATTATTGCTTGCATCTCACTCTATCATAACTGTACAATACCAGATCCGATGTCCAACCAATTACGCTACGATAGAACTACAACCAAGTCATAACTCGACTACATTCAGACTGACTCCTGCTTCTTACTCCGTAACAGAGTACATTGTACTGATCAGAGAGGGGTCAACACGGGTTACCAAACTGGATTATCTCGGGTTAATGGGATTTCAAGTCAAGCCGAGTTACATTATTAACCAACTCGAGTTAGTACGATATTGCAGCGCCTGTGTTATTCTGATTACGCTTCTGCGGTACTATATTCGTTATGAAATGCATCAAATGAATTTATGATTTCGAATAAGGACAACCATCAGCTGTAGAATGGAATGACGACAATTAAAATTTTTGTCGGACTTGGACTCGAACCCGGATTTCCCGTTTATCGCGAAAGGTAGCCTTCCCATTTGGCTATATTTTTTCTTTCTTTACTTGGACGTCGGTTTTATGTCCCAGGAGTCTACTCAGTGATCTACTTCTTCTTTTGCCGCTCGGGATTAGCCGAGCGGTCTTAGGCGCTGCAGCTCATGGACTGTACGGCTGGTCCCGGCGGAGGTTCGAGTCCTCCCTCGGGCATGGGTGTGTGTGTTTGTCCTTAGGATAATTTAGGTTAAGTAGTGTGTAAACTTAGGGACTGATGACCTTAGCAGTTAAGTCCCATAAGATTTCACACATTTGAACCTCTTCTTTTATTTGTTTCTTTAATGTACAGGACTGGGATGAGAACGCGTTATCTTTTTTTAATTTTTTGGAATGACAGCAATAAAAATTTGTGCGGAACCGTGAGTCGAACCGGGATTTCCCACTTAAGGCGAGCAGTCGTCTTACCATTTGGCTACCTTTCTTTTATGTCCAAAGGAGCTTTGCATCGTAATCAGAATAACACAGGCATTGCAATTTTGTAGCCGGCCGCGGTGGTTTCGCGGTTCTAGGCGCTCAGACCGGAGCCGCGCGACCGCTACGGTCGCAGGTTCGAATCCTGCCTTGGGCATGGATGTACGTGATGTCCTTAGGTTAGTTAGGTTTAAGTAGTTCTAAGTTATAAGGGACTGATGAACGCAGCAGTTAAGTCACATAGTGCTCAGAACCATTTGAATCATTTTTATATAATTATTAAAATTTTGAGTAAAACATTCATACTTGAGGTGTGGTATTTGGCTACCTTGAGACAGTTTGATCGTCGTCAAAATCCTTACAACTAATGCCGGATATGTCACCGCACTATTTGTGCACACGGCGAGACAAGGGTCTTGATTTAATAATCTTTTCATGACTACACTAAGGTCGTCCGATCACCATCCAAATCTTACAGCAAATTCAAAGTGTCTCATGAATGTATTTTCAAATTTTAGCCGGTAGTGTGGTATCCATTAATGCTCGTGCCAATATTTCACTATATGTGTCAAAACCTGTAATGTGAATTTCGGTAGTTCACAATCTATTTTCAAACTTTCAAATCAAAAGACCCAAAATTGCGTTGTAAACAGTCATGTTCGTGAACAGGAATTTTGCTACTATGCGATCGTAAAAAAGCTGTCAAAATGTACACAGCAACTTTGGAATGGTTCACAAGCTTATTTTCGAATTTCAAAAGATCCATGATTGCCGCCTGCAGCACTGTATTCAGTCACACTCGCGAATGGGATTTTGGCCACCTTACGATCGACCAACGGTTTCCAAAATTTATACTCTGAACTTCGGATGTTTCATAAGCGTATTTTCAAAGTTTCAAACCAAAAGACCCGATACTGCGCTCTGTAGTGCGGTATGCAGTCATAATCATGAACAGCCATTTCCCTACCTTTCGATCGGCCTACTCCCATCAAAATCTATACTGCATATTTCAGGTTTTTCACAAGTCTATCTTCAAAATTTCAAGCTGGAAGACCAAAAATTGCACCCTGCGTAGTATCATCACGCTGGTCGCTGTATGTGAAATATGGGTAATAGAACTGAATGGTAAGGTGCGCAGATGCGAAAGAGCGGACGGCGTTGAATGTTAGCTCAATTTCGTCGTCCCAACTCGGTTTAACTAGATTTCAACTCGGTTTACGCATACTTTCGAATCAATTAACTCGGTTTGGCGTAAAACCGAGTTGGCATGTCGCTAGTACTGATACACAAAAAATCAACAATAAAAATACCATAGCTCACAGCTCACAGATGTTTGAACACATCGACATTTACATCCAGAGATATATGTACAGTATCGATGTGATCGAAATTATTTCCAATTTAATATTTCATAAAAGAAATGGTCATAGGAAACAATAAGTATTACATTAACGTGTACGAAGAAGGTAAATATTTTAGCATTTGGTGCATCGTAATCTACGATATCGCGGAAAACCAAAAGTGTTGAGAAGTTCCACTACAATCTTTCTACTTTTTATCAAGGAAAAATTTATATTTCGGCTGCGAAGCCATTACGTCAGCTCAACACACTATTTGTAGACGAACAGTTTCCGTTAATACAGCAGTTATTCATCTATATGTAATAACACATGTTTTTGTTCTACTCCATTGGTGAGCCGCAGCAGAGGTCGTAAACATTGGCGGAAAACTACTTCAGCTGCTGTCTTGCATTTTAAGTAGGAACGTCGGAAGCAGGAAAATGAAAAGCGTCAGAGAAGCAAACTTCTGCAGGCTCAGACAGCCCTCCACCCTCTATAATGTGCACTGTATGTGGCCGCACGTTTCATGCCAGGATTGGTCAGCTAAGCCATCACAGGCACCTCCATATCTGAACTGCGATGCAACAATGGAAATGCAGGAGAAAAGTGGAGACTCGGATGCGAGTGTCAGCTGAGGACGACTCTTCAGTCGGGAGACTGCTTTGATGCAGCTCTACTGTGTTAGCCTCTTCATCTCCGAATACTACTGCAACATACATCCAGCTGATCCTGCTTACTTTATTCATTCCTTGGTTTCCCTCAAAAAAATTTTACCCCCTCAATGTTATCATTACCAAACTAATGGTTCTGTGATGCCTCAGCATGTGTTCTATCATCAAGCGGTCCCTTCTTTTAGTGAATTTGTGACATAAATCTCTTTTTACCCCAGTCCTATCAGTATGTCTTTATTAATTATTCATTGTACCCACCTAATCTTGAGCACTGTTCTGTGGTATTACATTTCAAAGAGTCCTATCCTCTCTTATTGTCTGAACTGCTCATCGTCCACGTTTCAATTCCGTGCAGAGCTTCCGTTCAGACGAAGGCATTCAGAAAAAGACTTCCTAACAGCTAAATTTGTATTATATGTTAACAAATTTCTCTTTTTTCCAAATGGTTTTCTAGCTATAATCAGTCTACAGTTTACATCTTCTCTACTTCGACCAACATCGGTGATTTTGATGCTCTAAAGGCAAAAATCGTCTGTTACTCTTAATGTCTCATTCCCTGCTCTAATTCCCTCAGCATCGTTTTGTTTCATTCAGCTGCATTCTATTACACCTGCTTTACTTTTGCCAATGTTCATCTTATAACCACTTTTCAATACACTATGCTTTCCATTCAGCTGATCTTGAACATACCGATTTCTATGATAATTTTCTTTCCACATCAACTCACAATAACACACGTCATTGGTATATAGCCGAGATGGGACTCGAAACCTGGACCTTCACTTCACTTGGCAGTCACGCTACCTCGAGACGACCAAACTCGGCACATCCCACCGTCGACAGTGCACCATGTTGTTAACCATTAGATGTACCATTCATGCAATGTACTCATATTTTATAATTACTTATATTTATTTATATTTTATATTTACAAAAAATAAAATAAAATAACTGAACTTCCGGATGGAGCGCCACTATATGTCGTGTTAGCGAGACTGGGTGCGGAACAATTAGTGATTTTATTTTGAAGACACATATCTATCCATCAGCGTGAAGCATCAGGAGCGGAGAATATGACCGAAACGACCTCCAATAATTCAAAGCAAAATGGTGCAATGGTTAAGGAAATGGGCTAGCATTAGGGAGTAATGAAGTTCAAAACCCGACTCGACCATGCAAATGTAAGTTTTCCGTGGTTTTTCTAACTCAAGGTGAAAGCAAGGATGTTCTTTTTTGTTAAAGACACCACCGAATTCCTTCCCTGTTCTTCGCCGTTCCGAGCCTTGCTCCGTCTCTAACGGCGTTGTCATCATCGGCGGAACTGTAGACCCTAATCCAGAACGAATTTTCACTCTGCATCGGAATGTGCGCCGATTTGAAACTTCTCAGCAGATTAAAAGCGTGTACCGGGCGGGACTCGAACCTGAGATCTTTGTCTTCTGCACGCGTTCGAGTCCCGTCTAGCACACAATTTTAATTTCAAGGAAGGTTCATTAAATTCCAATACTTGTTTTTTTTCATCCTCAAAGTATGGCTGTTTTTTAACCTGTACTGTAATGGACACAAACTTGAAGAGACTAGAAAACATACAACTTGGAGCGCGAGAAAAGAAAAATGACAATTTTATAATCGAATTAATAATCTAGTGCCATTGCGTGGAGACAGTATCATTTAGATGATGTATAAGCCTTGAGGAACTATTCAAGAGCAAAGGGCATCCTTGTGCACGAAGTAAAGTATTTCAAATTCTCTGTCAAAAGGCGCAGCATAAAAAATTTTCTGTTAGACTTTTATTTTTATTTTATTTATTTGTGCATTTATTTCACTTGACAAGATTCCCGAGAGGGAAGGCATGTTCATGTAAACAGTTGAGGCTTTTATTTTTTCTTGATTGTGGATTGGTTCTGCATAAGTCGCAGGTTGCTGGGTTATTTTGCTGAATGTATCCGATCTCGTGTTCCAGTTGCAGAATGATGATGGGTATTTGATATGCGAGGATAGGCGTTGAGAGCACCGGTGATTAAGAAATCTGCGAAGAAAACAGCGAGTGAAAAGCACGTCGCCTATACGGCCATATCTGCTTTCACTGAACATGGGAAGGTCTAATGTGGTCGAACAACCGAATAATATACAAGTGTTCTGACAAGATAGCGTCTTCAGGAGGTTTTTTCTCTTGTACTGCGTCTAATATCACCAGAGTAGTAAACATTCGGCAGTATTGATAGACGGGATCAATTTTTGTTGTATTTTGGGTGGAAATAGTTATCTAAAATAAAATAAAAATTAGTCGAGTCTTTAATTCAGCTGATGGTGATGATATTTGGTTTGCGGGGCGGTCAACTGCGCGGTTATCAACGCCCGTACAAAATTCCAATCTTTACATAGTCCAAATTCGCCACTTTCACGAATGATGATGAAATGATGCGGGTAACACAAACAACCGGTCCCCGAGCGGAGAAAATACCCGACCCGGTAGGAAATCGAACCCAGGAAGCCTTGACCCAAAGGCAGCAACGCTAGCCACTAGACTAATCCTGCCGGGTGTTAACTATACGGCACAGAGAGTGGAAACTCCAGACGACTCGAGCTGTCCATAAATACTTGGTAAGAGATGTGTGACATTCGGTTGTTGGAACCCATCAGCCCTTCCTGTACTTAGATAAGGTGCGGGCGACCGGATAGGTAAATGTTTTAAGAACTGTTACTTTGAGCTGTGGTAACACGAATTTCATTCACATCGAATGTTTCGGTGCATTCTGCGCGAAGGGCGGAAGGAAAGAAAGAAGCTGTAAAAGATTTAAGTTGAAGCAATGGTACGCTAACAATTACTTTGTTTCTTCCCCAAATAAAATAGGGATTGGAGCTAAAATATGGGTTCTCACATCCGCTGCCATTCACTTAACATTGACTTCGTCATTGGGGATTGAAGTGTGCATAGTGGTCATTCTGTTTCCGTTGGACAGCGAAGTGGTGAGCATTGTGTTTAACTCTATGGCGCGTGTTCAGCGAAAACACTGCGCTTACACTTCATAGTATGAAATCGACGAGCTGACTGCGCCCGCACTAGCAGTCGTCCGCAGTGGGTTACGTGATTTACCTTGTAAACAAGAGTTCTCTTTCGCAGTACCTTGATATTCGTTCTAACAGCACTTACGCTTAATTCGCCATTCTCCACAGTACTCTGTCATCTTACTACTGCAATGTCGTTGGTATGACACTGAAATATTTATTATTCTAATTCTGTAGACACGTTCACAGCAGATCACTGTTTTCCGATGAATTAAAATCCAATAGTCAGATTTTGCCTAAGAGTTTTCTAGACAAACAGATTGGACGTTTGCCTTGATGATTTCACAGATTTCTTCCATTACTCCATATCGTCATAGCAATATGGATTCGGCACTTCGTACTCCTTTCATGGGCATTTGCATCTTTGATATGTTGTTGTTGTGGTCTTCAGTCCTGAGACTGGTTTGATGCAGGTCTCCATGCTACTCTATCCTGTGCAAACTTCTTCATCTCCCAGTACCTACTGCAACCTACATCCTTCTGAATCTGCTTAGTGTACTCATCTCTTGGTCTCCCTCTACGATTTTTACCTTCCACGCTGACCTCCAATACTAAACTGGTGATCCCTTGATGCCTCAGAACATGTCCTACCATCCGATCCGTTCTTCTAATCAAGTTGTACCACAAACTCCTCTTCTTCCCAATCCTATTCAATACATCCTTATTAGTTATGTGATATATCCATCTGATCTTCAGCATTCTTCTGTAGCACCACATTTCGAAAATTCTATTCTCTTCTTGTCCAAACTATTTATCGTCCATGTTTCACTTCCGTACATGGCTACACTCCATACAAATACTTTCACAAAAGACTTCCTGACACTTAAATCTATACTCGATGTTAACAAATTTCTCTTCTTGGGAAACACTTTCCTTGCCATTGCCAGGTCTACATTTTATATCCTCTCTACTTCGACCATCATCAGTTATTTTGCTCCCCAAACAGCAAAACTCCTTTACTACTTTAAGTGTCTCATTTCCTAATCTAATTCCCTCAGCATCACCCAACTTAATTCGACTACATTCCATTATCCTCGTTTTGCTTTTGTTGAAGTTCATCTTATATCCTCCTTTCAAGACACTGTCCATTCCGTTCAACTGTTCTTCCAAGTCCTTTGCTGTCTCTGACAGAATTACAATGTCATCGGCGAACCTCGAAGTTTTTATTTCTTCTCCATGGATTTTAATACCTACTCCGAATTTTTCTTTTGTTTCCTTTACTGCTTGCTCAATATACAGATTGAATAACATCGGGGAGAGGCTACAACCCTGTCTTACTCCCTTCCCAACAACTGCTTCCCTTTCATGTCCCTCGACTCTTATAACTGCCATCTGGTTTCTGTACAAATTGTAAATAGCCTTTCGCTCTCTGTACTTTACCCCTGCCACCTTTAGAATTTGAAAGAGTATTCCAGTCAACATTGTCAAAAGCTTTCTCTAAGTCCACAAATGCTAGAAACGTATGTTTGCCTTTCCTTAACCTATTTTCTAAGATAAGTCGTAGGGTCAGTATTGCCTCCCGTGTTCCAACATTTTTACGAAATCCAAACTGATCTTTCCCGAGGTCGGCTTCTACCAGGTTTTCCATTCGTCTATAAAGAATATCATTGATATATGGTTTCGGAATTCCGGCTCGCCTTGTACTTCCTGCTTATGGAGCGCCATTCGTCTTGTTATGGAGCTGATGGAGTCCACAAGTGCAACGTTCAGTTCTGCAGTGACTTTTGAAGCTGTTGTCCTCTCACATTTCGTCACAATCCTCTTCAATGACCGTCTGTCACGATCATTCAACACTCTCTTTCGTCTGCGCTGTGCCTTACCGGAAGATGTTTCCCCGCTTTCCTTTTACGCAATATAAATCTTCGATATACTTAGACAGCCTTGGCTATGGAAGCTCTCAGCATACGAGTGCGAACAGTTTGCCCACGTTCGAATTCACTTAGCCCGACATAACGCACTCACAACTACACAGACCACTATTCCAACTACGACTGACATTTGCAACGCACTGACGACGTTGCACAGGTGCCGTCCGTGGTCAAGTGCAACATGGCAGCCTTGAGGCTTGCATCTGCACTTATGTTCAAACATGCATTTTTCGCGGCTTTTCATATTTCTGTTCGACACCTGTAAACTCCGATGGAAGTAATGCAGAAGTACCAAGTAACGTTTGATGTAAGGACTGGTGGATAACTGTAACGGAAATCAGTCTGATGTCATGCACTTAAATAAAGGGAAAGGGTAAACATTGTTTTACCATACTATTAACTGTTAGATGCTCAATCAGTTACACGTACTTATCGGTGTCTGTTCAGAGCGATCTATGCTTAAAGGAGTGCATGAATTTCGTCATTAGGATTGGACGTGCGGCACTGGGATTTCCGGAAGAATCCAATGGGTTGTGTAATCCAAACGCGAAACAATTTCCCAGCAAACAGCCACTTCTTCAGTTCAATTACTTCTGGAATATTATTCGTCGGTGTGAAGTATTTACCAAGTAGAATTAGTGGATGTAACAGCGACGGTCCAAAGAAATGGTCTCGGGTCTGTAACTGTGACAAATATGCTTAACTAACATGAATGAGGGACGCTCTGTACGTCACACTTGGCCTTCGCAGCAAACGTCTCGTTACAAAACGAGCCAACAAGTGTATTGCACACATCAAAAAAAAGTTTGCATCACCACAGTTCCCAGAACTCCTGAATATAAACGTTGACTGTGGATGTTATATCACAGACATAGTCCCTTTGACTGTTCAGAGATATCACTAAACCCGCCCAAAGATGTAAACAACCGTGCATGAGCAGCGCCTATTAGACGGAGAGGGTCCGACAGCCGATCGGTTCCACTCATTCCACGAAGAAGGAGGTACACTGCTTCAATCATGCCTAGACGGTCAATATGGCGGTTCGATCGCGTCCGGATTGTTACTTTCTGCCAGGAAGGACTCTCAACAAGGGAAGTGCCCAGGCTCCTCGGAGTGAACCGAAGAGATGCTTTTCGGACATGGAGATACAGAGAGACAGGAACTGTCGACGACATGCTTCGCTCAGGCCGCCCAAGGGCTACTACTGCAGTGGATGACCGCTACCTACGGGTTATGACTCGGAGATACCCTGACAGCAACTCCACCATGTTGGATAATGATTTTCCTGCACCCATACGATGTCGTGTTACGACTCAAACTGTGCGACATAGGCTGCATGATGCGCAACTTCACACACGACGTCCATGGCGAGGTTCATCTTTGCAACCACGTCACGATGCAGCGCGGTACAGATGGGCCCAACAACATGCCGAATGGACCGCTCAGGATTGGCATCACGTTCTCTTCACCGATGAGTGTCGCATATACCTTCAACCAGACAATCGTCGAAGAAGCGTTTGGAGGCAATCCGGTCGCGCTGAACGCTTTAGGCACACTGTCTAACGAGTGCAGCAAGGTGAAAGTTCCCTGCTGTTTTGGGGTAGCATTATATGGGGCCGACGTACGCCACTGGTAGTCATGGAAGGCGCCGTAACTACTGTACGGTACGTGAATGCCATTCTCCGACCAATAGTGCAACTATATCGGCAACATATTGGCGAGGCATTTGTTTTCATGGACGACTATTCGCGCCCCCATCGTGTACATCTTGTGAATGACTTCCTTCAGGACAACGACATCGCTCGGCCAGAGTCGCCAGCATGTCCTCCAGACATGAACCCTATCGAACATGCACGGGATAGATTGAAGAGGGCTGTTTATGGACGAAGTGACCCACCAACGACTCTGGGGGATTTACGCCGAATCGCCGCTGAGGAGTGGGGCAATCTGCACCAACAGTGCCTTGATGAACTCGTGGATAGTATGCCACAACGGATACAGGCATGCATCAATGCAAGAGGACATGCTACTGAGTATTAGAGGTACCGGTGTGTACAGCAATCTGGACCACCACCTCTGAAGGTCTCGCTCTATGGTCATACAACATGCAATATGTAGTTTTTTTTTACGAGCAATAAAATGGGCGGAAATGATGTTTACGTTAATGTCTGTTCTAATTTTCTGTACAAGTTCCGGAACTCTCGGAACCGAGGTGATGTAAAACTTTTTTTGATGTTTGTACATCCTCTAACTTACATCTCACTTTATGGCCAGCGACACATAAATCAAACAAAGTAGGATTTTTACTCTGTGAGCTCTAACTCCACCACCAAAACTTCGGAGGCTACTGAGGGATATTTTCTGAGTATTTTGGCACAGGAAACCCGCGGTTCCCTCCAGATAGTAACAGAGTAATAATAGAACTATGGTTTGCTCGGTTTGTTACCTCAATTACCTTTGTTTCTGCGAAAATACCTTCATAGTGAGAAAAGTAACAATGTGAAAACACAAAAACGTATAACATTAAAAACAGAACAGTGCAATAACCGTCAGACAGATGCAAAAGTGCTGCGACGTGGAGCAGCTAAGCTGTGTCACTGAGCCGCTTGTAATCGAAGTGGCTGGTGGCTCGTTTTTCGTTATGTATTGGATTACTCAATATACTCCATGAATTAACTATACGATACAGGTAGGTTCATAATTGTAATCCCGCATTTCGTATAGTTTTAATGACGTAAAAAATAGTTTTGTCCAATTTCATACAGAATATATGTTCAAATCTGGACACAGATAATATTATATTTTAAAATCTGGTCACCCATTTAAAATTATACACGGTACAGACACCGCCTATGTTCGAAGTCAGCGTGAAATAAACACTAACAGACGGCACGTCACAGCATTTGCAATGAAGGCGTGTTGTGAGGGAGGGAAAGGAAGACAGTGCAGTCACAACTGTAAAGCGGAAAGTGTGGTATAGATTATCCCGGAGCCACAGCGTAGGTGCCCGCTTGTAGGTTGTCACTACGAGAGCGGACGAACTACACCAACCACAGCGCCCTCTAGCCAACGTTGTGGAGCTCAACGAGCGCCGCTCTGATTTCTGCCCCAGTTGATGAAAAGCACACGACTAAGCAACTTAGCTTCTACTTCGCAGGGGGCTAGCCATTACAGACATTGCCTTTGTTACTTCAATGATAGTTTAACTTATAGTAACATGAACAGCTTCGCACCTACGTGCTCATCAAGCCTAAGTTAAGTAGATGTCATTTACTAATATTCTCTAATAAATGTGCTTTTACTTTACATGCAGTATCGAAGTGCTTTACCTAATTCTACTCGCTTCCTTCATTCGGTCTATTTTGCAGATCACAGGAGCAGACCCACGTGCCGCCTTCCAGGCGGGATACAAAAGAAACGAAGTGATTTGTCATTGGCTTTCAGGCCAAGGGTGGAAGCATTTCCGGAACGGCGAAGTTTGAAAATTAATCGCGTATCTCTGTGGTTAAAGTACACCGTGCACCGCAAAAACCGGCGCGAGGCAACTGTGGTGTACCACAGGCCATAGATGACAGAGGTGAATGAGGGCTGCGGAGATGTTTATGGGCGAATAGACCTTTAGTTGTTGGGTAACTGACTGCTCAGGTGAATCAAGGAACTACCAAGAGTGTCCCCTCAACGATTGTCCAGCGAACTTTGCTGCATTTGGGCCTCGGCTGCGGGAGCCTGGTTCGTGCAACCACGCTGACTGCTGTTCACCGGGGACGAAGGCTGGAATTTGCAAGCTAGTAGTGCAACTGGAAGTCCACTGAGTGACGACAGGTGACCTTAATGCTCCATTGGACAGACGACCATTGGTGTGTATGGCGTGAAACGTCTGGAAGCAAATACCCTCCACCAACAGTCGGAAGGGTCCAGGCCGGAAGAGGAAGCGTTATGATCTGAGGAATGTTTTCGTGGCATTCCCTGGGTGATCTCATTATTCTGGAAGCCACGAAGGATCAAAACAAGTATTAATCTATCACTGAGGACTGAGTCCATCCCCAAAGTGCAGCTTGTTTTTCCTCGGTACGATGCCATCTGCCAGCAGAACAACGCAACGTGTCACACTATGCATAGTACGCGCGTGGTACGAAGATCACCAGGATGATTTCACCGTATTTCCCTGACTACCAGACTCTTCGGATTTAAACCCAATCGAGAATCTGTAGGACCACATCGAGAGGCTGTACTTGCACCTGCTGTGCGCGCCATAGATTCTCAACCGAAAAACCCACTGTAGCTGGCGACGGAACTTCCCCATCGGTATCTCCCAAAACCTCATTGACTGTTCCCGCACGTCACGCAGGGGTTCGGTCTGCTAAAGGGGGCTATTCAGGCGTTAGGCAGGTGATCTCATTAATGTGAGGGGACAGTGTACTTGTAGTAATTAACAATTGAATTGTTAATTACGGACTTTCAAAATTATTCCATAAAAGATTGTCAGTAAATAACTCATTTTTTTATGTAACAGACTTTCTTACATGTGTGTATTATCTTTGTTCTTCTAGGCTTGTGGTTGGAAAAGTTGTTGTAGGTTGTTGGTGGGAAGTTAAATCAGTGTATCATGTCGTATTCTGAGTTTGACATACAAGCTTGTTGAAAGAATTTGTACTGTTTCAGAGTGACGAGAATTAAATGCTCTACGTGAAAGATAAACTACCTACAACAATTTACTTCGTGTGCATATTTCGAACTGAAATCTGAACAACTCTCTGCAAGTAGAGGTGTACCTCTAATCCTTGAGCCAACAAACAAGTCGAGATACACTGCACGAAGAGAATAACTTAAGTAATGAAAATAACTACAAGGTGTACAACTTTGCTTCCGCCGTTTTTTCCCCAACATTTGAGGCTTTAACGAAACAAATTCGTTACACATGTACCATTCAAAGTATTTTCCATTGCTGGGCACTACTTTGTCCCATCCTTCGAGCAGTGTACGAATCCCACGTCGAAAAAATTGGTCATATTTTGAAGAGATCCACGAATCGATCCAATTTGTGACTTCTTCATGAGATCGGAAGTGTTGGTCAGCCAGGCCAAGCGCCATTGATCTAAACAGGTGATAGTCAGAGGGAGAAATGTCTGGAAAATACTGCGGGTGGGGTAGGACTTCCTATTTTAACGCTTCCAAGTACTATTGGTTTCAGCTCACACGGGACCCAAGTTCCTTCTTTCTGAATCATGCCCATAGCCTTAAAAAGTTTTGAAATGGTTTACTGTGTCACTCTCACTAATCGTGCCAATTCTTCTTGAGTTTGACGGGAGTCTTCACGCAGCAATGTCTTCAATTCTGCATCTTCGAAAACATTCTCCCTTCCACTACTATACCGGTCTACGACGTTAAAATAACCTTCTTGTCTTCAATTCTGCATCTTCGAAAACATTCTCCCTTCCACTACTATACCGGTCTACGACGTTAAAATAACCTTCTTGAAGCGTTGAAACCACTCACGACACGTTCTTTCACTAATAGCGTCCTTACCATACGTACTTGAGAGCATCTGATGAGACTCAGCCCCTGTCTTCTTCATATTGAAACAAAACAGTAACACCTCCCGCAAATGACGAGAATTAGGCTCGTAAACTGACATTTTCAATCAAGAACAACTTTATGATGCAGACACAAATCGACTAATGTTTGAATGAGGTTATGTTGACCGAGGTCCAAGCTAACTGCCTGACGTCTGCGATCTGTTTCTTTCGACCACTACTCACCGTTGTCGCCACCTATAGGCAAACGGCGGAAGCAATGTTGTACACCTTGTAATTTAATTCCTATCACAATCTTTATTTTATGATTAATTCAGCCATTGATCGTAATTGTGCCCAGTAGCAGGAGATATCACACAAACAGATGCAAAGAAATATCTTGCGAGGTTCTTTATAAAATTATATTTTGACAAAGTAGTAGATACGAGTGGCAATTTTTGACGCTCTCCCATTGCAAAAAGTAAGGAAGATTACAGTTTAACGTCGTGAGTCCTGACGCCATCGAGGCCATTAGAGACGGAACACAAAAGGTCGGCCGGCTGGGGTGGCCGAGCGGTTCTAGGCGCTACAGTCTGGAACCGCGCGGCCTCTACGGTCACAGGTTCGAATCCTGTCTCGGGCATGGAAGTGTGTTAGTTAGGTTTAAGTAGTTCTAAGTTCTAGGGGACTTATGACCACAGAAGCTAAGTCCCTTAGTGCTCAGAGCCATTTGAACCATTTTGAACCACAAAGGTCGATTAGGGAAGTACGGGGAAGGAAAACGGCCGTGGCCGATGAAGCGAACAATCCCGACGTTCTTTTTTAAGCTGTTTAGGGAAACCACGAAGAACCTAACTCTGGATGGCCGGACGTGGGCTCTGAATCGGAGTCCTATCTAATGGAAGTCCAGAGTGCTAACCACTGCACCACCTCCCTCGGTGCTCTTCTAACGCGTTCAGTGGACCCGTGAACGATATGCATCTCGGCCAAACTTCACCAGTGAACCTTCCTACACCGCTGTGTCTCACTGTTAACATACAACTAACAGTGCCAGAAAAACAAGCCACAACCGCTCAACGCAGAATCCGAAATTGAGGAAGAAGCGTACAGTTGGAGTTACTGTTGTCAACCGCTAGTACCACGAGTGAATGGGAGTTTGTTCCCAAAGAGGACACACAGCGCATAGCATCGACATTAGCGCTGTTGTGCAGGTATTTTCAGTCCAACACATATACAAATTTTAAACAAAATGTATACCTATGTTAGGAGAAACAGAACACCCTGAATGACTAGAAATTCGACATTCCTCTTCACAGGACATGCACAATAATATGTCCTGCAGAAATGATCAGCATTTCAGTCACCTCGGTTGAGCATTTATCCTGTTGCCTAGTGGACACAGGTCCGCCATGGGCCCTGATAGCTTGTTCCATGCATGACGGCAGCGACGCGTATAAGGTGCTAATAGCGTCCTGTGGTATAGCCATCCATGCTGCATTCACCTGGTTCCAAAGTTCATCTGTGGTGGTTGGCACTTGGTCACAGAGCTGCACCCGACGCTTCACCAATCCCACACATTTTCGATTGGCCAAAAGTCTGGCGGGCCAGGGCAACACCATATCCCACACATTTTCGATTGGCAACAAGTCCGGTGATCTGGCGGGCCAGGGCAAAAGGCTGACATCCTGCGACACCAAAAAGGCACGTATTCGTGTAGCAACATGTGGTCGTACATTGTCTTGCTGAAAAATGGCGTCTGGGATGTTGTGCAGAAAGGTTATGGCAACGGGTCGCAGCAAGTAATTTACATGGGTCAGAGTATCCTGGACAGCACCATCTGTGATTTGTGGTTGTATCCAATAGCACCCCATACCATAAGGTCTTGAGTTCGCGCTGTATGTCTTGTACGAGTGCACAACTGTGATGGCGCTACCCATGTTTGCGGCTCACCAAAATGCGGCCATCATTTTCAAACAAACGAAACCTGGATTCGCCAGAAAACACTATCTGATGCCATTCCTGTCTACAGTGATGTCTTTCCACACACCATTGCCGTCTGGCATTTTTATGCACATTCGTCATGGGTAGGCGGAGAAGTGGACGACGCGTAGGTAGCTCATACCGTAATAAACGGTGACTGAGTATCACCTTTGACGGTGTATGATGTGTTACGCTGTTCCACTGTTGCGCCAGAGCTGAGGATGATATAGATCTGTCCTGCAATGCCATTCGGATGAGGTTCGATCTTCTCGGGGGTGGTGTGGGTGGTGCAAACTGACCCATCTGGTCGTGTTCTATGGCCTTCCATGAACCATTGTGCACACACCCGTTCCACTGCCGAACACGAGCAGCAATTTCCCTGATGGATGCGTTATTCTCTCATGCCAACAATGCGCCCTCTTTCAAACTTACTGGTTTGACGGTACGGTTGATACATATATCTGCGAGGCATCCGGCACATCTGCTCAAGTCACACTGATCAATTGCCTTCGGTCTATAGGGACAACGAGAGCCACAGGCATTTTTACTGGTAGGTGATTGCGCAGGAATATCCATGTTGAGCCGATATGGTTCAAACGCTAATCATTTCTCCAGAACATACTAATGTACATGTCCTGTGAATATGAATGTTCTATCTCTAGTCGTTAAAGGTGTTCTGTTTTTTCTGAACATGAGTGTAATTACTCTGCAACGAACCACCACAGCTCACGCGTCACTTATACCAAAATATTCAGAAAATATTTCTGAACCACTTCCGAAGTTTCGTCGGGAGTGATCGGGTTCACCCTGGGTATAGAATATCCCAGAAGAAAAGATCTATATTCAGGGATACGACAGGAATGATCATTCGGCTTAAAACGTCTTCTAAACATGCGCTCTAAAATGCTCACCTTAAGAACTATGAACATTTCTTCATCTTCAATTCTGTGAATCAAATCTCTTCTGCTGCATGCTCTTTGCTTTCCATATTTTGAAAGGAAGTAGTACGGGCCAAAACAGAAAAGGTCCAGTAAACATGCGCTCTGAAGTGCGTACTTTAAGAGCTATGTGCTCTTGTTCATATTCACTACTGTGAAACACATCTATGCTACTCAAGTGCCCATTTTTCTAAATGTGTGCATTTTAGAGCCCAAGTTTACAAAAGCTTTTCTTGGTTTGGTCCATAGGCTTCCTCACAAAATATGGAAAGCAAAGAAGAGATTTGTTTCACAGTATCGAAGATGAAGAAGTGCCCATAACTCTTAAGGTATGCATTTTAGCGCCCATGTTTGCTAGACATTTTGCTTCGAATGATCGTTCGTGACATATCCATGAATATGGATCATTTCTCCTTGGACAAACTGTCGGGATATCGACGATCCTCTGTCGTCGTCTTCTGACACAAAGATCTGGAGGCGTCTGTTCCGTGTTCTTTGGTCAACGGGAGTTTCATTATTCATACAACGTTTCGCCAGCAGGAGCGGCTGCCTTAACACATCAGAAATGTAGCTCCGGCTGTCCAATTACCAGCTATGCGAATGCCTGCAGAACGCTACCTGCCGTCATCTCTAGTGCCAACAGTGAAGAACGAAGAAAAAAGTGTTATGGTACGAGGATGGTTTTCGTGGCTAGAAAACGCCGAATGCGGAGAGTGATGACCACTTTTGAGAGCATTCTGTACCGCGTGCAGTAGAGGAACAGTTCTGAGACGATGTTTGTTTGCCTCAGCACGACAAAGCACCCTATCGTAAAGCAGCATATATGATTTAACGGTTTGCGGATAATAACATTCCTGAAATGGACTGGACAGCCCAAATTTTCGACCTGAACCCAATGGAACACTTTCGGGATGAGTTCGAAAGTAGACTTCGCTCCAGACCACTGCGTACAACATCATTACCTCCTCACTTTTCGGCTCTTGAGTAAGAAAGGGCTGTCATTCTTTCACAGAACTTCACACATCTCATTGAAAGTTCGCCAGCTCAGTTCAGGCCGTCATAAAGACTAAGAGTCGACACACCCCGTATTAATGTCCACTAGTAGATGTGCAAATACTTTTGATCGGACGGTGTATGAGCTACACTTGTGTCCGAATGGCTATCGGACTGATCCGTGATGCTGATAGCTTACTAAAGCGATAGTTTCCTCACGCACACACCCACAGACGCACTCATAGCACCTTCCGTTGAGTTACACTGTAGAAATAAAACTAAGACATATGCTGTTGGTTCAACTCTTCTATTGGTAAGGACTAACTGAGAGTTAACAGTGCAAGGAAATCAAGCAGTTTCAAGAAGCGTAGATATTTATTAATCAAGCGTGGTAAGCAAACACTACGATGGAATTAAAGAGCAATGTGGATTTATATTCGAGTTAGATGAGTGTTCAGCAGTGTTCCATCAGAAAAGCCGTATTGAAACAAATGTTACATAGTTCTGTATTGACACAATTTAAGTCTTTTTTTTTATTTTAAAGGGTTTTTCGAGTAATGCTCCATTGCAGAGTCAGTCGTTTTCCAACGAAATAGCAGGCGAGCTGGAAGTGATAGATGTATCCTCCGCCATCCACTGTAGAATGGCTTGCGAAGTATAAAAAAAAGAGAACTTTGTGTTTAACGTCTCGTCGACAACAAGGTCATTGGAAATTACGGTAGGATGTCGAGGGAAATAGGACGTGACCTTTTCAAAAGAACCATGCCGGCATTTACCTTAAGCTGTTTAGGAAAATCACACAAAAGCTAAATCTTGGGGATCTCAACCGCCGTCTCCACGGACGTCAGTCCAGTATGCTAACCACTACGCTACCTCACTCGTTTTGCGTGACATAGATGCAGATGTTAACTTCCTCTGAATATGGCCTCATACAATGAAGGACGACGTAAAACCGCACGCAGCGGCCTCCACAAGTTGCGTCTCCCAGAGTATTAAGCGGCGTGCGGCGAGCGCACGAAGAGGCTCTTCCTGAGAACATGGAAAAGACACATAATGGAACTACACACTGTCATTTGTTTCCCCGCTGGCTTCACGGGCGAATTGTGCACGCTGGAATTTTCTGCTGGACATATTAAGCCAAATAACTTCCAGGAATATTATCACTGAATTTCACATAACAACGTTCTCCTGTACAAATGTCCCTTTGCGTCCAAATATGTAAATGATGGTAATGTTTGTTTGCATTTTACTCCGAACGCTAGAAAATAAGTCTGAATGCTGCGTTTAAGCACAGTTTACTGATAATCATTCCCATTATAGTATTTTTAGTCATATAAAGAAAACGTGGTAAGTATTTATCAGCTTAGAATCTGTAGGCTATTTGCACATTTATAGTTGAATGACCAGTTTGTCTCTTATTTATAACAAATCGTATGTGGTGATTCACGCGACGGAACCAAATCTTCTGAGCTTTTATTTTTGCCAGACATTCGATCACTTTCTATTTCACACGACTGACAAAAGAATTTAACTGACGACCGAGTATGCTTTACGCGTCGTTACGAACAAAAGTATTGCAAGTAACAGTTCTTCATCTTTATATAGATCTACATTCTCTGAAACTTATCTTGGCAGAGCAAATTTATTCATCTATATGACAGTGCACAAGCAGAAGGAAAATCAAACGTTCAAAGTACTTGGGTATACACTGTGGGCAAGTTAAATAAGTCAATTTTCTGCCCTATGTTCCAGATTCAACAAGTTGAGATCTGTGGCTTTACGTAAGAATTCATCTCGAATTCAAACCTTCTGTGCGCTGTTCTTACGAAATGAAATGCCGCGTTCAGTTTCAGCTCAAGAGCTTAAACGAAGGCATTAAATTCTTCTAAATATATCAAAAATTTAAGTTTGTGTTTTCAGCACTATTAGTTTGCTGCCTGCGTCACTTACGTTTACTGACGGTGTAATGTCGTTCAACACCGAAAGAAAATAATGTGTGAGTTCGTGTAACATAATGAAACAAGGCTTATGTATATAATACACTGGCGTGCAAAACTTAAGGACGAAAGTAACCTTCGCGTGGTGTGTCACAGCCAGGCAATCCAGTTCTATCAAACTTGGAACCGCACAATAACCATGGGGTAAGTGGACTGCTGTGGCCTGTTGTGGGGTTGTGTACCACTGAGGGCTACGGCGGGAAGAAGCTTCTCCGTCGTTTCTAGGAACCAGGTTCAATACACACTAGCTTGCCATCTGTGCTCTTGATATGCATGCAGTTTGAATCAAACATTTGACTTTGGGTATACTGTAGTTTTGCTGTCATTTATATGCATCCTTGGTAATGTTGTAAGTTTCACTAACACTGGCGTCTAAGTTGACCTACTGGCACATGGACGACATATTTTATGCTGTTGTTAGAGCCGTCGTTAATCGATGTTAATACGTCGTTAAAGAAGTCACTCCTCCAGCAAAATGATTTACCACACCGACCACCGAATGAAGGTTCTCAGATCTGCACCGACCACAACGAACAAAGCAGTCTGTGCAAGGCGCTAGGCAGCCGCATGCGCCACCTAGAAGAGTTGTTCCAGCGTTGAAACGTCATCCTCGAGGCAGAGCTTAGCTGCCGTTTCGTTGGAGCTAATGGAATGGAAAGTGGCTGGTTTTCCCCTGCTCCTGCTCCGCTCGGGGGCACGTCTATCCTCGCTGTTCGTGGCCCATTACCTTCGAAGGCCGCTGCTGTATTTCGACGTGTACAACTACAAGGATGGAAAAATATGGGAACACCGTGAGAAATGCAAGCTGGGACATACATGCAGATACTACCCAACAGGTTGCACTGTTACATTTGACAATGAGAGGCACCTGTGCAATGTCCCATTGCGTTTCAGTGTTCGGTATAGTTGTGAGTGCGGAGTGCCGGAGCATAGTGCTTTCGAATGTGGGCAAATTGTTGGCGCTCTTATGGTGGGTGCTTCCTTAATCAAGGCAAGAGACACAGTGTCAAACATAAAGTGAAGCGGCAAGGACATGCGTATTCAAACACAGAGATATGTCAACAGGCAGATTACGGCGCTGCGATCGGCAACGCCTATACAAGACAAGTGCTTGGCGCTGTTGTTTGCCCGGCTACTGCTGCTAGAATGGCAAGTTATCAAGATTTAAGTGAATCTGAACGTGGTGTTATAGTCGGCTCACGAGCGATGGGACACAGCAGCTCCGAGGTAGCGATGAATTGGGGATTTTTCCCGTACGACTATTTCACGAGTGTACCGTGAATATCAGGAATCGGTTAAGGCATCAAATCTCCGACATCCCTGCGCCCGGAAAAAGATCCTGCAAGGACGGGACCAACGACGACTGAAGAGAAATTTTCAACGTGACAGAAGTGCAATCCTTCCGCAAACTGCTGCAGATGTTAATGCTGGGCCATCAACAAGTGTCAGCGTGCGAGCCAATCAACAGAACGTCATCGATATGGCCTATCGGAGCCGAAGGCCCACTCGTGTACTCCTGCTGAGTGCACGACGCAAAGCTTTACCGCTGGTGGCCGAGCGGTTCTAGGCGCTGCAGTCTGAAAACGCGCGACCGCTACGGTCGCAGGTTCGAATCCTGCCTCGGGCATGGATGTGTGTGATGTCCTTAGGTTAGTTTGGTTGAAGTAGTTCTAGGGGACTAATGACGTGAGATGTTAAGTCCCATAGTGCTCAGAGCCATCAGCCATCTTTACGCCTCGCCTGGTTCATTCGACACCGACATTGCACTGTTGATGACTGGAAACATGTTGCCTGGTCGGACGAGTCTCGTTTCAAATTGCATCGAGCCGATGGACGTGTATCGGTATGGAGACAACCTCATGAATCCATGGAACATGCATGTCAGCAGGGGACTGTTCAAGCTGGTAGAGGCTCTGTAATGGTGTGGGGCGTGTGCAGTTGGGGTGATATGGGACCCCTGATACGTCTGTGACACGTATTTAAGCGTCCTGTCAGATCATTTGCATGCCGACGGACTTGGGCAATTCCAGCAGGACAATGCGACACCTCACACGTCCAGAATTGCTACAGAGAGGCTCCAGGAACACTCTTCTGAGATTAGACACTTCCGCTGGCCACCAAACTCCCCAGACATGAATATTGTTGAACGTATCTTGGATGCCTTGCAATGTGTTGTTCAGAAGAGATCTTCAGCCCCTTGTATTCATGCGGATTTATGGACAGCTCTGCAGCAATCATGGTGTCAATTCCATCGAGCACTACTTCAGATATTAGTCGAGTCCATGTCACGTCGTGTTGCGGCACTTCTGCGTGGTCGCGGGGCCCCTGCACGATATTAGACACATGTACCAATTTCCTTGGCTCTTCTATGTATATACGTACACAAGGAGAGAGGGAAAACCGTCGAAAGTGTGTGTTGAGTCATCGTGTTAGAGGGCCACTGAAAAGGATTGTGACGAAAAATAAGTGGGCAACAGTTGCAATAGCCGCTGCAGACTTGAACGTCGCACTGGCATACCCTGCCAGTGCCAAAACAACATGAAGAGGCCACCAGAAGCAGGAAGTGCGGGGCAAGATGGAACTCCGAAACCACTGATCATTGATGCAAGTGCCTGTAACAGGAGAAAGTGCTGCCGAAGCCACAAAACCTGGACTATGGAGCGATAGGATAATGTCAATTGATCGAATGACAATGTTTCCAACTTCTGGCCGAGTTTACGTCCCAAGAGTGAAACATGGAGGTGATTCGGCGATGATTTGGGCAGCCATGTCGTCATATTCCATGTCCTCAATGGTTACTCTGCAAGTCGCTTCACTGCTACGAACTATGCGATCATTTTGGCTGACCAAGCCACCCGATGGTACAATATTTATTGTACAGCGTCGTTGTGTGTTCCAACACGATAGTACCAATGATCACACAGGTCTCAGTCCAGGACTGGTTTTGTGAACACGAAGATGAATTTTAGCATCTTCCCTGGCCACTACACTACAGTCACAACAGCTCACTATTACTGAGCCTTTGTGCTCTACTTTGGAGAGAAGGGTGCGTGAGTGGTATCCACTTCCATCAGCTGTTTTGAACGGCAATGGTTTCTCTAAACCGTGTTAGGCATGGTAATCTGTTGTGCTTGTGGTGTTTCCATAGTTTTATCCCCCCCCCCCCCCCCCGCTCCAGTATATTCCTCAAGCCACTTTCTGATACGTCTTGGAAGGAATGTCTGGTACTGCAGTCATTTGTCCCATTCGCGAACTGTTCTTTTAACTTATCTGGTTTTCGCAACGAGACTCCTAATAAACTGAAAGCTGCTATGGAATAAACCCAGTCAAATTAAGTATGTTATCAGCTGCTGTGGCCACGAAAAATAGATTAAGACAGGAAGAGTCGTTATGCTGGCGACTATTTAATATAGCTTTGGCAAAGGTTATAAGAGATGTGGATACAAATACAATGAGGACTATCCTGTACAAATCAGTGCTGGTGCTGGCATATCCAGACGATATTGTTATAATTGTAAGATCACCAAGAGCAATCAAAGAATCCCTTACAACTTTTGAAAGAGAAACTAGAAAGATGAATCTAGAGATATATGAAGAGAAAACTAGGTATATGCCTGCAACTAAGAAAGATTATCCTAATCAACCGCCGTTCGTAGCAATTCGTTCATAGATTTAATCTCGTGAATAGTTTCACTTACTGTGCATCGGAATTAAACTATATGAAAAATGTGAATATTTTTGGTTTGGCTTCCCTGTGATTGTTGTCGATATCATATGAAACAACAAGTTTACTGTTGCCAGTCACTGTATATTTACTTCCACAAGACGTTTCATACTTTTAAACATACGACGTCAAGTGGATTTGTATGTATTAATATGACATGTGTGTGTTGTGTTGCGACAAAGCGTTATTTTAGAACATGGCTCTGTAGAGGTCTTTGACTAAAGACTGAGCGTAAATGTAAATGAGAAAATGAACCAAGTAAAATAGAATGCCCCCAGTGGCCACAGGCTCCTCTATTTCGTCATACATCACACATAAACAGCCACATTTTGTAAACAAAAGCAGAGACGCTATTTCAAAGTACAAAGAACATTAGTAAAGCGAAACAATTATTTTGGACAAATTCTTAAAGCGTCATGGAGATCTTTTCTTGAAATATTTACACCAACGTATCTATTCAAGTGGTACACAATTCCATTTCTGTCAAGTCTGTTTAGCTTAAATATATATAATCAGGATGCATGTTGAAAACATTAACAGTAATAATCTTTTTGCTAGCACTGGCAAAACTATAAATAAATAAAAATTTAGGCTGGGAATCGGGGATGGAGGGTGAAATGAGTGACAAGAGGAGAGCAAAATTTTGGTTATACCACAGCTTTGGTTTATTAGGCTTCCATCTGTTACATGCTATACGTAAGAAAATGTTGAAGTAACATATTTATAACCTGTAAAGATATGAAGATAGATGTACTCTTAATAATATAAATAGATATGTGTAATATCAGGCTGACTTGGGGTACTAACTATTAGCTTTTGGGTGGGTCTGTTGGGTTTTATGATTTAGGTAAGTCAACTGTTCATTTATAAAATATCAAAGAAAAAAAGCTGTAAATAACTAAAAACAATTCACGATAAACATGAATGTGAGGATGGAGAGCAAAAAATGGTTCAAATGGCTCTGAGCACTATGGGACTCAACTGCTGAGGTCATTAGTCCCCTAGAACTTAGAACTAGTTAAACCCAACTAACCTAAGGACATCACAAACATCCATGCCCGAGGCAGGATTCGAACCTGCGACCGTAGCGGTCTTGCGGTTCCAGACTGCAGCGCCTTTAACCGCACGGCCACTTCGGCCGGCGATGGAGAGCAAAGTTTGGTTTTGCCATAGCTGTGGAATGTTAAGAATACATCTGCTACATGTTACAACTAAGCAAAGTTTGAAGTCATACATTGATTATGCTTTAAAATAACATGATGATAGGTATATACATTGATTATGCTTTAAAACAACATGATGATAGGTATACTCTTTATAATATACTGGTATTTATAATATGAAGCTGACAGGGGTACAAACTGTTGATGCATGGGTAGGCTGGGTTTTGTGACTAAGGCTGTGACATTGTTCAACCGTTTTATGGTTGTTACTGTTTCCAGTAGTATATAGCCAACAGTGTAAGCAAGCAGTAATGGATATCTTCACCTATTTATGCAAAATAAGTTACATTTATTTACGTTAATGGTGAAGTACCATCCCATGCACCGATTATCGCTCCTATGGAGTTATTGAGCAATGTCTCTTGACATTACAACCTTCCTACGGAGAAAAGCATAGTCTGCTAACAGCCTCATGGAGTTTCCGATGTTATATATATATATATATATTAAAAACTTCCAAATAAATTTCAAAAATTTTGCATCTATTATCTCAATCGCATTTGACATTAAATTTTTTTTACAAGGTGATGACCAATTTTTGTAACTTAACTGCCATCTTGCGATCACATGTAGTGTTAGAGATGCAACTAACAGTGTCCAACGCCGTTGCATCGTCCGTAACATTCTTTATACATATATAAAAAATGTAGCGCTATACTGACTCTATGTTTCAATTGCTGTCACAGATAGCGCTGCTGAATACAAAAGATTTTACCTGAAGGTTTAAAATAAGACAGTTATGGATGATGAAACGGTGTCGTACACTGCTAGTTGCATTTATAATACTACATGTGATCTGAAGTTGGTAGTTAAGCTACCGAAACTGGTCATCACTTCGTAAAAAAAATGTTAAATGTGGCTGAACAATACATAAAAAATTTTGACAACTGTAAAATGTTTTATAATAAGTCTTTAGAATTTTTATGGTGTTATATTGGTTACGATCGCTTTCTCATATTTTGACAGTGCCAGAAAAATTCAGTTATTGATATAAACACCAGAGTACACTGCTATTAAAATAAACGTCTCTGACATTATTCATTGTTGATTCTCAGCCGTTGTGAATATGTTTTGTACTGAAGAAAGAATTTTGCTTTAACAACGTGGTACGAAGGTGATTGTGATTTAATAATAGATGAGTGCAATAATAATTTCAACACGGTTCCATTTATAAGGAAGGCTATCTATAATTTACAGAAACGTTTTGAGAAAAATGGAGTTGGGATTGCCACAGGTCAGATAGGCCATCAGTGAGTGATGAGACAATGCTTAAAGTTTTACAAGGGGTTATTCAGAGCCACAAAAAATCTACTCGCACGCTACCTCTCTAACAACATGTTTGTAAAACTTTGTGTAGAGAACTGCACACAGGCAAAATTCACACATCACATACCTCGTCGACCCTGATCGTAGGTTTCAATTTTGCGAGACAATGTTTTAAGAGACGCTGATAAGGAGTCATTTTCTAAGATAATTTGGAGTGATGAGGCAACTTTCAAATTATCTGGTCTTGTCAACATACATAATTGTATGTATTGGTATACAGAGTGCTTTAGAGAGGCATTAAAATCGACGTGATGTTATCGTTTGGGATGGATCGCGTGTCGTTGAGTAATTGGGCCTTGGTTATTTGATGAAACAGGAACTAGAGAGAACTACCTGGAAATGTTGACACCCTATTCCACTGCGTGACTACAAATAACCTACGACGTCTTCATCTCACTTTACTTTCAACATAATGGAGACCGACCGCATTACGCAACAGCTTTGCGAACTTACGTTAATAAGATAATTGTTGGGAAGTTACTGGACGGTGAAGGGCAGTAGAAAAGCCACCCAGATCGCCTGATCATACACAAATGAATTTCTTTTTTTGGGGCATGCTGCAAAAACACAAACGATTGAGGACTTGAAAGAAGCTATTTACTACGCTTTTGTGGATATTGATTCTACTAAACGGCTGTGTAAACGAGTATGCTTGGACGGCCCAGGTCGTCTGACGAAATTTATCAACAAATTTGGAAAACAGTTCATCTATATCATACTCCGCAAGCCACCTGACAGTGAGTAGCGGAGGGTACTTCTGCTGCCATTAACTGATCCACCCTTCCCTGTTATACTCGCTAACGATGCGTGGGAAGAATGAGTGTCGATAAGCCTCTGTATTAGCTCTAATTTCTCGAAAACAATGTTATAAAGAACCCTGTAACTTCAATAACATTTTCACTTATTTCAGAAGTCCAATTCTTTGCTTTGCATTCAAGTAAGTTACTGTTATGACCAGACGAAACAACAATCGTCCGGCCATAACTGTGGATCCTTTGATTGCTCTGGGAGATGTCTCATCGGAATTACAACGGATGAAATATTAATTCACTTTCGTACATGAATAATAAAGGGAATTACTTAAATTGATACAATCCTTTGTTACAGGAGTACTTAATAATTTACAAGTATCACTGACTATGAAAGCATCACTTAATGCATTAATTAACATACTGTTCTCTTGAAGTACAGTGTTCAACATTTATAAAAGTATATTTACATACGAGACTTGAACAAATATTTAGTCCATCTCGATAATGTTGACTGCTTCATCTAAAGTCACGAACTGGGCAGAGCGCTTCCAAGCTCGGTCGGCTCTGCATTGACCTCTGTGCGAGTGCACTTCCGTGCTGAGAGAGATGGAGTGTCTTCCTTAGTCTATCTCATTCGTCGTTGCGGATTGCAGCGAGACATTGCTAATGACTGTGTTTGGTGTGGCGTTGCGACCTTTGGACGATACCACAGCTACAATAGGTAATGACTTTTTCCCACCTTGTATAGTGTAAACAGTAACTGTCCAATAACATTCCCTTGAGTACGCCCGATTAAGAACAACGCGATGAGTTCAGTCTACTAGGAAGTCCTGAATCTAATCACAAATCTGGTTCGATACTGGGTAACTTCGTGTTTTGTTCACTATCAATAGAATGGGACTGTGTCGAATGCCGTCCTGAAGTCGAGGAACGCGGTATCAGTATTTCCTTTATCCCGTAACGTAATAAGTGGTGAGTGTTGAACATGTTCCGTGAATATATTGTAGACTGGTAATACGACACAGGCCTATCATTATACGCATCTATCCGACAACCCTTTTTGGAAACGAGGATATCTGTAGCACCTCATATGCATTTCGTTCGGTCCAGATGTGCTTCACTGTTAAGCGTTTTTAGCTGATTTTCTGTTCCGCGATCATCTTACTTTCCACATGCCCAGTGACCGTAGACCAACACGTATATGTCTGCAACTGCTTAATTAACCGGTTGTGGATTCTTGTAATCTGTAATGCGCACGAGACCGCTTTGCACAACTTCTTTTTTAATTGTCCTTTTTTGTGTCGAAGGCAATGACAAGCAGGGTTTGAGAGCGTTTAAAGCGCCTTTTAGCGTCACGACACGTAACCGCAAATACAAGGTGCTTTCAGTCGTTCGTCAGTACGTACTCTCTGCACGTATTCTGAATGACAAAGTATCTTATCACCTCCTGCGGGAGTAATATTGCCTTTTATAATTTCACCACTTATGTCACTTTATCGTCACTAAAAGACAAAAGGATGCCGCTAACTTTTAACAACGTCCCATGGAGACGAGGCCAGTTAAGTGTCTCGATAAAAAGTGTAGTGATTAATCTTTCTTATTGCACGCTTGGTTATGTGCTCACTGTAGCAAACGCCTGTTAGCGAAAAGACTGTTTCTGCAGGACGTTTAAGACTCTGTGCTTATTTGTTTTAATTTTCCATATGTCTCTGGAATTGAATAAACCAGTGTTGCAAATGCCTCTGACAGGAAACGTAGCGCCGAAGGCTAAAAACTTGGACAATGGGCCAACGAACAAATGTCATTTGGTTGGATGAGTCTTGTTTCGAACTGTTTCCAACATCTTCCCTACTTTAAAGGTCAAGAGTGAAATATGGCGGGGGTTCGGAGGTGATTTGGACAGCCATATAGTGGTATTCCATGAGCACCATGGATAACTGCCTAGGATTATCTGACCATTTTGGCTGGTACACTGTTTGTTCTGCAAAGGTGATGCTGTGTTTCAAGGCGATAGCGCACCTTTTCAAGCAGCTCGCATTGTCCAGGACTGGTTTATGAGTTCGAGGATGAACTTTCGCACCTCCCCCTCCCCCACCCCCTACCCGTGGCCACCGCAGTCACCACATCTGTGTTATTATTGAGCCTTTGTGGGCTTCGTTGAGAAGAGTCCGTGATCACTCTTCACCTCCATCATTGTTACCTGAACTTGCGACTATTTTGCAGGAACACTGGTATAAGATTCCTCTGAAAGCCATGTAGGTCCTGTATGTATCCATTCCGAGACGACTGTAAGCTGTTTTGAATTGTAGTCGTTTTCTGCACCGCATTAGGCGAGGTGATTTCTTATGTTTTTGTTGTTTACATGTTTTTCTCCATCCCTTGAACACTGCCGTGGCTGGCGTCGCAGACTTCCGCAGGATGAACGCTGCCGCACGCCGATCACGCATTAAGCTCTGACGTGTCACGTTCGGGTGACGTAACTCACGAAGCAGCACCTCCTGTGCACTTTAAAACAGCAGACCCCCTACGTACTTCTGGATGCTGATTCTTGATTACCAGGAAGTTTCAATTTTTATGTGTTGTCTCAGGCCAGTAGCACTAAAGTACAAATGTAAATCGTTGAGTGACGTATGACTTCATCCCAGACGCGGCGTCTGCAGTGGGTACAGTCTAACATTAACGGTACCATGGAATAAAAAGCGTCAGAAACCATTCCCGTATCTGTCCCTGATCTTCACGCTGCTAAAGCCTTTGTCCACGGCTTTCCCCTCCCCCCCCCCCCTTTCTCTCTCGAAGGTTCGGGTCCTCCCTCGGGCATGGGCGTGTGTGTTGCCCTTAGCGTAAGTTAGTTCCAGTTAGAATAAGTAGTGTGTAAGCTTAGGGACAGATGACCTCAGCAGCTTGGTCCCAGAAGACCTTAACACAAATTTCCAATTTTCCTTTGTCTTATAATACCCCCCTGTTGAAGTAACTTATGATACTAGTGATCGTATGTATATTCACCATTGTAAAAAGTACTTGGCACATACTTATTAATTCCACACATATCACGGCTCCCATATAACCTCAACAAATGAATAAGTATCAAATCAGTTCCACACAACTGTGTGTCTCGTTATTGGGTTATTATTAGCTCATAAGAAATTTTGACATAACAGAACTTCCGCAAAGATAAGGGAAAGTTAACCCCAGTAGAACTAAAAAGTACTTTCATGTGTCAGCACGGTAATGAAAGATCATGAATCATCGGGGAATCGTACAAAAGCATAAGCAAAAATACAAAAACTTAGTAACCTACAGGAGACATCACGCTAATGCCATGTGATACCACCTGTAACCTTGACGTGGGGCTCAATTCGATGAGTAGGAAATTCACAAGTTTCTTCAGGCTGGCGCTGTCCAGTTGAAGACACTCTTTGATGATGAGATCCTGTAGAGTTACCAGATTTGGGGGATTCTGAGTGCTAGCTTTGATGTTGGACTGTATTTGGAGAGTAGGAGAGTCCACAAATTTCTTCAGTATCCAGTTGAAGACACTTATTGGTAATTAGATTCCGCAGAGTTGCCAAATTTCGCGGATTCTGAGTGCTAGCCATGATGATGGACTCAGTTCAGCGAGTAGAAGAGTCCACAAGTTTCTTCAGGTTTGCTGTATCCAGCTGAAGCCACTCATTCATGATTAAATCTCACAGAGTTGCAAAGTTGCAGTGATGTTAACTGCTACGTTTCACACATGTTCCAAACACTCCCCGATATTATTTTACTGTGTTACGATGTAGCGGACCAGACGAGATGCGAAAGGGTGTCTGAAGTTTCCTCTAACCAGGAAAACATGCATCCAGATCTGTGAATGCGGCTGCTGTCATCTTGGGAGACAGTAGTGTGTACAGCATATGCCTCAAGAGGATGTAGAAGAAAGGGAAATACCTCGCTCGCAAGAATGTTGAAATCAACGTCGTGGATCATGTTCGTGGTAACCCGAATGAGTGGACCAAAGTCAAGTCACTAAAAACGCCTCCAGACTGTCACTGAACCACCTCGGTCCTCAACTACACTCTCCATACTTTGTCGACTAAATCCTTCTATGGCCCATCGGTGCACTTGCCTCGTTGCATCATTTGCAAAGAGGCAAAATCATGACACTCGTCCTACTATATGCCTCGGTTGAGTGTTCACTGACAGCAGCAGTTCCCGTCGAGTTTGCAACTGTTTGTCTTTGACAGTCCGCTACATTCGTCTCTCTTCCTTGTCTACAATTATCTCTTTACTTCTTCGTGCGCCGTGTAACAAGGCTATGACTGCCACACTAGTTCTTGCAAACACTTTAGACTGTTCCCGTCAGTTCAAATGGCTCCAAGCACTATGGGGCTTAACATCTGAGGTCATCAGTCCTCTAGACTTAGAAATACACTACTGGCCATTAAAACTGCTACACCAAGAAGAAATGCAGATGATAGGCCGGCCGAAGCGGCCGTGCGGTTAAAGGCGCTGCAGTCTGGAACCGCAAGACCGCTACGGTCGCAGGTTCGAATCCTGCCTCGGGCATGGATGTTTGTGATGTCCTTAGGTTAGTTAGGTTTAACTAGTTCTAAGTTCTAGGGGACTAATGACCTCAGCAGTTGAGTCCCATAGTGCTCAGAGCCATTTTTTTTACAGATGATAAACGGGTGTTCATTGGAAAAATATGTTATACTGGAACTGACATGTGATTACATTTTCACGCAATTTGGGTGCATAGATCCTGAGAAATCGGTACCCAGAACAACCACCTCTGGCCGTCTGGCCGTAATAACGGCCCTGATACGCCTGGGCATTGAGTCAAACAGAGCTTGGATGGCGTGTACAGGTACAGCTGTCCGTACAGCTTCAACACGATACCACAGTTCATCAAGAGAAGTGACTGGCGTATTGTGACGAGCCACTTGCTCGGTCACCATTGACCAGACGTTTTCAATTGGTGAGAGATCTGGAGAATGTGTTGGCCAGGGCAGCAGTCCAACATTTTCTGTATGCAGAAAGGGCCGTACAGGACCTGCAACATGCGGTCGTGCATTATCCTGCTGAAATGTAGGGTTTCGCAAGGATCGAATGAAGGGTAGACACACGGGTCGCAACATATCTGAAATGTAATGTCCGCTGTTCAAAGTGCCGTCAATGCAAACAATACGTGACCGAGACGTGTAACCAATGCCACACCATACCATCACGCCGGGTGATACGCCAGTATGGCGATGACGAATACACGCCTAAAATGTGCGTTCACCGCCATGTCGCCAAACACGGATGCGACCATCATTATGCTGTAAACAGAACCTGGATTCATCCGAAAAAATGACGTTTTGCCATTCGTGCACCCAGGCTCGTCGTTGAGGACACCATCGCAGGCGCTCCTGTCTGTGATGCAGCGTCAAGGGTAACCGCAGCCATGGTCTCCGAGCTGATAGTCCATACTGCTGCAAACGTCGTCGAACTGTTCGTCCAAATCGTTGTTGTCTTGCAAACGTCCCCATCTGTTGACTCAGGGAACGAGACGTGGCTGCACGATCCGTTACATCCATGCGGATAAGATGCCTGTCATCTCGACTGCTAGTGATACGAGGCCGTTGGGATCCAGTACGGCGTTCCGTATTACCCTCCTGAACCCACCGATTCCAAATTCTGCTAACAGTCACTGGATCTCAACCAACACGAGCAGTAGTGTTGGGATACGATAAACAGGAATCGCGATAGGCTACAATCCGACCTTTATCAAAGTCGGAAACGCGATGGTGCGCATATCTCCCCCTTACACGAGGCATCACAACAACGTTTAACCAGGCAACGCCGGTCAACTGCTGTTTGTGTATGAGAAATCGGTTGGAAACTTTCCTGATGTCAGCACGTTGTAGGTGTCACCACCGCCGCCAACCTTGTGTGAATGCTCTGAAAAGCTAATCATTTGCATATCACAGCATCTTCTTCCTGTCAGTTAAATTTCGCATACGTGGCACGTCATCTTCGTAGTGTAGCAATTTTAATGGCCAGGAGTGTACTTAAACCTAATTAACCTAAGGACATCACACACATCCATACCCGAGTCAGGATTCGAACCTGCGACCGTAGCAGTAGCGCGGTTCCGGACTGAAGCGTCTAGAACCGCTCGGCGACAGCGGCTGGCTTCCCGTCAGTACACTAATAAATTTGAAAATATCATTAACAGAGTGGTCATGGGCAGGCCCATACACAATGGTCCTTTTTTGCTATTCTATCACACCTCCACGACGACCCAACTTACTGTGTTGATTGATACAACCGACTGGCACATACACACCACTTCACTGCCATGACTAATGTCAGCAGTGGGATATCACTTGATCGCCTGTCACCAATTTTACACAATCTTTTCTGCAGCGCGCGCAAAGCGAACACTTTCCTCTTTTAAGGGACGCGAGTATCACTGAAGATCAGTCAAAAAGTAATGCCACCTGTTTGTCAAGAATTTCAGATGCAACTACACTGGTTGAAAACCACAAGCTTGTCGATTAATTTATGACTTTTCAATATAATCTCCGTGCATTTCCACAGTCTTTCAATAAAGCCATGTATTCCAGCATGGTAAAAGGCTCGGTCCTCCACCCGAAGCCACTGATACGCGAACGTTTTCACGGCCTCTTCGTCTTCAGAGTGAATCCCACGATGAGTTTCTTTTAATGGGCCGAACAGACGGAAATCTGATAGTGCCAGCTCGGGGCTGTATGGGGAATGAGGCAAGACTTCCCACCCAGTTTTCACAATCCCTTGAGTGGTGTAACGACTGGTGCGCGGTCTTTTACTGCCATGCAAATGAAGAACATTACCCATAGTTTTTCTTGGGTGACCTCGCTGAAGACGTGCCTTTATTGAGAGAGTTAACGAGACACAGATCGTCTGCAGTCGCCCGGCGGTCGCTATGAATGATGTCAGCGATTGGTCAACCGCTCCGCCTTTCGTCAGCAAATGGTTGTTTGCTCTTCAGCTTCGTTACAGCGACGATTCCAACGTGTAACAGTGCTGATATCACCGTACACATTTTTTTCCGTTTTTCATGAATGCGGAAGGGCGTTTCACCTTGCGCATCTAAGACCTCTATCACAGAATGCTGTCTAATACGAATATCGATGTCAGCCATTTTGCAAGTGACTGCAGTACTGGTTTCTGTTCCCTCAAAAAGTTAGTACTGCAGTCGGCTGGAGAACAAAGCTTTGCGTCCAAGCGCCAGTACAGATTTTTCGCACAAGAAACCTTCTTTAGGGAGGAAAAAATAGGAGGCATTACGTTCTGACTGACCTTCCTATATTACTCCAACACTATCCCGAGAGCCGGCACCACTTGCACCGCAGGGGGGACAAAAATTAGTATTTCAGTATTTCGCATAATTATTGACCAAATTTAAAATGCTGTCATAATCCACTCATTAAGAGATACATGGAAGCGCCAAACAAACTGGAATAGGCATGCGTTTTCAAATACAGTGATATGTAAATAGGCAGAATATGGCGCTCTGGTCGACAATGCCTACATAAGACAACATGTGTTTGGCGCAGTTGTCAGATCAGTTACTGCTGCTACAATGGCAGGTTATCGAGATTTAAGAGAGTTTCAAAGTGGTGTTGTAGTCGGCGCACGAGAGATGGGACACAGCATCTCCGAGGTAGCGATGGAAGTAGGGATTTTCCTGTACGACCATTTCGCGAGTGTACCGTGAATATCAGGAATCCGGTAAAAAATCGAATCTCCGACATCGCTGCGACCGAAATAAGATCTTGCAATAACGGGACCAACGACGACTAAAGAGAATCGTTCAACGGGACAGAAGTGCAATCCTTCCACAAATTGCTGCAGATTTCAGTGCTGGGCCATAAACAAGTGTCAGCGTGCGAACCATTCAACGAAATATTATCGATATGGGCTTTCTGAGCCGAAGGCCTACTCGTGTACTCTTGATGAATGCACGACACAAAGCTTTCATTCAACGCCAACAGTGGACTGTAGATGAGTAAAACATGTTGCCTGGTCAGACGAGTCTCGTTCCAATTTGTATGGAGCGGATCCATGGACCCCGCGTATCAGCAGGGCACTGCCCAAGCTGATGGAGGCACTGTAATGGTGTGGGGCGTGTGCAGTTGGACTGACATGGGACCCCTGATACATCTATGTACGACTGTGACATGTGACACGTGCAAAACATCCTGTCTGATCATCCGCATCCATTCGTGCCCATTGTGCATTCCGACGGACTTGGGCAATTCCAACAGGACAATGCGACACTCCACACGTCCAGAATTGCTACAGAGTGGCTCCAGGAAGACTCTTCTCAGTTTAAACACTTAGAAGTTCAACTCAACAAGACAAGTATTACAGCTAGAACCTGTGTATTTTTGTTGAGTTAGCGTAACTGACTGTGCCAAAATACACGTATTTTTGAGAAAGAGAGCGCTTAGCCACTTCCAACAAAGTTTACATATAATTTAAAACCTTTACGAATATTTTTCTCGTTGACACCACGAAGTGATGATAGGAAAAAAGATTATCGCTTACTACATTCTGCTGTACGTGAAGTTAAACTTCGGAATGAGTTGTGACGCTTTAGTTTAAAAGTTATTTACCACTGACTCAATTCGCAACACACTAGGCAGACAGTAGCCACATATACCACTGACTGTACCTTGACGACTACTAAGGAACAGAAACGTTGTTGGTCAGGAATAATCACAGACAGTGATTAATGGCATGAAACACAATATGCACCTAACAGAGGTTTATAACGAAAATATGGTAGAGATTTTACCTTACGGGAAAGCAGGGTATCATACACAAAAAACATTCGTGTTTGACTCAGGTTAGATTCCCAACATTAAGATAGATATCGGACTCTCAGTAAGGAATACGCCCCCTTCGGTCACTAATGCACATTTGGACCTCTTGCTCATGCTCGCTACCAAACTGTTGAGGTGTCCTTGGCGGCTATTGTCCCACTCCTCCACTCCTCTGACAAGGTGGTTTTCAGTTCTTTCACGGTTAGGGGAAGGGATATTCATTGAGAAACAATACCTTTAGCGGTAATTTTTAATCGCGAGATGGCCCTTTTGGACACACCCATTACTGTGGCCACAGTAGCGACCCTTCCACCAGCTTCGAGTCGCCCGTCTGCTCGTCCACGATCGTAAGCACTCAAATGATGTCTTGCAAACAGGTTGCTGTGCCTTCGTCAAAAACCGAACTGCATGAACTGTCGAATGTAAACAGAACGCTCGTGCACAGGCTTCACTGCAGTTAACACATCCTGCCCTCTATATTCCCTGTTACTATCATTGGCTGGAGCTTCCATAGCAATTGACGGTTATTCCGTAGCAACTGGTAGTTGTTCCTTAGCACGTGTCGGTTGTTCTGTAGCAAATGTCAAGCAGTGTATCATTTTAAGAAATATAGGTCCGGAGATATGGTGTCATAAACATTGAGATACACAGCTTTTGCGTGAAATGGAGCGCAAATTACCCAGACTATATTCACTAAATGTTTCGTAATGAGAGCACTTAGTGACTTCCAACAAATTTTAAGCATAATTTCAAACATTTCCCATACCCTCCCGGCTTACGTGAATAAAAGAAATACTTAACACATTAACTAATTTGCAAAGCTGTTTTATACACGGAAGTTCGATTCTTTAAAGAATCTGGTTTTACTGGTATAAACTAACGTATCTACGCTTAGAAATAAATTAATACTGTAGTTAAATTTCCTGGAAAAATAAAACTGTGTGCTGGATCATAACTCGAACCCGGGACATAAACAACTTAGATACACCCTAATGGATGTTTCCAGAGTGAACCTTACACTCTCCTGCTGAATGTGAGTAGTTTTGAAAGATCTTGAAATATCAAAACCAGAACATTGCGCTCCGTAACCATTACTCTGCAGTTGTATCTACATGATCACTCTGCAGCTCACAGTTAAGTGCCTCCAAGGGACTTCATCGTACCACATTTAAGCTACTTTTCTATAGTTCCACTCTGAAACAGCTCGAGGGAAGAACGAACACATAAATTTTTCCGTGTGACCTCTGATCTTGCTTGTTTTATTATGATGATCGCTTCTCCCTATGTAGATCGGCGCCAACAAATTATTTTCACACTCTGAGGACAAAGTTGGTGATTGAAATTTCATGTGCAGGTCCTGCTGCAGCGAAAAACATTTGCCTTTGTTTTAATGACTGCCACCCCAATTTTTGTACCATATCCGTGGCACACTCTCCGTTATTTCGCTATAGTACAGAAGGAGCTGCCCTTCTTAGAACTTTTTCGATGTCCTCGGTCAATCCTTTCTGTTGCAGATCCCACACCGCACAAAATTCTCCAGAAGAGGGCAGACAGGAATAGTGTAAGCAGTCTCTTTAGCAGACCTGTTACGTTTTCTAAGTGTTCTACCAATAAATCACAATCCTCGGGTTGCTTTCCACACAACAATATGCAAAAAATGGTGCTAATTTAAATGTTCGTAATCGTAATCCCTAAACATTTAGTTGAGCAACTGAGCTACCCTGGATGAGCTAAAAAATTATGACCACCTTATCGATACTATGTCGGTCCATCTCTGGACCGCAGTACAATAACGATTCGGGGTGTCGTTGATTTGAGAACTTCTTGGTACGTTTTTGGAGGTGCATGGAACCGGAAGTCTACGCAATGGCTACGGTCAGCAACGCTTGGTTCAGACTGCTCGTACTCTACGTTGAGATGACCCTTTTTTCGTGTCTTCCCAGAAGTAGCTGATAGAAATCAAGATTTTTAAACAAATTTACTCACCAAGAGACGCCAAGAGAACACACACATAAAAGGAGGTTATAGTTACGCAAGCTTTCGGAGCCAGTGGCTCCTTCTTCCGATAGAAGGGTTGAAGGGGAAGGAAGAGGGGTGAAGGAAAAGGACTGGAGAGGTTTAGGAAAAGGGATAGATTTCGGAAAAGTCACTGAGAACCGCGGGTCAGGGGATGAAGTGGAAAGACTGAAAGTCTCTCCCCTGACCCGCCGTTCTGGATGACTTTCCGAAATCTATCCCTTTTCCTAAACCTCTCCAGTCCGTTTCCTTCACCCCTCTTCCTTCCCCTTCAACCCTTCTATCGGAAGAAGGAGCCGCTGGATCCGAAAGCTTGAATAAGTATAAGTTTCCTTTGAGTGTGTGTTCTCCTGCTGCCGCTTGGTGAGTAGATTTTTTTTTTTTTGGATCTATCCAGTTACATTATATTGTCAAGAACTCGTTATTTTCGTTGTTATAAATCAAGGTTTTTGTGTTATGTGACTTATCTGTGCGAGAATGGCACTTTCAAGTCTTGAGGTTCTTCGGTGCCTCGTTACTTTTTGAACAGTAAGTCCAAGAGGGACAAAATAATAACGCTCCTTGACTTTTAATACATAACATTTTTCCCCATGTATGACTCACGCGGCATATATATTACTTATAAAGTGTAATGCCCCCGCTTCACTGTTGATGCTATTCCTATTTTAAGTACTATGAGTTTCAACACTAAACTTTACACTTGACATTGGGACTCAGTCACTAACAATAAGTTTATCTACTTCCATCAGAAAACAAGCATACCATTTCGGGTTTCGTTCCTCAGTTATAATTTTTATTTCTTTTGTTCCACATGCGGCTTCTTTCACTTCTGGAAATGTTCTGCACCATGTTTACCTATAACTGGGCATATAAATCCGTTCAGATGTGCGAGGTTAAGCATTTTCATGTTCAAATGAACCTTAGGGTTGAGGACAACCTTTTACCTCACACACTTGACAGCGCAGCATACGAACTGTATCTACAGGGTACCGCAGGAGGAATGGTCAGTTTTCAGAGATATGACAGGAACGGTAGTTGGAAGCAAAAAACTTTATGTGGACTTATGCTCTATTCCATATACTTTCAGAGAGAGAACACATTAAATGTACATTGTCATTTATTTTCTGTGTTATTCAGTATATTGTCTGGTTTGCACACGAGCAACAAGTAGTAAATTTTACAAGATATGTTTTACAAAGTATGAATTGAAAAATAGGTGTTCTTAACACAGTCGCCTCTAAGCATTATTTCACACGTCACATTACAGTTGCTATACAGGTCACAGTAAGTGTTCGAGTACACCATCGTTAACTTCAGTCCGTTTGTGCAGTCTTGGGAGAACATGTTGTGCTGCTTGGCTGTGTGCCTGTGCACGTTCCCTGATGAGGGTATCAGCGTCCATGACGCTATCAAGCAAGTCATCTCGCGTATTCGCCTTTCGTTTGTACACTACACACTTCACCCTGTAAGACAAAAATGTAAAGGCGCAAGGCCTGGCAATCTCGGTGGTCAGTTAATTGTGCTACCACGACCAACCCAGCGATTAAAGTAAGTGTGACTGAGATGTTCCCTCATACGTCTGTTATAATGTGGTGGCCTCCATGGTTGTGGAATACGTTACAGTCCACGTGGCCAAAGGAATGTTCTCATGGTGTTTAACAAACGAATTGTCCAAAAAGTGAAACTCTTTCCAGTCATCCGCTCTTCTAAAATGACTGTACCTCTAAACATGTTACCGGTCACACCGCAACATTTTCAGTGTTCATATCGTTTATAAATGGCTGCCTATATTAAACGACACAATTAGAAGTGATAATTTTAATTTCTTGACGATATTCTTTGCTGATGATCAGCTTCTGGTAGGGAAGTCTGAAGAAAAAGTTCTAACTGCGGTTCATAAATTAGTCCAATTTCCAGTAAATACGGAAAGAGTATCTAAAGACGAAACAAAAATGATGACGTTCCAAAGACTGGAAATCACAAGTGACAAAGTTGTTACGTACAGAAAAGTAATTGACAAGGAATAGAGTTTAAGCACCTGTGGTGAAATTTTAAATATCCTAACTCATATCATATAGAGCTACAAACATTTTTGAGTAACCATACAATGTATGTTACAACACAACTTACGGAAAGAAGCATTAATTAAACTTTACAAAGTAATAGCATTTCTTTGACCCTAACATCTCATCAATTACTGCGATCCGAGTCATCGGAGATGAAGTTCTCTCGCTTTCTAGCGAGATAATCATTAATGGATCAAATGAAACACCGTTATTAGATAAGAGCTACGTATATGTAGCACATATTAAGATTATAATTGAAGAATGAAGACTGAACTGGAAAGATCGTGTTCAACGTTATACTAGGATAACAAAAATTGCAATACTATACTGTAACCCTATAGGAAAATGAAAGGAAGTTCTTAACAGAGATATTCTTTTGCGAAACAGGCCAAAAGGCCAGATCCCCGAGGACGATGATGATGACGACATCGAAAATTTCTTCATTAAGAAGACTGAAAATCGGACAACGATGACGACGACGACGACGGCGATGACAAAAATTTCTTCACTAAGAAGGTTGAAAATCGGCCATATCAAGCGGTATAGGAGTAGATGAAAAAGAAACAATTTAATACACAGTTAGCAGCTTTATACTGTGCCATTCAAACCACAAATACATTATGTGATCAAAAGTATACGGACACCCTCAAAAATATTTTTTTTCAATGATTGCCTCTCCAGCTCTCTTATCACACTCGTGACGTTCTCTCCCGATAATTGAAAACGAGCTGCCGTTCTCTGGACTTTTTCTGTGTCCTTCGTCAATAGATATCATGACACTCACCAGTATTCCAAAAGATGACAAATAAGCATAGTGCAGGCTGGCTCTCTTTTCTAGTTTTATTGTATCTCCTCAGATATCCTGTCAATAAAGTGCAGCCTTTGGTTCCTTTCCCCACGGGTAGCCGCGCGGTTTACGGCGTCTTGTTATGGTCGTCGCGGCTCCCCTCGTCGGAGGTTCGAGTCCTCCCTCGGGCATGGTGCGTGTATTGTCCATAGCGTAAGTTAGTTTAAGTTAGATTAAGTAGTGTGTAAGAATAGGGACCGATGACATCAGCAGTTTGGTCCCAAAAGATCTTACCACAAATTTTTTACTTTCCCCGCAACATCATCTATGTGATGCTTCCAATTTCATATGTTCGTAGTTGTAATCCGTAGGTTTTTAATTCAATCAACAACATTTAAATTTGTATCGTCTATCGTGTCATCGAAATTTAAAGCATTTTCAGGACTCTCGTGAAGGACCGCACATTTTTTTATTGTAAAGGGTCAATTGCCACTTTTTGCATCATGCATATATTTTGTGTAAATCACTTTGTAATTCATACTAATCTACTGATGAGTTTACTTGAGTGTAAACGACAGTATCATCTGCAAACAATGTAAGGGGGCAGGTCAGATCGTCTTGTAAGAACAGCAGAGCGCACACAACCCATTCTTGGGGACACACAAACATGATCTCCACTACTGGCCATTAAAATTGCTACACCACTAAGATGACGTGCTACAGACGCGAAATTTAACCAACAGGAAGAAGATGCTGTGATATACAAATGATTAGTTTTTCAGAGCATTCACACAAGGTTGGCGCCGGTGGCGACACCTTCAACGTGCTGACATGAGGAAAGCTTCCAACCGATTTCTCATACACAAACAGTAGTTGACCGACGTTGCCTGGTTAAACGTTGTTGTGATGCCCCGTGTAAGGAGAAGAAATGCGTACCATCACGTTTCTGACTTTGATAAATGTCGGATTGTAGCCTATCGCGATTGCGGTTTATCGTATCGCGACATTGCTGCTCGCGTTGGTCGAGATCCAATGACTGTTAGTAGAATATGGAATCGGTTGGTTCAGGAGGGTAACACGGAACGCCGTGCTGAATCCCAACGCCCTCGTATCACTAGCAGTCGAGATGACAGGCAGCTTATTCGCATGGATGTAACGGATCGTGCAGCCACGTCTCGATCCATGAGCCAACAGATGGGGACGTTTGCAAGACAACAACCATCTGCACGAACATTTCGACGACGTTTCCAGCAGTATGGACTATCAGCTCCGAGACCATAGCTGCGGTTACCCTTGACGCTGCGTCACAGACAGGAGCGCTTGCGATGGTGTACTCAACGACGAACCTGGGTGCACGAATGGCAAAACGTCATTTTTTCGGATGAATCCAGGTTCTGTTTACAGCATCATGATGGTCGCATCCGTGTTTGGCGACACCGCGGTGAAGGCACATTGGAAGCGTGTGTTTGTCATCGTCATACTGGCGTATCACCCGGTGTAATGGTATGGGGTGCCATTGGTTACACGTCTCAGTCACCTCTTGTTCGCATTGACGGCACTTTGAACAGAGGACGTTATATTTCAGATGTGTTATGACCCGTGGCTCTACCCTTCAAAATGGTTCAAATGGCTCTGAGCACTATGGGACTTAACTTCTGAGGTCAGCAGTCCCCTAGAACTTAGAACTACTTAAACCTAACTAACCTAAGGACATCACACACACCCATGCCCGAGGCAGGTTTTCGAACCTGCGACCGTAGCGGCGTGCGGTTCCAGACTGTAGCGCCTAGAACCGCTCGCCCAACCCGGGCGGCTTCTACCCTTCATTCGATCCTTGCGAAACCCTACATTTCAGCAGGAGAATGCACGACCCCACGTTGCATGTCCTGTACGGGCCTTTCTGGATACAGAAAATGTTCGACTTCTGCCCAGGCCAGCACATTCTCCAGATCTCTCACCGACTGAAAACGTCTGGTCAATGGTGGCCGAGCAACTGGCTCGTCACAAAACGCTAGTCACTACTCTTGATGAACTGTGGTATCGTGTTGAAGCTGCATGGGCAGCTGTACCTGTGCACGCCATCCAAGCTCTGTTTGACTCAATGCCCAGACGTATCAAAGACGTTATTACGGCCAGAGGTGACTGTTCTGCGTACTGTTTTCTCAGGATCTATGCACCCAAATTGCGTGAAAATGTAATCCCATGTCAGTTCTAGTATAATATGTTTGTCCAATGAATACCCGTTTATCAGCTGCGTTTCTTCTTGGTGTAGCAGTTTTAATGGCCAGTAGCGTAATTTTCACTCATGACTTCTGGCAATAGGCAGGGCTGCCAAATTCAAAAGCACATAAATGATTATGGACTGGACAGAGTCCTAATAGAGGCAATTCAGTTCAAAGCCGAATTATCTTCTATTAGACTGTGACTGATTGTTAAAGTTTATGAACATGCGTCTGTCTATACATCTCCATCAGTCTCAATATTTTGGTGACTTTCTCTAGTGATCTTGGTAATGCAGCACGTTTGACCTCATCATCAAGCAAAAAAGACAACACAAAATCTTTCATCATTAATACACAATTATCTTAAAGTGCTAGTTTTCTGACTCTGTGCATGTTGTGGAGTACATTCGAGGGCAGGAGAAGTGTAATACGTCCGAGCAAGCTTTTCTTCATTTCTTGGTGTATTGACAACAAAAAATCGTATGTAATTACATTATTCGTCATAAATGGCTGTTTCATCGTGGCTTATTCTACTTCTTGCATCGCTATGACCATCTGGATTTTTCTTGTCCATACTTCCAAAAATCGTTTATTATACTGAACACCACTCTGCACTACAGTCAAGATGGCCGTGAAAATGAAACTGGGTTGGATTGCAGTGTCCATGTGTCGATGGTAGTGTTATCTGCCACTCTGTAATTTCTACACTTGGACAGAGTAGCTTTGCTGTTCCAAGTAGAATTGTGTTACTGCTGCAGTTAATATAATGTATCTCTCATTATTAATGACAAAGATATTGTTACTCAAAAAGAACAAATAAGTATTGAAAATTCAGACTCATACATATTTCTGACCAGTTCAGATTTTCTAATTTAACAACGGGTACTGAATTAAAGTACGTGAAAAACCTGAGATCTTCCTCTGTGACGTACCTTTTCCTGGTAATGGACGCACAGTTTCTGCGTCCACCACTGAAACAGGTTGAGAAATAATCCCACTTGTGTAACACTGCATCATTTTCCTTTATACCGTATTTTATGACTGTTAGGTATAATTTGTTTCAACAAATCTTGCACCAACAATACTTTCTCGTCAGAAGGCATCACGGATTCTTATTTTGAATCAACTGCATCTAAGTAATCATACGAAAGAAAACTTTCTTTACCATACCGCTATAACAACAACAATACGCGCATCAGAACGACACCGTGTTCCGAGAGACTGGTGCTTGCTTTCTTTTGGAGCCGTGTATATGCATCTCTCGTCGCATGAGCTGTCTTACCTTGGGTGTCTCACGTTGCAGTAGGAAAGATACTGTTGTGTAAGAAGTTACAGCAGAAGGACAAAATCTGCTGCGCAAGGACATGTCTGCAGGCCTTCTTGTCTCTTTGAGACGCAATCACACTTTCACAGGCAATTTTCCACGCCAATAACCTCAAAGAAACTCCTCTGCTAGTGTCGTTACATCATTTCTGCAACAAGATGCACGCCTTCCCATGACACACCCACGAGTTTCGTGTCTCAAGACAATAACACTGTTTTTACATTTGCTTTCTAGCTTCAACAATGAGAATGGTGACATGGATCACTCACTGTCACAATAGCTATGATTCTTATGGAGAAAGTGACATGTTAATAAGTACAGCATTTATAGTTTTTCTTTATTAATTCTCTTTCATGCCATCGCTTCATGTGCGGACTAAAATTAAGACTTGGCCGTCCGCACGTCTCGTACAAATTTTCTCGCTTGGCGCCGGCAGCGCTAAGTCGGATTACTTGGCTCGTCGCCGGCCGCTTGTCACCTTTCCGCTGATGACAAGCTTCACACACATTGTCTTTCGTGCGCTTTAATTTTACGGAAATCCTCTATTTTTCCGTGTCGTTCCATAAACTCGAATTTTCTTTTCAAGGAACTTCTCTGCAAGTTCTATTCTGTTATAATAATTATCCATGCAGAAGTGATGCCACTTTCCATCAGAAGGTGTCAGTAGTTCCATCACTGTTTTTGCTAAAGGCTGTCCAGCGCCGGAATATATCTTGAATGAGGAAATGTATCCCGTACTCGAATCACACAGTATCCGAATGAGTGTGCCGTATTTCGTAATTTTCGACGGATTATAAACTTTAAAATTTAACCGTCCACGCCACGGTATCATTCCTTCATCAGTTGAGATGTTTTGACTTAGATTAAACGTTTCTTTAAACTTTTTGGAAAAATAATCAATTATGAATTGCACTTTGACAAGCCAGTTGGCTTTATCCAGTTTATTGTTGCTGTCGGAAAAATGTAAAAATTATAATATTTGTTTGAATCGGTTGCGGGACATCATTTTGCGAAACATCGGTGTGTCTATCAACGGATTCGTTGACCAATAATCATTGATCCTTGCTTTTCTTACAGTTCCCATAAGGATAGCAAGCCCAAACCATTTTCTAAGTTCGGGTCCCGTAACGTCGACAAATTTGGCATTTTCTTAATCCAGTTTTCTTCTATTGCCAAGTAGTCCGCAGCTCGTGGTCGTGCGGTAGCGTTCTCGCTTCCCGCGCCCGGGTTCCCTGGTTCGATTCCCGGCGGGGTCAGGGATTTTCTCCGCCTCGTGATAACTGGGTGTTGTGTGATGTCCTTAGGTTAGTTAGGTTTAAGTAGTTCTAGGGGACTGATGACCATAGATGTTAAGTCCCCATAGTGCTCAGAGCCATTTGAACCATCTTCTATTGCAATTTTGACTGTAGTACTTTTTGGTTTCGTTGCTAATATATTCAAATAGATCGTTCCCAATATATAACTGTACGATATCCTCGACGGTCTGTGTATCTTTGGGAAACATGTTCGGACCCGGGGATCCTTCAAATTTATTACTGGTCCTCGGTAAATCAAAGTGTGACCACTGTGCACCGTCTTCTTCGTCTGATTCAGACGAATCAGTTGGCAACCGTAGCGTTCGCCGAATTCTTCTTGGACGTATTTCACTATCTTCCTAAGATTCTGCTTCACTTTCATTTTTTTGATGTCCATTGTCTTCTTCCCAATCGGCCAAGTCGTCCGGAAAGTCAGACAAGACGTCCGCGCATTCGTCGTAAATAATCCTATTGTCTCTTTTGTCCGCCATGATGAAAGGGCACATGTACTTACACAAACAAAACACTTGTTGACGTGCGTAACTTATTGTTACCTAAACAAAACACCAACAGAATGCAAAGATACTAACGTGCTGTGGCTGGCCACTGTGCGATACTACGCTCACGACACCACTGTGGTGTCGCTGGCCACTGAGCGATACTATGCACAGGACAGCCCGCATCTCGTGGTCGTGCGGTAGCGTTCTCGCTTCCCACGCCCGGGTTCCCGGGTTCGATTCCCGGCGGGGTCAGGGATTTTCTCTGCCTCGTGATGGCTGGGTGTTGTGTGCTGTCCTTAGGTTAGTTAGGTTTAAGTAGTTCTAAGTTCTAGGGGACTGATGACCATTGCTGTTAAGTCCCATAGTGCTCAGAGCCATTTGAACCATGCTCAGGACACCACTGTGGTGTCGCCGGCCGTTGACCGCTATTTCGCGCACGACACCACTGTGGTGTCGCCGGACGGCATAGTGTTAATACTTTGCTTGTATAATTAGACCTGATGCAGCAAAAAGAGTAAAATACAAAGCAATTTACAAAGCAGGAAGTTTGGAAACGTTCTTTTGAAACATCAGTGAGGTTTTATATAGAGGAGGATGAGGCAGCTGAAATAGGGCATCCCAAATATAGTATCTGATCAACAGTTTCAGGATACCCCTATGTAATGCGGAATTGGCCACTAGATGTCACGGGAGGTCGACCCGTCTGCTTGAAAGGATGCGGGGAGTATCGTGTTGTCAGTGGACAAGCAGTGGCAACGGAATGGGTCGGTCAGGAGAGGTTAGTGACTTCGAACGTGGGCTTGTCATTAGATGTCACTGGAGTAACAAATCCCTCAGGGATAAATCAAGCCTTTTAAAGCTACCCAAGCCGACTGTTGATGATGAGATTGTGAAGTAGAATCGCGAAGGAACAACTACAGACTAAACCAACACCAGACAGACGGCATGTACTATCAGAGACAGTCTGACATTAAAGGGGGTGGGGATAAAAAAATCGCGTGAAATCAGCGAAAGGGATTACTCGAGTGCTCCAAAGCGCCACCAGCTGTCCAGCTAGCACAGTGACTGTGTCTAGAGGGCCAAAAAGAATGGGGTACAGTCGAGAGCAGCCCCTCATAAGCCCCACATTTCTGAAGGCAGTGCTAAGCGACGCTCGACGTTGTGTAAGGAAGGACTCCACTGAGCAGTGGACAACTGAAAAAAAGAGATTTGGAGTGATGAAGCAGGCTGTAACCAGTGGAAACCCGATGGAAGGGTTTGAGTTTGGCGAACGCTTGGAGAACCTTACTTGCCATCATGTGTCGTGTGAACAGTGAAATACGGAGGATACGGTGTCATTGTACGGGGATGTTTATCGTGGATGATGTATGGTTCCCTCGTTGGGCTTAGGAGAACACTAAATTAGAAGGATATGTACACATTTTACAGCATTGTGTACTGAATAAGAAGGGGAACAGTTGGGAGACGATAATGATTTATATCGGCATGACGAAGCACCCAATCATAAAGCAAGATCTGGGAGGCAATGGTTGTGCACAGTAACGTTCCTGAAATGGAGAGTCCCTATCTGAACCCAGTCGAACATCTCTGGGGTGAGTCAGAACGCCGACTTCGCTCCTGACCCCAACGGCTAGCATCGCTACTTTCTCTGCTTTCGGCTGTCGAGGAAGAATGCGCTGCCATTCCTCCACAGTCATTGAAATTGTCCCCAGCGTAGTTGAAATGCCTTTAAGCACTATGGGACTTACCATCTGAGGTCATCAGTCCCCTAGGACTTAGAACTACTTAATCCTAACTAACCTAAGGGCATCACACACATCCATGCCCGAGGCAGGATTCGAACCTGCGACCGTAGCAGTCTCGCGGTTCTGGACTGAAGCGCCTAGAACCGCTCGGCCACCGCGGCCGGCAGCGTAGTTCAAGGCGTCATAAAGGCTAAGGGCGAATACACCGTTTATTAAAGTCCACAAATAGGTGGACATAGCGCACAAATGGGCTAATTTTATGACTTAATGAAAATCAGTTTCAACATTTGTAGGTGTCGAATTATGACGCCGACTTTTTTTGTGGAACTGTATGCTTATTTCAGTGGCACTGGAAGGATCTTTCTAAGAAGAACTCAAGATCAAAACATGATTAAACTTGAAAAGTACACTATGTGGTCAAGAGTATCCGGACACCCGGCTGAAGATCACTTAAAAGTTCGTGACGCCCTCCATCGGTAATGCTGGAAGTCAATATGGTGTTACGCCACCCTTAGGATTGCTGACAGCTCCCACTCTCGCAGAAATACGTTAAGTCAGGTGCTAGAAGATTTCTTTGGGAATGGCAGCCCATTCTTAACGGTGTGCTGCACTGAGGAGAGATATCGATGTCAGTCGGCGTTCCAAAACATCCCAAATGTGTCCTTTAGGGTTCAGGTCAGGACTCTGTGCAGGCCCGTCCATTACAGGGATTTCACTGTCATGAAACCACTCCGCCATAGGCCGCGCGTTATGAACATGTGCTCGATCGTACTGAAAGATGCGATCGCCATCCCCGAATTGCTCTTCAACAGTGGGAAGCGAGACGGTGCTTAAAACAGCAATGTAGGGCTGTGCTGTGATAGTGCCACGCAAAACAACAAAGGATGCAAGCCCCCTCCATGAAAAACTCAACACCATAACACCACCGCCTTCGAATTTTAGTGTTGGCACTACACACGCTGGCATTCACCGGGCATTCGCCATACCCACACATTTTTCCACAGTTCAATCGTCCAATGTTTACGCTCCTTACACCAAGCGAGGCGTCGTTTGCCATTTACCGGCGTGATGTGTGGCTTATGAGCAGACGCTCGTCCATGAAATTCAAGTTTTCTCAGCTCCCGCCTAACTGTCCTAGTACTTGCAGTGGATCCTGATGCAATTTGGAATTCCTGTGTGATGATCTGGATACGTGTCTGCCTATTACACATTACGACCCTCTTCAACTGTCGGCGGTCTCTTGTCAGTCAACAGACGAGGTCGGCCTGTCCGCTTTTATGCTGTACGTGTCCCTTCACGTTTCCACTTCACTATCACATCGGTAACAGTGGACCTAGGGATGTTTAAGAGTGTGGAAATCTCGCGTACAAACGTATGACACAAGTGACACCCAATCACCTGACCACGTTCGAAGGCCGTGCGTTCCGCGGAGCGCCCCATTCTGCTCTCACGATGTCTAATGACTACTGAGGTCTCTGATATGGAGTATCTGGCAGCAGGTGGCAGCACAATGCACCTAATATGAAAAACGTATGTTTTGGGGGGTATCCGGATACTTTTGATCACATAGTGTAGTAACAAGATAACAACAGCATTGCGAACCACAGTCCCTCCATCAGGAGAAGAGGTCCAGAGGTTAATATTTGCCCTGCTGGACCAAATGTAAAGAAATAAGTGACTCAGCTATTATTCGTGGGTCCCGGCGGAGGTTCGAGTCCTCCCTCGGGCATGGGTGTGTGTCTTTGTCCTTAGGGTAATTCAGATTAAGTAGTGTGTAAGCTTAGGGACTGATGACCTTAGCAATTAAGTCCCATAAGATCTCACACACATTTTTTTTATTATTCCTGTTTTTATTGTTACGATTGTTACATCAGCTGCTAAAAATCTGAACTTCTGCGCTGATGTTTACTACAAAGCGATTGTGATAAACAATACTGCAAAATGCCAGTGTCACACGACATGTTTTCGGTAGTCATTTAATTCCTGTGTAGCTCATTAGTTTTAATTTTTCCCATAGATAAAAGTCGAGAGGTGTTAAGTCTGATGAACAAGCAGACATTTTTATTTACGAAACAATTGATCCAACGATCTCCAAGTGTTCTACTCGGAAGTCCTGTAAATATCTATCCGGAATGGACACCTGTCATTTTGGTAGCATTTGCGTTGATATATGATCAATTTTATGCCTTTCGGCAGCTCATTTGTCAGGAACTGTAGTTACTTCTTATAGTTTCACCAGAATCAATGGTGAGACCATTGATGCGATTCTTGAGAAGCGCCCACTACACGTTGACAGGCCAAGGCAGTTGTTTATCAACTTCTGTCGGACATTTTGGATTCTCAGCCGAATAACAGGCAAAATATTGCACCACAATTTACAGTTTTCATAGACAGCATTCGGAGAAATGTAACCGTTTTCGAAACTTACTGCCAGGAAACCGCTGATATAGCGAACCGAAGAACGGATGATATGCATTGGATGAGGCATTCACAGAACACTTCTCCAACTGATCCCAGTCGCACATTTAAGCTACCTCATACTGACATTATGATAGTGTGTTGGCAATACGAAAATGTTAGTTGCATTTCTCTCATTACTTGCTATTCTTCGCGTATTTTATTTTCCACACTTTCAGTTTCTGCGTACGAGTATGTTTTTGGATACCTCCAAAGACATATGAAAAGGTAATTACGAGACTATTCCAAGGTAGTATTGGAGGCTGCATGAGCCTATTTTCAAATACCGGAAGACTGCAACTCCTGATGACTTTTGCGAAATGCATAAAGACCGACAGAGGCTCGACAGTTGGTGCAGGTACATGCAGTTGACCTTGAACGTAAGTAGGTGTAACATCTTGCGCATAAAAAGGCGAAGGTGTTCACTACTGTTCTCTTACACCATTGGCGAGAAATTACTGGAACACTATGGTTCAAAATGGTTCAAATGGATGTAAGCACTATGGGACTTAACATCTGAGGTCATCAGTCCCTTAGACTTAGAGCTATTTAAACCTAACTAATCTAAGGATTCGAACCTGAGACCGTAGCAGCAGCGCGGTTCCGGTCTGAAGCGCCTAGAACCGCCGGCTGTGGAACGCTATAAGCCGTAAAATACCTAGGGGCTACCCTCTGGAATGACCTCATAAAGAAAGTTGTAGGATAAGCAAATGACAGACTGAGATTCAGAGGGAGAATCTTGAGCGAATATAGGTCATGCACAAAATAAGTGGCTTTCTTGAGTACTGCTATCAGTCTGGAACTCTTATCAGGTAGGATTAATAGTAGAGATACAGAAAATTCAATAAAGAGGGCGCGTTTCATCACGTGATCGTTTACTTGGCACGAGAGCGTTACAGGAATGCAACAATCGTCACTACCAGACGTTACAAGAGAGCCGTTGTGCATCGCGGAAATTTTCTGCTAGAATTCCGTGAGTGTATGTTCCAAGAAGAGTCGAAAAACACAACATTTAGCATTCTATTAATTATGTCTTATACAGTCATCACGGCGAAAAAAATCAGAAAAATTAGATGTCACATCGAGCTTTACCGACAATCGTACTTTCCACACATAATTCGTGAATGTCTGCCCCGAGAGCTGAGTGGTGAGCGTGGCGGATTGCCGTCCTACGGATCCGGGTTCGATTCCCGCCTGGGTCGGGGATTTTCCCCGCTCAGGGATTGGGTGTTGTGCTGTCATCATCATCATTTCATCCACATCTGGCGCGCAGGTCGCCCAATGGCGTCGAATGTAATAAGATCTGCACCTAGGCGGCCGGACCTGTCCCGCTAGGGGCCTCTTGGCCAATGACGCCAAACGCTAATTTCCATTTTCCATTCGTGAATGGAACAGGGAAAGGAGAAAAGATGGTGATCCGAGAAGCAGCTTCACCATTAACAGAATGGGATGGAAATCTGTAGATGTGATGTACATGTGCAGACAAACAAATCATTATAATTTCAGAAAAATTGCCGACCGAAGTGGCCGTGCCGTTAAAGGCGCTGCAGTCTGGAACCGCAAGACCGCTACGGTCGCAGGTTCGAATCCTGCCTCGGGCATGGATGTTTGTGATGTCCTTAGGTTAGTTAGGTTTACCTAGTTCTAAGTTCTAGGGGACTAATGACCTCAGCAGTTGAGTCCCATAGTGCTCAGAGCCATTTGAACCATTTTTCAGAAAAATTGGATGATTTATTCAAGTGAAAGAGCTTCACAAATTGAGCAAGTCAATGACGCGGTGATCTGCCTCTTCACCCTATGCAAGCAGTTATTCGGCTTGTAACTGATTGACAGAGATGTTGAATTTCCTCCAGAGGGATATCGTGCCAAATTCTGTCCAACTGGCGCATTAGATGGTCAATATCTGGGGGCCCTAACCATAATACTATAAACTTTCTCAGTTGGGGACAGATCCGGTGACTTTATTGGCGAAAGTAAGGCTTAGCAAGCACGAAGACAAGCAGTAGAAGCTCTCGCCCTGTGCGGTCGAGCATTATCTTGTTGAAATGTAAGCCGAGATATCGTCGACGTACCGCTGTGCTCTAAGGGTGCCGCGGATGATAACCAAAGAGGTCTTGCTGTGAAATGGAATCGCATCCCAGACGATCACTTCCAGCTGGCGGGACGTATGGGGGGCCACAGTCAGTTTGGTATCCCACCGCTGTCAGGAGCGTGTCCAGAAACATCTTTGCCGGTCATCGGGGCTCACTTGGAAGCGGGACTCGTCACTGAAGAGAATTCTACTCCACTCAATGATATTCCAGACGGAAGATGTGCCTGGAGTTCCCATAGACAGCGGTGCAATATCAACCTGACTGTTGCCCGACTTAGGGCCCGACAACCAGGAGTAATAGTTTCGAATGCCATTTGTTTTCAAGACAGGTCCCCTTTGGTTATCATCTGTGGCACCCTTACAGTACAGCGGTACGTCGACTGTTTCTGGGCTTACATTTCAGCAAGATAATGCTCGGCAGCACGCGGCGAGAGCTTCTACTGCTTGTCTTCGTGCTTGCCAAACCTTACCTTGCCCAGCAAAGTCACCGGATCTCTCCCCAACTGAGAAGGTTTGTAACATTTATAGGCAGGGCCCTCGAATTTTGACAATCTAATGTGCCATCTGGACAGAATTTGGCACGATATCCCTCAGGACACCCAACACCTCTATCAATTAATGCCAAGACGAATGCCGAATAAGTGCTCGCAGAATGGTCTGCGGTAGACAACTCGTTATTCACTTGCTTAATTTATGAAGCTTGAATAAATCATAAATTTTTTCGAAACTGTAATGATTTGTTTATCCGTACGTAAACATGACATCTACCGATTTCAGTCTCATTCGGATAATTCCTTCGTGGTGTGTCTTTTTTTTGCCGTAGAGCGAGAGATACCAATTCTTTCCTTATTTTTTGGGTTGTAACTGGTCGAGTTACGAAAATCTTGAATTTTGCTTCACCGGTATCGTTATCGATGCAACGTTGAAACCTTCCCGTAGAATAAATAAAAGAAATAATGATTGAACTTAACGCGTTTCGACGATAACCTTCCCGTCTAGAATAAAATAATTTCATTTACTTCCCGTCTAATGAGAGAAAGAAAAAGAATTGAACTTTTTGTGCCTTGCAGCTTTCCTGTCTGGACTTGCTTTTGACAACGTGTCTGATCTGATAGTCTTTAGCGTACCCAATGTTGTACGCCTTGTGCCTTTATTGGTAGCAACATTAATGTGACTAATCAAAAGAAGATTATTTCGATGTGAACACATACGTTTACGCCAAGGCCCTTAGTACTGGTTGTCTATGCAGTGAACCTGAAAACATATATATATATATATATATATATATATATATATATATATATATATATATTCCTTGCCTTTTATTTTACTGGGTCGCCTCTGGATAACATCTTACTGCATGTCTGAATATACTAACCCTGATCTAGTGTTGATAATTATTTGGGTTGTTAGTCATTTGCTTTTTTAATTGAAGTTACTGGTGCAAAATTCAATGTCATTATTTCTTAGCTTATAAATATTTTTCAATGCCTGGTTGATTTTCTGTTGACATACTTCAGCGTTAGCCCCGACTGGACAAAAATGGGGAGGGAAATCGACCGTTGCCCTTTTGTAAGGGACCATCCCGGAATTCACCAGAGTCCACTTAGGGAAGCTAAATGAGTTTCAGGGATGGGTATCAGAACACTGCACTTCCACAGCGCAGGCCGTCTCAGCAGCTGGCCGTATGCAGGCCTCAGTGCTTGGCACGCCAGCTTTGCAGGTGGCACAGAGTCGTCGCTTGCAGTTTGATCAGGGCGTATTGAGGACTGCTTCCAGAGTTTGCGCACGTACCGAGGACTGCAGGCGTCTCAGTGAGATGGCGACACGACCGTACTGACCCAGCGTTCTCTTACGCAGATGGAGCCTTCGCCATCTGTGGCCTCTCAAAATACAATAGGAATGCAGATTATCGGAGGGGATGTTAACGCTGAAAAAGTTTCTGAAGCTATATGAAATATTCTATTTCACAAGCCGCACGGGATTAGCCGAGCGCCGGCCGGAGTGGCCGAGTGGTTCTTGGCGCTACAGTCTGAAACCGCGCGACCGCTACGGTCGCAGGTTCGAATCCTTCCTCGGCATCGATGTGTGTGATGTCCTTAGGTTAGTTAGGTTTAAGTAGTTCTAAGTCTATGGGACTGATGACCTCAGATCTTAAGTCCCATAGTGCTTAGAGCCATCTCTGATTAGCCGAGAGGTCTAAGGCGCTGCAGTCATGGACTGTGCTGCTGATCCCGGCGGAGGGTACAGGCCTCCCTCGGGCATTGGTGTGTGTGTGTTAGTCCTTAGGATAATTTAGGTTAAGTAGTGTGTAAGCTTAGGGACTGATGACCTTAGCAGTTAAGTCCCATAAGAATTCACACACATTTTGAACATTCTGTTTCACAAAATAATATAACGAAAGATGGCGTTTTTCATAAACCACGATGAAAATTTGTGAAAATTATGAACTATGCAATAACGCACTGGAAATCCAGCCTGTATGCCCGTCTTTCGTTAGCACTGTGCTATTCTAGTTTGGGAGGTATCAAACCAGTCTCAGGACTGAAGACCACAACAACAACAACAACAACAATGGGGAAACAAGTAACTAGTTGGATGGATTGGATTGTTTTGGGGAAGGAGACCAGACAGCGAGGTCATCGGTCTCATTGGATTACGGAAAGAGGGGGAAAGAAATTGGCCGTGCCTTTTGAAAGGAACCATCCCGGCACTTGCCTGGAGCGATTTAGGGAAATCACAGAAAACCTAAATCAGGATGGCCGGACGCGGGATTGAACCGTCGTCCTCCCGAATGCGAGTCCAGTGTCTAACCACTGCACCACCTCGCTCGGTCAAGTAACTAGTTCACTGTGTACGGACGGTACAGTTAAATTGCAAGATTTTTTTCCGAAAAAACTTTATTTTTCGAGAAGAATTTTACTTCCGTGTGAGATTTTATTTTCCTGCAGGAATAAAGGACAGCCAACCAGTTGCAATAAATGGTGCTTTTCAAATGAACTTGACCACGGTTCCGACGGTCAGTAGCTACATGCCGGCATGTAGCTACTAACATGGACTGTTATTCTAAGTGATGACTGATACGACAAGCCCTTCATTCAAGGGACCTTGATTTTTGCGTATGGACATACAGATCGTTGCCGATATGTGCCACGTGGAGACAGCTTTTACTGAGTGAATTGCTAATATGACGTTTGCCTGACCCTCTGAAGAAGACGAGTTTAGATCCGTCGAAACCGTGGTCAAGGTTATTTGCAAACCATCATTTATTGCGACTGGTTAGCTGTGCTTTATTCCTGCTATTCTGTAATGGTTGCCTACTGCAGCCGTGTTCGAAACGTTGATTTCATTTTTGATAAAAAGTTTGTGGTGTTGTAAGATTTTTACGATACAGTGCCTTTTGGTTTCTAAGGATATTTTTTGAGCAAAAAGGATTTTAGTTTCCAAGAAGAAGAAGACGACGACTTACTTTCCTTTTGATGGCGCAGACGTCATTTCTCGCTCTGCGTTTTCTATCTAAGAGAATTAAGTTTCATTTGTTCTCAATTTGTTGCGCTCTAGAATAAGTCGGTTGAGGAAAGGAAAAATAAAAAAAAAAAAGGCCGGGCAGGGTAGCCGTTCGGTCTCAGGCGCTTTGCCGCGGTTCGCGCGGCTCCCCCTGTCGGAGGTTCGAGTCCTCTCTCGGGCATGGGTTTGTGTGTTTTGTCCTTAGCGTAAGTTATTTTAAGTTAGATTAAGTAATGTGTAAGCCTAGGGACCGATGACCTCAGCAGTTCGTTCTCATAGAACTTACCACAAATTTCCAAAAGGAGAAAAAGAAAACAATGGTGATAAGGTTTAGACTTCCTATGAAGTGGGCTAAGTAGCATATTTAATTCTTTTTTTTTAATTCGTGAAAGACATAGTCTTATGAGCCGAAGTTGGGTGTGTATTTTAAGAAAAATAGTTCAAATGCTGAGCCCGGAAGATAGGTGGCTTTTATTGAGCAAAAATAACAATAACATTCCATTGTTAGGTCATTTCTTAAGATATTTGAATTGGTATGTGCTTATCATTAAAATACTTTGAGGGTGGTCCCTTCTGCAAAATGAAGATTCAATTTTTCTTCTTACACAAGATTCAATATAATACGATTTTCAACTTGCAGGCGGGAACTATCGCGAAAACTAAGATGTAAATTGAGAGAGTGGATACAAACAGACAGCTGTACAATAGCAGTTCGGTAAGAAAATGGAAAATGTATGAAACGGTGCTAAAATAATCAGCGTTGAAAGCTGTACAGACACATCATGAACTCACCTGTCTGCTCTGAAGTAATGGCGGTGGATATGATGCAACTGCACGTCAATGTAGAGTGTAAGCTACAATTTTAATGTGATGCCCTCTTTTTAACGGAGAAAATGCTGAATTTCTTTTAACCAAGTCACACCTGCTCTAAGAGACATGCTAAAACCCTAACGAGTCGTAGACGTTGGCACGTTACAGGGTTGCACTGTTCTTACTCTACATGGATATTTTGTTATCAGTAGACCGGCGTAATGTGTCGGAGCTGATTTGCCGAAAACTTTGTAAACATCCATTTAACGTCCATTGGCAGTAGGTCTGGTAACTGCCTAGGGAAGACGATTAGCTGCCTAGGTCTTCCTGCAGGTCATTTGTGAAGTCGTTACTTAATCTTGTCCCGGCGCGTTAACCTGTTTCAAAGGCGTCTGTCTGGAGGAAGACATGAGTTTATCGTCTCGTCGAATGCGATGTATTTAGAAACGTATCTCTAGGTCACACGAAAAATATGGGTTAGGGGCTCGGCGGTGGACTTGCGGAAACAACGTAGAACATAAACGGGAATGCGTACTGATGAGTTTCTGATAAGGGACAATCAGACCTGTTAGTCATAGATTTTGATGAGTCTGGGGTGTGTCGTTGAGTGACCCGTCCTGAGTGGCTAGCGGGTTTTCATGCGAGAGTCCCTAGTTTTCGAGAAAATCGATGTTGAAGTTTTATGCTTACCTCATGTATCTGTAACGTCAGCCCTGTTTCGACCAAGCAAAAGTAGCGCAGCGGCCAAGATTCACAGCTATCACGCTGATGGTACTGGTGCAAATCCTATCCTCAGATTTTTCTTCTTTTGATTTTTCTCGTAGATAGTAACATTAAACAGTACATGTCACGTAAAATTATTCAAAAACGGTCATTTTCGCTGTAGTAATTTTATTGGTATATCAATCATCACAGCTAACATTCTAAAAATGCGTTTTATGTTTGTAATTCGTAATTACGATGTCAAATATTCGGATAAAATTCTGTGGATTCTTGTCATGGGGGAGGAGGGGTGGGGTGGGGGGGGGGGGGGTGCGGGCAGGGCAGAGGGCATACGAATCGGTGGGGGTGGGACGCATACTGATCTCTGGAGGCGTATACCGACCACAGACTTTGCGATCAAATCTTTGTAGATTAAAGAAAAGCAAATACCTACATCGTAACAACTATCTCACCCAAATTTACTCCACTTTGCCAACAGTATGATGTTCATTTTTACAAGCAGCTTAAAATTTCCACGAAAAATGTTCCCAACTTGCTACAGACAATACTCTGTTCATAATAAGAATAAACCTGATGTAAACATGACACCATGTATTCTTCCGTGTTTGCTTCTCTCTCACTGCATTTCGTTCCACATGGAGAGGAAGCCAAGCTGTGTTCAGTACAGGCAAGTACGATCATAAGGATACGTATTATGCTGTGTTACACGCACATAGACTGAGCGATAATGTGGGACAACAGCTTTACCGGAGCATTAACTTGGACAGCACAGTCCAGCCAGCTAGCTGGTCCAACTAATCTGCAATGATGTGGGCATCTGCAGTTCAGACGTAAAAAGAGACGAGCAGTGAAACAATATGGTTTCGAATATCGTTTAATTTTTAAAGAGAATGAAATAATATTCGGCAAAATTCCAGCACTATCGCACGCATTTTAGGTGACCAGACGGAAGGCATAAAATGCTCTCGTTCTCACCTAACATAGTATTCTAATTACAAAGAAGAGTGATGAAAATTTCTAACTTACACATAATGTAATTTTTCTGAGAGAGCTATGTGTGATGCAAAAAGCATACTGCAGGGATTTCACCGTATTGCTGAATACTGAAGACATTAATTATGGTCAATCGTCTGATAATCTCTTTGCTCCTTCCTTATCCGAGTCCGAGAACTTCATTTCAGTTCTGGAACTGTCGATAACGAGTCGATCAATAACAGAATCCACGAAGCCACCAAGGCACCGCATTTTCTCCTCTTCTTTTATGGCGTGCCGTTCTATACCGTGCTAGCGTTCGGCAGCGACGTGTGAAAAATCTGCGTGCATTAGTTGTAGTACATGTGGCAGCTTAATAGTCTTGATATTTTTCCCGACAAATCCCCTAACTTCGCTCCAGATCAGTTCCGTTGGTTCCATATTATAATGGTACAGTGGCAAATGTAAATATGCAGCATTTGTATGGAGTGTTCGATGCTGTGAAAAAAGTTGTTTTTCATGTTTCTACGACACTTATCACACTGGTTCGTGTGTGACTACATGTGCGGTATAAAACAACGGACATAGTCCAAATAAACGAGTATTTGGTTTTTCATTTTTGTCCAAATTATTAAATTTCTATGTTTTCTTAATTTAAGCAACCTTTATTAACAGTTTTTCATAAAATGTCGATAGTGAAAAAGTTATATTTGAAATGAAAACAAAAATTTTTCGTACAATATGTAATTAGAAATAAGAAGACGTACATTATTGATAAAAATTATGACGAATATTACAATTACGAGATGAAGGTAGTACAAAAGGAAAGAAAAAAATGCCCAACGTGAGACTAGATCCAATGATCCGTGAACTGCATCAAAATATGTCTCTACTGCGTTACTGATTCCACTATATATCCAGTGTGCATTTCAATCTCAGCAGTCCCTCGAAAAACTTCAATGCCGATTTTATCTGTAAATTTATGAAAAACGTTAAGAACAACCCATTTCTCGGCACTTTTTAACCATGTTCCACATGAGTGTTTCTCTACGGAGCGGGAAGCAGCCTCGGCCATTTTCGTACAGTGTGTTACGCGACAATCAGAGCACAACAGTACGGGTTCCGTGACAGTACACAATATTTTAAACAAAAACTACATAGCTAAAGCGAGATTAAGAAAAAAGTTGATGGCTGTTAATACATTAGAATAACTAAAATCCGCAGCTCGTGGTCGTGCGGTAGCGTTCTCGCTTCCCACGCCCGGGTTCCCGGGTTCAATTCCCGGCGGGGTCAGGGATTTTCTCTGCCTCGTGATGACTGGGTGTTGTGTGATGCCCTGAGGTTAGTTAGGTTTAAGTAGTTCTAAATTCTAGGGGACTGATGACCATAGATGTTAAGTCCCATAGTGCTCAGAGCCATTTGAACCATTATTATTATCTAAAATTTCATTTAACGCAACTAAGTAATAAGATATCTAACACATAAGTAAGACCTACTTCCAAGAGCGGAACTACACCAGTGTACGTGTGCTACGGTTTCTGACTGATCATCGCGTCTGTGTTTGTTTACATCAGGTTTATTCTTATGATGAACAGAATATAACAAAGAAATAGCTCAGAGGGACGACTGCATAAAATCCTTTTTTTTAAAAAAAATCTGCATCTGTTTAATGGGCCTGCTTTCACAGGAATGATCAAATACGCGTGGTTCGCATCGAAGCTGACCGTAGAAAGAACAATATTTTTGAATGTAAACGAGCTATGTTTGCCGGTATAGCTTCTGTAACATCCGTGTGGCAGCAAGGTAGTAGTAGCTTTCATTAAATGTGCGTGGTGCTCAACGCATTTGTATTCTAGTTGCTTCTACGACACGTATCATCCGGAATTGTCTTCTGGCACAGCAAGCGATTCAATCCATAGAGAGTACGACGGTTTGTAATCCATTCTGTAACGAACGGAATACACATCTGAAGACAGTTTACTGTAATGATTGATTTGTTAGTGAAGTAACAGTAGCTAAAATGACTATTTCTGAATAATTTTGCATGACATATACTATTAAACGATATACTGTACGATTAAAGTGAAGAAAAATACGTATAGATGCTGGATTTGAACCTGTGCCATCGTGAACCCGAGCCGCTCCGCTACTTTCACTTGGTGTTAAGATGTCTAACGTTACAGGTACAGCGGGTACGCATAAAACTTCCAACATCGATTTTCTTGGAAACTTACGGCCGTCGCATTGAACGCTGCTAGCCAGGTACTCAGTTCAAGTCCCTCTGCAGCCTTCCTAAAACTCATTAAAATCCGTGATTAACAGGTACGATGGTTCCCTTGCGCGAGTGGCTTCTGCAGAATGCGAGAAAAGCAACTAAATTACTGCGCCACAGCTGTAGCCTACTGGAATGACAGTATTATTGTTGTTAACACTTTCATAATACGCGTTATTTTACCAGTAAGACTTAAATTATCAGCTGGCTTATCGCACGTATGTGCCATTTCGTGGGGAAACATTCAGAATCTCTTTAAAGGAACTTGTAAATACATTTTATTTTTTTCTTTGAAAGCGAGGTCGTAACGGCTCGCTAGTGCAGCGTGCCCGACCCAGGAAATAGCTAGTTCCAATCCTGTTGGTGGATCAAATTTATTTAAAACTTGTGGTGAACCCAGAATGCAGTTATAAGAGACGAAGGAAATGAAAAGGAAGCCATAGTTGATGAAGGAGTGAGACAAATTAGAAGTCTATCCCAGGCGTTATTCAATCTGCACACTGACCAAAGTGTGAAGGAAACTAAGGAGAAATTTGAAAATTCAGGAAGAAGAAATAAAAAAACTTTGTGATTTTCCGATGGCATTGTAATTATGTCAGAAACAGCAGTGGGCATGGAAAAGCAGTTGAACGGAACGGATAGTCTCCTAGAAAGAGATTGAAAATGAATCCGAACAACAATAAAACAGGGTAATGGAATGTAATCGAATTGGATCAGACGTTGCTGAGGGAATTGGATTAGCAAAGGAGACATTCAAAATAGTAGATGAACTTCGCTATTTGAGCAGAGAAACAAGTAACGATGACGCAGTAGGGAAGATATAAAGTGCAGTCTGGCAGCGGCGTTTCTGAAAATAAGAAATTTGTTGACACTGAATATAAATTTAAGTGTTAGGAAGTGTTTCCTTGGAGTGTAGCCTTAAATGGAATTGAAACGTGGATGGTAAGCATTTCAGTTCAGACAAGAAGAGGATAAAAGTTTTTAAAAAGTGATGTATCAGAAGAATGTTGAAGATTACGTGGGTAGATTGCGTAACTAATGTGGAGCTACTGAATCGAAATGAGGAAAAAAGAAATTTATGACACAATGTGACTAAAACAGATAGTTTGACAGGACACATCCTTACGCATAAAGGAATTTTCAGTTTGGTAATGGGAGGCACTGGGAGGAGAAAGGGAGGTTAAACTTGTGGAGGAAGATCAAGTCTTGAATAAAGTAAGCGGGTTCAAATTTTAACCATTCCTCACGTATTTACAAATGCTGAGTATGTCGAAATGTTACTTCCGTACGGGTTTTGTAATGGAAACGGCACTGGTGCTGCTTGTATACAATACGGAAGTTGAGCAGAGCACCAGTTTCAAGTGGTGTTTTCACTAAACTTCGTAGGCTGGTGCTGCGTCCAACAGTCATTTTCATGTGAACGTGCAAATGGACAGAATGTGGATGAAGTGCAAGACATTAAGTTTGCAGACGTAGTCGTTCAACAAACAAACGCAAAATTTCCGCACATATCCCTATTCCAAAATTATGAAGGACATTACGTATGTACGGCCTATATCATTTACAGCTGACTCAACGCCTTCAAGAACGAGGTGAACGTAGAGGTTTGGAGCTTCTTCGTTGGCTGATAGCAAATCGCTGAGTAATCCCATTAATACATTTACTGCCACTGGTGGCGTCATCGACAACCCTCGTCAGTCGCATCAGTGGTCCGGCGAAAACCCACATACCTTTGCGGAGACTCATTTTCAAGAAGAATTCTCTGTAAATTCTTAGTACGATAATCAACTGATTCGACCTGTTGTTTTATCGCATCGCATTACGCGGCCCTGTTATCTAAACTTTCTTGAAAACGAGCTTCCAGCATTGTTGAAGAGATTCCTTTGTCTACAAAGATAGCTACGCTCTTTTGCTCCTGCACGCGCTTACTCTAACAGTCCCCGGAATATGCATCAGCAGAAACGGTCACGTTTCTTGGCCACAGGGGTCTCCAGACCTTGACCTTTTAGATTTATTCGCGTGATGATGCTTCAAAGGCTAAGTCTATAGAGACAAATTAAACACAATAGAAAGACTGATCGTTAAGATTGTTAATGGTGCTGTCCTTATAAAATAACGCCAAGACTTCAGAAGAGCTACTCGTCTGTTGTCAAGAGAATTCGAAAGTGCATTGATGGGAGAGGAGGAATTTATGAAAATGACTCTTGAACTTAATAACTTAACTTTGCTTAACATCTTATGTGAGTATTTATTTCGGTTGCGTTCTGTTAGCTATGTTTACATAACGAATAAAAATTGGGTACATGTTATATGGAACATTTTACGCAAACAAATCTATGTTACCGCCTCCTAAAATATTTATTTCTCCTGAAACATCTGGTATAAGTTGGCTCTGAGCACTATGGGACTCAACTTCTGAGGTCATTAGTCCCCTAGAACTTAGAACTAGTTAAACCTAACTAACCTAAGGACACCACACACATCCATGCCCGAGGCAGGATTCGAACCTGCGACCGTAGTGGTCTCGCGGTTCCAGACTTGGTATAAGTGGTAGAAAAGCTGAATATTGTCCGTCATGTGGCCGAAATGGATGGTGAAAGGAAAACAACATCTTTCATGCAAATTCACTTTATTAGGAGTAGTACTAAAGGTCTATTCAAACACGGATTTCTCGGTGCAAATAATTCTGAAAAGTCACTACTAGAAGAATGGTATTTGTTGACGGAACATGTCTTAAGGAGGGGGGTGGGGGAGGGGTAGGACGTCAAACGAGCAGACTTACTTGGAGCAGGAGAGGCACCACAGGACATTTTAATTTCCACTGTCTCTGCTTTAACAAATAAATTCATAAGACTTTCTTAGCATGATCAAGAAGTATTCAGGATTCACACTCATAGCAGTGGAAGCCCAAGTCATAACAAAATAAATTTTTACTTGTGAAACTTCATCAGCAGGTTGCTACAGGTACACTTTTCTTCATAAGTAAGAGAGATTCTTCGCTGATTTTTGCACTGCTTACTAAACATACTTCTTAATGCAAAAATCTAGAATTTTTGAAATCTATTAAAAACTCTGCTAAAAATTGAGATAATAAACTATAAAAAGGAGTTTTTTTCTAAACATGAAGTTTCAAATGTAACGGCTCAATCATTTTTCCATAAATTAAATAAATTCTAGAGATGTATGCTGTGCAAAATTCATCGAAGAATCTCTCATACTTACGAAGAATTATGTACGTATAGCAACAAGTAAATGACAAAATGATGAAATTTCACAAGAAAAGAAATTTATTTTGTTATGTTGTTGAACTTCCACTGCTATGAGTGTGAATCCTGTACCCTTCCTGGTAATGCTGACGAAGTTTTATGAATTTATTTGTAAAAGCACAGACAGTGGAAATTAAAATGTCGTGTGGTGCCTCTCCTACTCCAAGTCGGCCCGTTTGACGTCCTAGCCCCCTTCAGCCATTAAAGAGCGGTTGAGCTTGATACTTCTGGGAACATAAAGGGTGGAAGGAAGAGAAGAAGGGGATAAGAGAAGTTAATGTTTAAAGTTATGTCTAAATCAAGATTATTAGAGATAGAGAATTAGTTTGAACTGAGCAAAGACAGAGGAGGAGAAGGCCGCGGCCTATGAAGGGAAGTATTCCGGTATTCGGTTGACCTCATTTAAGGAAACAGTGATAAGGTGACCAACGTGGGTTTGAATTCCGTTCCTCTCTGAATGCGAGTCTCTAGACTTAGACAATGGGCCAGATGTCTAGTTCTTTTAACAGAATGGATGGAACACATTGTCACGGCAGATAACTGGAAACGGATATGGAGAGACGAAGAGTAAATATTTGTCAGAAATAAGGGAAGGATCGATTCAAATCAATGTGCCACAACGTAACTCTCGGTTGCGCAGGCTGTTAGTCTAGAATTTGTTCTTTTAGGTGATAAAAAGTATAAATTAATTCAAATCAGTTTTGCAGTATTATTTCTGAGGAAAGTGATACATAACAAGGAAGCTTTTGGTTTATTCGTCAAGAACGCCTTCAGTTTCCGCACGGTAGGAGCAGGTGTCTAGCCCGAGATAATACGGTGTGTAAATAAAAAGAAAAAAAAAAAAATAATTTCGACGTCTACCGATCTAGGCATGCATGTCATTTAAGAAGTCACACAAACGAAAAGAGTTGGAACTGTAGGGAACCGGGAACTACAATCATTGAACTGAGCTGTCAAGAAAAGTGTTGTTTGTAAGGCCGGTAACAAGTACACAGTTTGGAACGCGCTCTCGGAATGCGAAACACACATCGCGACGTGAGCACGATGGACAACTCCATCGCACTGTTTGACAGTTTACTCGAGCGTAATTCTTCGTTCTGACTCAGGCAAAACAGCGCAGTAAACCATTCGTGATGCAATGACCAGCACATAGCGCTACCGACGGCGAGTCAGCTGAGGTAGGCAACAAACCCGCTGACGGCTGCACGGGTACTCGTCAGTTGCTGTAGCGACCTTCCGCGAAGAGAAGGTTCGCGACGTCGGATAAGCGCGTGTACGTGGTTTAGTGGTACACTAAGCGAGCAGCTTGCCTCTCTACAAAAGACAGCGGGCTTTCCGTACACTAAATGGTATAAGGCTAGATTCAAAACAAGTGTACAGATTTTGATAAAGATAATTATAGATTATGATCATATTACAATGACTCAAAGTAAAACAATTACAATAAGTGTTCAAACTGCAAACCCGCCTCTAATGTCTTCCGAGCACGGTGCCTTACGTTCGAGGTCACATCTTCCAGAGCAGCTACAGGAATTGCTTGACAAACCGAGTCAGTTTCATGTCGCAGTGCCGGCCGGTGTGGCCGTGCGGTTCTAGGCGCTTCAGTCTGGAACCGCGTGACCGCTACGGTCGCAGGTTCGAATCCTGCCTCGGGCATGGATGTGTGTGATGTCTTTGGGTTAGTTAGGCTTAACTAGTTCTAAGTTCTAGGGGACTGATGACCACTGAAGTTAAGTCCCATAGTTCTCAGAGCCATTTGAACCATTTTGAACCATGTCGCAGTTGTGCTAGTGTGCGCGGCTACCTGCCGTACACTACTTTCTTGAGGATACCCCACAAGTAAAAATAAAGTATGGGAAAATAAGGAGAAAGTGGGAGTACTCGATAGCACGCCTTTCTCCAACCCAACTTCCCTGTGAATTGTTTTCCAGATGGGGGTGCACATCCCTATGAAAGCGGGATGGAGCGTCAACTTGTTGGAAGAAAATAGGTTCGACTACATTATATCTACAAACATATTCTGCGAGCCGCCATACGGTCTGTGGTGGAGCCACCCTGTACCATTACCAGTCGTTTCCTTTTCTGTTCCACTTGTAAATACAGCGAGGGAAAAATGACTGTCTGTATGCCTCAGTATGAGCCCTAATCTCGCTAATCTTATCTTCATGGTGCTTCCGCGAAATGTACGTTGGAGATAGTAGAATAGTTCTGCTGTCACCTTCAAATGCTTGTTCTCTATACTTTCTCAACACTGCTCCTCGAAAAGAACGCCGCCTTCTTACCAGTGGTTCCCATTTGATTTCCCAAAGTATCTCCGTAATACCTGCGTATTCTTCGAACCTACCGGTAAAAAATCTAGCACCCCGCCTCTGAATTCCATCAAATAAAGCACGAATGGAAGGTAAAATTAATAAGACGAGCATCTCCTAGTAACTCCTTCCCCGAAAAAGAAAGATCCAGCCAATCCGCTTGTTGATAACCCGCACCAGACATTGACCGCTCGCTCGACAAGACCTGAGGATATACGCCTGGTTACCGTATCATGTAGTTTAAATTGTCGCTCATCAGGCCACACCAGTTTGGAAACAAAGTTGACATCATGTTCAACCTGCGCGAGGAACCATTCACTAAACTGACTTCTCATATCTTGGTGGTCCACATTCAGTGTGTGTAACAGTTGCTGAATGTAAACTTTCCATTTTACTCTGCAAAATACGTTTGTTCCTACTGACGCCTGTTTCACGTGCACATTGCTGTGTTGAGTTCCGTGATTAGCGGGTGAGTGCGTCTAGCACCTTAGCAGAGGTTCACCTCTTTCTGTGCCGGTCTGATCTTCTTTTTTTTTTTCTTTGTTGTTATTTTAAACCTGTACAACAGGCAGGCTGTCAGCAGCATTCTACGCCGCTCTTCAGCCAGAGGATACACAAAGAGAAGAAGCACTGAGAAGACACATAAGTTACAGAACGGTGGGCAATAAAACAGTAGACACATAAAGACAAACACGGAGCCGTTCACACTCGACGATAATCCACATTGCAAACTGTTGATACGACGCACAAACACTGAAGAAGACGATGGCACTGGTGAACGATGGAGTGTGACGGTGAAACACTGAACACTAAACATGACGGCACACACGAAACACTGATGGCGGTGATCTCCGGCGCGCGAATGTCCACTGAGCGTGTGCAAGTTCGGGGACCTGCCAAGAGGGGAACAGGGGTGAGGTGGGGGAGAGGGGAGAAAAAGGATGCCAATGGCTGAGGAGACGGGGGCAGGAGAAGGGGGACAGGGGAGGGGAGGCCCGGGGGAGGAGGGGGGAGAAAGGGAGGAGGGAGGGAAAAGGGAGAGAAGGGAGGGAGGGTGCCCAGAGGAGCAAGCACAGGAGGAGGGCGGGAGGATCAAAGTTGGTAGGAGGGGTAGATGAAGGGGAGAAGGGCATCATCAGGGAGGGGGAGCTGGCGGAAGCCACCTTGGGAGAGGGTAAGGAGGGTGGAGAGATGGAGACCGGGTGGGACGAGCGAATACAGGCGTAGCAGCGGGCGGGGGTGGGAGAGGATCAGGGAGACAAGCAGGTGAGGAGGATCGAGCTTGCGGGAGGTGTACAGGATCCATATCCTTTCAAGGAAAAGGAGGGGGGGGGGGAAGGGGATGAGATCGTACAGGAACTGCGTGGGGGAGGGGAGACGGATGCGATAGGCGAGGCGGAGAGCATGACGTTCAAGGATTTGGAGGGATTTATAAAAGGTAGGGGGGCGGAGATCCAAGCCAGATGGGCATAACAAAGGATAGGGCGGATGAGGGATTTATAGATGTGGAGGATAGTGGAGGGGTCCAGACCCCACGTACAGCCGGAGAGGAGCTTGAGGAGACCGAGTTGGGAGCGTGCCATGGCTTGGATTGTCCGGAGTTGGGGAGTCCAGGAGAGGCGGCGGTCGAGGGTGACGCCAAGGTACTTCAGGGTGGGAGTGAGGGTGATAGGACGGCCATAGATGGTGATATAGAAATCAAGGAGGCGGAAGGAAGGGGTGGTTTTGCCTACAATGATCGCCTGGGTTTTGGAGGGATTGACCTTGAGCAACCACTGGTTGCACCAAGCGGTGAACCGGTCAAGATGGGATTGGAGAAGGTGTTGGGAGCGCTGTAGGGTGGGGGCAAGGGCAAGGAAGGCGGTGTCATCGGCAAACTGGAGAAGGTGGACGGGGGCTGACGGCGGCGGCATGTCCGCCATGTACAAAAGGTACAGAAGGGGGGAAGAGGACGGAGCCTTGGGTCACACCGGCAGAGGGGAAAAAGGTGTAGGAAGCTGTGTTATGGATGGTGACATAGGAAGGACGGCGGGAGAGAAAAGAGCCGATCAGATGGACGTAGTTAATGGGAAGGGCGAAGGTTTGGAGCTTGAAGAGGAGACCGGAATGCCATACGTGGTCATAAGCACATTCGAGGTCCAGGGAGAGGAAGATTGCGGAGCGACGGGAATTAAGCTGTTCAGAAAGGAGATGAGTGAGGTGAAGGAGAAGGTCGTCGGAAGAGAAGGACATCCGAAAGCCACACTGGGTAACAGGAAGGAGGCGGTGCTGGCGGAGATGCTGGTAGATGCGTCGGGTGAGGATAGATTCCAGGACCTTGCTGAAGACCGAGGTAAGGCTGATGGGACGGTAGGAGGAGACGGCGGACGGCGGTTTGCCAGGTTTAAGGAACATGAGATACGGGAGGTTTTCCACAGGTCGGGGTAGTAACCGGTGGACAGGACTACATTGTAGAGCCTGGCCAGGGTGGAGAGGAAAGAGACAGGAGCTTCACAAAGGTGACGGTAGGTGACACAATTGTGACCAGGCGCGGCGTTGCGTTTTGTGCGGAGTGTATCAATGAGATCCTGTGTAGTGATAGGGGCATTGAGTTCCTTGTGTGCAATGTTATCCAAGTACTGGAAACCAGGAGCGAGGGGAGGGACAGAGGTGTCAGTTCAATCGCGGATATCCGGGAAGAGGGAGTAATCGAACTGGGGATCATCAGGGATGGAAAATACATCAAAGAGGTAAGAGGCAAAGTAATTGGCCTTACTAAGGGTGTCAGGGAAAGGGTGGTCATCATGGAGAAGAGGATAATAGGGGGAGGGTGTAGTTCCGGTAAGGCGACGGAAGGCCGACCAGAACTTGGACGAGTTGATTGGTAGGGTAGCATTTAAACGGGTGCATGTCCGTTGCCAGTCCCGGCGTTTCTTAGCCACGAGCAAATTACGAATGTGTCGATGGAGTTGCCGGTGGCATCGTAGTGTGTCCAGGTCACGCGTGCGGAGGAAGGCACGGTAGAGACGACGGGATTCATGGAGGAGGAGGACGGCCTGTGGGGGTAAGGTAGGACGGTGGGGGTGGATGGCGACAGTAGGGACGTGGGCCTCCACGGCCTCAGACAAGGTCTGCTGGAGAAAGGAGGCGGCATGGGTGACATCGTCAGAGTGGTGGTAGGTGAAGGGGTGGCTATCGACCTAGGTGGAAAGGGTATCCCGGTAGGCATTCCAATTGGCACGGGAATAGTCATGGACGTACTTAGGGGGAGGGTCATTACGAGGGTCAGGGTGGGGGCGACGACCGTCTGAAACGGTGAGGAGAACAGGGAGATGGTCGCTACCAATAGGCTCCAGGACATCTACCGTTATGCGGCCAAAGAGGTGGGGGGAGGAGAGGATAACATCAGGACTGGAGTTGGATTCGGGACGGGTGTGCTGGAGGAAGGGGATGAGGTCGCCTTGAAGGGAGGAGAGGAACCGATGCCACCGCCGTAACTGAGCAGTGGAACGACTATGGATGTTGAGGTCGGCGGCGATCACGTAGGAGGAGAAGGTACGGTCGATGTGGGAGAGGAAGTCGAAAGGAATAGGAGCGTTGGGGCGGACATAGATGGTGGCGCAGGTAATGGTAAGGCCGGGGTAGAAGAGACTAAGGATCAGGTGTTCGGTGGGGTCGGGAAGGAGAGGTTGGAGCTGAACGGGGATTTGGCAGTGGTGACCAATGGCAACTCCGCCACACGCAATTGGGAGGGGATTATCGGAGCGGTGGAGGAGACAGGGTGAGGTGTGGATGGAGTGGTGGGGTTGGAGGAAGGTTTCATTGAGGAGGAAGGCATCCACGTGGTGGGTGGCAAGGGTGTGCAGGAAGAGGTTCTTGTCGGCGGGAAGGGAGCGGATATTGTTGAAAAGGATACGATGCTGTCGCGCCATGACAGGGATTTAGACGAGGGTGTCAAGACGGGAGAAGGTGAAATGGGCCTGGTTGTTGGAGTAGGTGCCGTACATTTTGAGTTGGAAAATGGAACGGGCGGCGAGGGAGATCTGTTGGAGGGTGTGGGGGCGCTGAAAGGGGTGGGGGCGTCCAGAGGACGGACAGGGACGGTGAGTTCAGGAGTGGTCAGAGGGGGTCGAGCTTTACACTTTTGGGAGTAGGTGGGATGGGGGAGATTGCAGGTATTGCAGGAGGGTGGGGATTGAAGGTTAGGGCACTGCCGGAGGAAGTGCGCTGTCTGATCTTCCCTTATGCATAGTGTTCCACAGTTTCGAACTCAATAGCGATGGCGAGCGACGCTTGGTCGTGTTGGTGGTACAGTTATATATTCTTGTCTTCAGTGTCGTTGCACTTCACTGATGTTCTTGAATTTCCATTACCATTTGAAAATGCTTTTTCGTTGCGCGAATAACAGTTATATTTGCGCCACGGCCTCACTTTGTACATTAACATGGGCACGTCACAACACTACTGCCATCTGTTGCTCAACCATTGTACTACACCTATTGTACAACACTCATTGTGATATCAAAACGTGTGATCTGTATAGCCAGATGGGACGTTCAGTCCTAATCTTCCTTCCTTTCTTTAAAGTGTGTATACATTTTTTTAGATCTACCTTGTGTGTTGTATGCTCACTTCTGAAAGAAGTCTCTATACGGCGAAGAAACTTGGAGACACTGGAAAGTTTCGGATTGATTATATAATGGTAACACAGAGGTTTCGGAACCAGATTTTAAAACTAAGACATTTCCAAGGGTCAGATGTGAACTCTCACCGCAATTTATTGGTTATGAGCTGCAGATTGAAACTGAAGAGTTTACAAATGTATACGACGCTAAGAAGATGGGTGGGACCTGGATAAGTTGAAAAAAAAGTAACAAAAGAAAACTGAGGTTGGTGAGAGTTTCAAAGGAAGCGTTGGACAACGATTGAGTGAAACAGGTGCTTCTCTTGTCTCCAAAGGTCTATTTAATTTTCCTATAGGCGGTATAAATGCTTCTATATGCTTACAGTTGCCATCAAGCCATTTCTGCTTCGTCATTATGCACTTCCTGCCAGTCTCATTTTTAGACGTTGGTATTTCCTTTCACCTGTTTCATTTGTTGAATTTTTATATTTTTCCTTTCATCACTTAAATTCGATATCTCCTGTGATAGCCAAGCGTTTCTAGTAGACCTTCTCTTTTTACCTATTTCGTGCTCTGCTGCCTTCGCTATTTTATCCGTCTCCTACTTTCCTAAAGCAAATAAAATCTAAAACAATGCCCATAACAAAGGTCGGCGCGACTCAGCGATCTGAGGCTGCATTCTGATGACAACACGAACAGACAGTTGCGTGGCTACGTGTAAACATGTCGACTTCGTGAGCTTGTTTTGTGCCTGTAATAGCTTTTTGAGAAATTATAGCCCGTTATGGCGACTCCAGCACTGGATGAAACAAAAAACAGCAGAAACGCAAATACTGGCCGTGAAGGCCTCCATCGTTTGATTAGTATATATTTGTTGATTTTGCCGGCCGGAGTGACCGAGCTGTTCTAGGCGCTACAGTCTGGAACCGCGCGACCGCTAGGGTCGCAGGTTCGAGTCCTCCCTCGGGCACGGATGTGCGTGGTGTCCTTAGGTTAGGTAGGTTTAAATAGTTCTAAGTTCTAGGTGACTGATGACCTCAGCAGTTAAGTCCCATAGTGCTCAGAGCCATTTTTTGTTGATTTTTCAGAATACCCCTTTTACTGTTATTAGTTCAGGTATGGTTTCAGATGATATAAAAAGTAAAACACACAGTATGGTTTCAGATGACATAAATTGCTCTTTTCTTTTATTAATTTTATTTCTGAAATTCCTTTCTCATTTGGTCACTTTCGGTTGGTTCTCTAATTCTTCACATAATGGGGCACTTCTTTTATACCACTGCACTCCCCGCTATCATACTTGGTAATAGCGTCGCGTACGTTAATCTTCTCTTTTTACATAGAGCTCATATGATTTATAACATATCATATTCTTTTCTGGTTTATGGTTCTAATCCTGATCAAAACATTTTATTAGATTTTAAAAAAGAATTTCATACAATGCGTTATTAGCATTGCATGATGATGTGTCAGCGAACGAGTGAATGTGAGTGGGAACGATAATGAGCGAGTCAAGTTTTAACACATGTTTTACGCTCTAAATATAAAGCTTAAAAGATATTTGGGCCCTATTTTTACCATAGTATTTCATTATTGGGAGTAAGTAATCCTTCACTTGAGTTCGTAAAATATAAATCACCCATTTTTCTTACTTTTTTCATTCCAGTTTCCAAGCTGAAATTGGGCGTGAAACAATTACTCTTCTCGTAACTCGCTCCAACCGATTAGGAAAGGGTACCTCACAATGTGCATCAATTTGCGTAGCTGTACCGCATAGTGAGCTCTCTTATTGTCATACAGATTTTCAGCAATAGACCCTTTCCGCTCTTACTGTTTTTTGTTCACTATTCTGTAGCACGTTTACATCGAAATCTGTGTGTTTTACTTTTTATATCATAATTACAGTCATATTTTATCCCCCATCTGAAGTAGTTAAAGTATAAGAGCTATTAACTGATCAGAAACTCAAATTTTTGTTGTAATTGGGTGCGCTTTTTTGAAGGCAACGATTTTTGTCTTCTATTAGGGATAGTTTCATTACACAGTAGATTTACTTGGCGAAATATCATGCATAGTACCGTACATACTAATTTTCTGAAATGATGATTGATATATTCATTATGCATATCTGTTTCAGTTTAATTTAAACTTCCTTCCCTACAAGTTATATTCTGTTAGAGTACCGTCAGTGCAAATGTTAAACCTTTCTTTACATCTTCAGAAGCGTTTAGCACCTTCGGTTAGTGTGCGTCTAGTTTTATTTTAGTGTAGGTATTTTCGTCAGGACTTGTAAAAGACTTTGGTAGACCTCTTTCGTTCATTATAGAGCACGGCGCCTTCGTAGCTACTTGATAAACTATTCGTAGACATGATATATGGTTAGGTGGCTCTTGTGCTCATAGTTCTACAGCCTTTCGTCAGATTATAATATTAATTGATTAACCACAGACCTCAATCATGGTTGCAGCCATTCTTTGCTCCAGTGTTAGTCTGTCACTCAAAACATACGTTTATCAGTAAAAAAAGAAGTTAACATAATTTTTATGCCTTCTAAAAATATTGCTAATTGCAGAATTTTAAAATGATTTGTTTCTATTATAGGGAACGATGCCGCCCACGGAAATGAAGGTAATCACCGTAGCTGACGAGTTCAGCAAAAATCCAGAGCTGAAGGAAGACGACCTCCAACACCTGCGGGATTGGGTGTCAAAGCAGTCTCATTTACCAAACATACCAGGTAAGATGATTCTTTAAAATTCTCCAGAACGCTCTAGAATGTGAGTACACAAATTTTTTGATAGACGAAAATGAAGGCTGTAAAGTGAGATCACATCAGTGGCTGCATAAATGACAAATATCTGAAGTTAACAACAGCAGCTTTTTTTCTTAAGGAGGTGCACTCTATTGCCACAATTCAGGGTGTCCCAAAAAGTTTCATCTGATTTGAAAAGACTGTATCATCTACGAGAATGTGGATAAAAATTTGGGATAGCATTCACTGCTGCTGTTGTTGTGTGTCGTCGCGGCTCACTCACATTTTATAGGGCGGGAGGCACGTAGAATCTTTCACAAACGTGACGTACTGAGAGATATGCGACCTTGGAGACAAATGCGGAGGCGCAGTGTCGATAAAAATGACACTCTACAGTTGTAACTGAATTGCACCTGTTGAAACGCAGAACACAAAATGCCTGTAGATTCTCTGTCACCGCCATCTCGACTCCAAGTGTATTGAGCTGTGAACGAATGAGGGATCGAGCTACCTGCACTCCACAGATCTCTACCAGGAACCGAAAGATCCAACAAAATGGTTAAAATGGCTCTGAGGACTATGGGACTTAACTTCTGAGGTCATCAGTCCCCTAGCACTTAGAACTACTTAAACCTAACTAACCTAAGGACATCACACACATCCATGCCCGAGGCAGGATTCGAACCTGCGGCCGTAGTTGTTGCGCGGTTCCAGACTGAAGCACCAAGAACCACTCGGCCACTCCGGCCGGCGCATGATCCAACAGCTTACAACTCTGTCCACTATACACTTTTAATTTTTAGTTGGAAGTTAAGGGGTAATTAAAGAGTTTCCTTTCGAAAGCCATACAGTCCAGAATCGGTAAGCGAATCAGGCAAGATCGCCGTGAACATTGAAGTAATCATCCCAACGGCTCGCCCAGTTGAAGATAACCGTTTGGTAAAACACTGTGTTCTGTTTCCTGAAGAAGTCCACAGCTTCCTGCATCACATCCTCGTCCGACAGGAATCGTTGACCTTTCAAGGTCTTTTTTAGGCGATCGAAGGGTAATAATCTTGTGAGGAGAGATCAGACTATATACATATTCTTCATTCTCCGATGGATGTCTACTGGCGTTCGGAATCCAAGAAAATAAAAGTAACAGTGCGTAGCTGCTGTTTGCACGCATTTGTTAATAACGTCTCCATACTCCACGTTTCCGCATTTATGGCACTCACATCGAAAAGACACGAAAGCCACACTAACCCCTTGTCTACATGCCTGTGCTCACATTCTCGCATCAGAGTCACGCCACGTTGCGTATTCGGTGCAGCAACGTCCTCAAATGGAAACTTTTTGATCATCGCTTGTACGAACCCCAAATTTTGTCGTCATTCGTATACAATATGTAGACTTCTGAAATCAGATTAAACGTCGGAAACAAGCTATACGTAGGCAATATTCTAAATAAACTGTACACTGATCAGCCGAAAATGTGCTCGAAGTCTGCGGCTCGTAAGGGAAATTGGAGATCGGAGACAGGTCCACTCAATAAAAAAGGATAGGTGGCGATATATGGTAGACCTAACGACAGGATTATAGTATTGGTGCAGTCGTAAGTGTTTAGGAGTACTTCGCTCAGCGGACTTTGTTGAACATGGGGCACTGTGGATTCTCATGTTGATCAACGGCATCAGTTACGATTGCAGTGAGCGATCCAGATTGGGCTGTGGATCGACGGAAACGAAGCGGCGGATCGGATGAATCACGTTTCTTCTTACAGAGGGGCTACTGTCAAGTCCGGATACTCAGCCATCGAGGCGAGCGTTTGCTCGAAACTTGCACCATACTACGGGCACAGGCTGGTATGGGCGGTGTTGTGCGGTGGGGGACGTTCATCTGAGCTCCCATCGAACCTGTGGTGGTAACTGAAGGCGTCATGGCCCCCCGCGGACTATGTGAGCATTGCTGTGGGTGACCTCAATGCTTGATGTCCTTCCTGAGGCCGATGACATCTTCAAGCCGGAAAACTGTCCGCGTCACAATCGTGCAGGGTTGGGATGAGAAGCATGGAAGTGAATTCATACTGATGTCTTGGGCACCAAGTCCCACTGATTTGAACACAGTGGACTACATACAGGACACCATAGGGCATCGGCTCCGTGCCTATTAGCACCGGCCCGTAATTTACGGGATTTGTATGGCCTGTTCCTAGACGTCTGATGCCATATACCTCATCGAATCCGTGCTATGCAGAACCGCTTCTGCATTGCATTGCCTTCCAAATGTGAACTAACGCGTCATGAGGCAGGTGGTCATAGTGTTTTGCCTCATCAGAGTATGTTAAACCTTCGCTGTCACTTTTTAACGCCCTCTTTTACTGTGCCAAAGAAACTACACACTTGCCAGAAATGTTAGCATGAAAGCACTTCTGAATAATGTTTAATCCACTGATATCTGGTGAACTCTATATTCTATTGAGTCATAAATATTGTCAGTTGAGGTTTAGCAGAACGAGTGGTTCCACAAAATGGTTCAAATGGCTCTAAACACTGTGGAACTTAACATGTGAGGTCATCAGTCCCCTAGACTTAGAACTACTTAAACCTAACTAACCTAAGGACATCGCACACATCTATGCCCGAGGCAGGATACGAACCTGCGACCGTAGCAGCAGCGCAGTTCCGGACTGAAGCGCCTAGAACCGCGCGGCCACAGCGGCCGGCGTGGTTCCACAAATTTACATTTCACTATGGAAATATGTTCCGAAACTTGTGAAATGCATAGAGGCAGTGGGAACTCTCTCAGTAGGTAGCGACACCATTTACTGCCCATCTGAGAGAATCGCCCAAATTTACATCCAAGTTCTTGGCCATTTTTTAATGCGGTGTCGGGATGCAATCAAGAAAAGTAGAAGATAATTAATTGTTTGTGGAATCGGAACTAATTATTTTCTAATGGGATACTAAAATTTCTTGGGACGACTTCGCATTTTGTTTAAAGGGTACGTTATGCGTCCACGTTCGGAACATCAGCCATCTGAACGATGGTATTTGAGAGTGTTGTACATAGAGAATAGAGTACCTAGGAAGACATGATGTCGTTTGGTTAACACTTCAAGGTATGTTTTTAGACTCGCATGAAGGAACGTGCGTTATAGACTGCCGTGAGCAGTTTCCGCCATTTTCTGAAGTTCTTGTTGTTGCTATAGATGAGATTGTGTTTTGCGCAGCATTTGTAATATTTCGAGCCCTGCACATTTAAGTGCTTTATAACACATTGAAGCAGTTTGGAGTATATGGTGATTTTTAAGACAGGTAAAATTCTATAAAATTTTGAAACTAGTTACATAACGCATGGGTGCTTAAGCCATACTTCGTCGGTCATGCAGTATTTTGTACCTTGGAACAAAATACAGTCTTTTACCATGGAATATGGGGTATTCGCAAATTAACTGAATTTAGTTAATGTCTGAACAACTTAACCCTACTTGAAAATGGAAACTTGTGTTACTTTCCATTAGCTTCAGTTTCACAAAGCATTTAAGTTGTAACAGGTTTTTGATCATGCTTATGCGTAATTCGATTGTACTTACTGATTTGTGGTGTGTATTAAAGTAATAATCTAACAGGTAGGCCTAGATGACTAAGTACAGCATTGAAAGGATTTTCTGGATTTTAAATTTCAGTAGAATATTTGTTTCTATGTACATGACTATACTGTAACTTGGAATATGTTTCCACATTTGGAAAAATCCTAGTTTTCCGGAGTAATTTTTGTAATTTCAGAAAAAGATTGCAGCGTACAAAAAGTGAATGCCATCATTCCGGAATGGAATGAGAGAATATATTAAACTCCTATTAAAGATCTGACTATAGGAGAATGTGTGTAAAATGTTCCACGGTACAACACACTCCCCTACTCTTCTGGTAAACCTTCCGGGATATAATGTCGTGGTCCATGAAACTCTTCAGCTCCTAACGTTTCGTCCAGAGCTGCGCTGGACATCTTCAGAGGGGTGTTTCTCCTCCGGTGAGTCTTCCCGACTGACGGGTCGGACGTCTGAGAGCGACTTATGTATCGTAGAAAGTGGGCGTGACCAGAGTTACACGAGATATGCAGAGATAACCTTTGTCAGAGATAAAACTTAACTATCGATCGTAATCTCGTCACGGATAAAACTGTCTAGCAATTCTGTAGTGCTACTGTCCAAATATCACTAAGTTTCATGGTCTCTTCTTTCCGATTAAAATTATCCCTATGTTTATATATTTCAATTGCTTCTCTACAAAGCCGTGGGTAATAGTTCGTCGTCGTAGATAAAATTTTTGTTTCGGAAAACTTCACTTGATGGTTTCCTGGCTGAAAAGCGTGTTCTGCTACAGCCGATTTATCTGTTTTTCCTAATCGGCAAAGACTTCTGTGTTCTTTTAACCGTGTATTTACGCTTCTTTCTGTTGTTCCAACATAAACTTTACCACATGTACACGGAATTTTATATACGCCACTGGCTGATAGAGGAGCGCGTTTATCTTTTACAGACCGAAGAATATGACAAATTTTCTTCGTTGGTCTAAAAACAGGTCTAATATCATGTTTACTTAAAATCTTTCCAATCTGATCCGTTACTTTCTTTATACTGTTGATGCCTGCCGGTCAGGCATTTAACTAAAGATGGAGGCCTTCGGAATAAAAATGTTATTTGTTGGACAGATTCAACGAGGTGTCATTGACGACAAGAAGAACAGTAGTAGTCCTCGAACTTATCGCTTTGGTACTGAGAGAAAATAATTCCAGGACGACTTGTCATTCTCACAGGCAATACGCTGCTGTCTGCTTCTCAAGTAGTTTTCAAACAACTTCAGCACACAAATTGAAAATTTTAGCTGTCGCATTTTTTTTCCGAATCGACGTATTTGTGATATGCCCTTGAGACAGTGTTACACGAAGAGCGCAGTGATTGCACAGTAGTGAACGTGGAGTGCCCCGTGGATCTTGCTGTTGTCTATTGCGGTGACACAATCGTCAGCCTGACAGCAGCATGAGATCTGATGACGTCACTTTCACACGAGGCCAAGAACTGTCTGATTCGTTGTGAGGCAAAGGCACTGTCTCCAGTGCATCAAGCGTTCCTAATTCAGCTGCTCGTGAGGTGGTATGTTAGTCTCTCCCAAGAGTCGTCAGGCGCATTTTCTCTGATGCTTGAACAAATATTGTAATTTCGTTTTGTAACGTGTAGCTGCTGTCAGCCCAAACAAATACTGATCACCATGTCTTTCATGCGGCGCCGAATGTTGACGTTTGCGTCGTTTTATTTCCCGTTAAAACAGAAAAAAAAGATTTTTAAAGCAGTGAAGCGTTGTGGAAGAATGACAGGCCCCACTAGGTGGTCACCAATAATCTCCGTCTACTCATTGAGGCTGAACCGGTGCTGATGTTCCGTTGCCACCATACCTTGGGCATTGTCCGTAGCCCACAGGTGGGTGCTGTGATGGTTGACGATACCGCCCCTCGTAAATGTGCTCTTATGATATAAGGTGGATCCCAGCAGAGTGGTGGCCTGTTCGACGAAATGCGACAAAATCACCGCCGCGAAGGCAGTTTGTAGGTAATAAGGCCTGCACGCCTCGTAAGTAAGACGGATAGTGACAGTTGTGCAGAATGTTCCACATGATCGTCTGGCGTACCTGTAGTCGTAAAACTGCCGTAGTGTACCGTAGACTTCGGTAATTTCCCTCGTAACCTTGGTCAGTTCAGCTCGTGACCACGTTACCCGTACGTTAGGTGCGTTGCATACGAATCGGGCATTACCTCATTTCGATCGCTTTGTTTGCGTATGCGATCAGCATCTTACTAGAATCCACTTGAAATAGTAAGCAGTGAATCGTCTAGAAACTGAATGATGATTACATAAAGGCCTGCGTAACCTATGGAACATTTTTGCTCTACATTCTTAATCCTCCTCTATGTTACCTAAAAATGAAGAGTATTTTAGCAAAATTGAAACTATCAATGTTTAATTTATTGTTGATTTGTAACGCGAAACAGCGGGGTGTTGTAGTAAAAATAAAAAAATGTAGATTTTTGTGTAGCGCTAGAAAACGCAGCTTATATGAAACATGTTTCTGTTATACAAATATGGTTCAAATGACTCTGAGCACTATGGGACTTAACATCTGAGGGCATCAGTATCCTAGAACTTTGAACTACTTAAACCTAACTAACCTAAGGACGTCACACACATCCATGCCCGAGGCAGGATTCGAACCTGCGACCGTAGCGGTCGCGCGGTTTCAGACTGTAGCGCCTAGAACCGCTCGGCCACTCTGGCCGGCCTTCCAATACTTATTCTGTGGCATAGTACAGTAGGATTAATGACGGTATGTCGATTCCAGCACACACAGTTTACATACGTACTAATTGATGCACTTCGTTTACATCACGGGACTGTCACTGACCAAGTGATGTCATTGATCTTATCAGTGATGTTATCTCCCCTATCAGTAATGACATTGTTCTTACTAATGGAAAGCGACATCCCCTTTTTCCCTCTCCCTCTCCCTCCCCTTTCCCCATCCCCTCCCCTTACCTCCAACCAGTCACGACATGGTGTTAAAAATTAGAGCCAATCAAAAAATCCAAGATAGCGGGACTAATACAGTTGTGTTAGTGGGAAATTAAAAAGCCCTTTCCTCCTCCCATATTTCCACTAGTGAAAAGGAAAAAAAACCAACATGGGGGAACTAGTTCAATTATGCTTTATGTGCCACCCACTTCTCCCTTTCTCAATCAATCACAGTGAAGTATTAAAGTTGAGACAGCTAATTGGAAATCCAAGATGAGGGAACTAGCTCAGTTGTGCTTTATACTGCCCCATGCCCCCTCCTACTTCCGCTGCCAGCCAATCAGAGAGTTGTATAGCCAGAGTATATGAGACAATCTATAAACGATCTATAAACAGTTGAAAGAATTTTCATCATTCTACGAGATTCAGATATTTTCCTGGGTGTGTGACATATTTTGTGATGAATATATTATGTCTTTTGGATACGTCTGAGCACAGTTGAGATGAGGCGACGCCATAATTGGCTCATTCAGTTTAACACTGATTAAAATATTAGGCTCTGAGTGGAAGACAGGGGGGTGAGATAATACTTTATACAGTGTGTGTCTACACAGTCATGTTACTTATGTAACTTGGTGTAATTTTTACACATTTTGTAATACTGCACTCTGACTGGCTATAAAGAGGCTTGGGAGGGGATGTGGGACGATATAAACCAGGATTGAGCTAGTTCCTCCATCTTACATCTGCGACTGGCTGTTTCATTTTTGGTATCTCACTGTGATTGGATGGAGATACGGAAAGGAGGGTGGAGCATACAGCGCAATTGTGCTAATTTCCCCATCATGGATTTTTCATTGGGTGGAGGTAGGGGAGTGGGAGAGTGCTTTTTTATTCCTCACCAATGCAGCTACGTTAGTTCCACCATCTTGAATTTTTTTATTGGCTTAATACTACATTGGTCCGCTGCTCGTGGTTTCGCAGTAGCGTTCTTGCTTCCCGAGCACAGGATCCCGGGTTCGATTCCCGGTGGGGTCAGGGATTTTCCCTGCCTTGAGACGACTGGGTGTTGTTATGTCATCTTCATCATCATCATTCATCCCCATTATGGTCGGAGGAAGGCAATGGCAAACCACCTCCACTAGGACCTTTCCTAGTACGGCAGTGCGGCTCTCCTGCATCGTTCCCCTACACTCTGTCACGGCGTGTAGGACCTCCATCATCATCATAATAATACATTTTGGTTGGTTGTAGTTGAGAGGAGGGGATGAGGAGGGGAGGGGGAAAAGGGGTTTGGCTTGTCACTGATAAGGGTGATGTCATCACTGATAAGACTGATGACTTCCCTGATGACATCACTGATAAGACTGATGATGTAGCAACGTCAACGACATCGGTCACGTGTTGTAAACAGAGTGCACTGTAATTGGCATAGCCGCTCGGGATTAGCCGAGCGGTTTAGGGCACTGCAGTCATGGACTGTGCGGCTGGTCCCGGCGGAGGTTCGAGTCCTCCCTCGGGGAAGGGTGTGTGTGTTTGTCCTTAGAATAATTTAGGTTAATTAGTGTGTAAGCTTAGGGACTGATGACCTTAGCAGTTAAATCTCATAAGATTTCACACACATTTGAACATTTTTTTTGTAATTGGCACAGCATTACTACTGATAGATCTTGGTGCACTTCAGCATGTCCTCTGTTGTTTCATTTTACGTAAGTTACCATCGATCAAAGAATTATGTGAGTCGAATCTGTGGTGATGATTATTTCATTAGATTTTCATATCAATTTTTGTGGACTAAATTTTGAAGTGCTGCATTGGTCTCACTTGTCAGATTTATGTCTTGTTATAGGCGATAGGTGTCTGCATTGTACGTTGCGACGATATCTAGTTGTCCATTCCTCGTGCAGTCTGGAAATAAACATTGCCTCCACCTTAGGGTTGGCCACTCTCTCTCTCTACTTAAGCGACATCTAGCCTGTTTAATCTCTTATTGCTAAACCATTATACAGGCTGACATAAAAGTTCGTTATCATTTGTAAATTCAATGGTTTACGAAATAATGTATATAAAGAGGTAGGGATTGGCTCAGATGCTTGAAGTAATATGGGGTTTCAAATGGTTCAAATGGCTCTGAGCACTATGGGACTTAACATCTGAGGTCATCAGTCCCCTAGAACTTAGAACTACTTAAACCTAACTAACCTAAGGACATCACATACATCCATGCCCGAGGCAGGATTCGAACCTGCGACCGTAGCGGTCACGCGGTTCCAGACTGACGCGCCTAGAACCGTTCGGCCACACCGGCCGGCTCAGATGGGGTTTCACCGAAACAAAAGAACAAAAAAAAGTACACAGAATGACCAACAAATGGCGGTTCATATCATACAAAAGCAATCATTAGCATAATAATTGAATTGTGGCAAAGACTATGTTCTTATAACAAATGCTCAGCATGTCGGTCGTCGTTCATCAAAAATATCTGTCGTCGAGGGACAATGTTGTGAAAAGCACAGTACAGCATATTATTACGGATCGTGGAAAATTGTCTTCGGGTATTGTCTATTAGTATCCCTAATGAGGTCTGAGGATCATGGTAGACGTGCGACTTCAGGTAACCCCACCACAAAGAATCACACGCACTGAGGTCTGGGGACCTGGGAGGTAAAACATGACGGAAGTGGCGGCTCAGTACGCCACCCTCACCTAACAATGCGCGCAAGAAATCTTTCACGCCTGTTGCAATATAGGGTGGAGCGCCATCGTGTGTAAAAGCCGTACCTTCCAGTTGGTGTTTACCAGCCAGGTTTGAAATGATGCGATTGTCTAGCATATCGGCTAACCTCGCCCTCTTCACGCTGTAAGAAAGCAGCATCCCGCATTTCCTCGAAGAAAAAGGGTCTGATCATGATTGATATGGTACATCCACGCCACATCACGACTTCCTCATCAAGCAGCTGTGTTTCCAAGACCGTTCTAAGAGCTTCTGTGGCCCAAATTCTGCAATTGTAGGTGTTACTAGACCCTCGGAGTGTGAAATGGGCTTCGTTGGTCCACAACACGTTAGAAAACCATTCATCTGCTATCCCCATCTTCTAAAGTGCCTACTTTGCAGCTCCTCTCCACGCGAAAAGTTCACGATGACGCTAGATTTTGTATGTACAGCATTGGAGGGTACGCCTTGCTGCTCTCCAAACGGTAGTGCGTGGAATGCCAGTGTGACGTGCAACTTCACAAGCGCTGACTTCACTATACGGAACCGAAGCCACTAAAGTCTTTATTTCTTCCTGAGCTGACTGAGCAGTAGTAGCACTTGCGTGTAGTCGCCCACTGAGGGGCCGATCATCTAAACAGAACGTGGCTTCGAACTTCGTTATCATATTCTTCACAGCGACAGTTGTCACAGGACCTTTCTCCGTTCGAACATCCTTCTTATGGCGGTAGGATCGTAAAGCTACAGTATTGTTTTGTATTGTATTGTATGGAACTGGGGACCTAGAAACGACTGAGAGGCTTCGTCCCCGCTGTAGCCCTCAGTTCTTCACAACCCCACAACAGGCTACAGCAGTCCACTCACCTCACCGCCGCCCCATACCGAACCCAGGGTTATTGTGCGGTTCGGCCCCCAGCGGACTTCCCCGGAAACGTCTAGCACTAGACGAGTGTAACCCCACTGTTTGCGTGGTAGAGTAATTATGGTGTACGCGTACGTGGTAAAAGTGTTTGCACAGCAATCGCCGGTATATTGTAACTGAGGTGGAATAAGGGGAACGAGCTCGCATTCGCCGAGACAGGTGGAAAACCGCCTTAAAAAACCATCCACAGACTGGCCGGCATACCCGGGCGAATTCGTGGCGGGGACTGGCACGCCTTCCAGCCGGGAAAGCAGTGCGTTACAGCGCACGGCTAACCTGGCGGGCCAAAGCTACAGTAGCCGGTTCTCCATTGTGACAGTAAAGCTTCGCTAACAGTGCCTTTTTTGCTAACGTCAACATGCCGCGACTGTTGGGACATCTCACTCCCTCCCTCACTACAGTTCATTTTATACACGATCGCCGGCCACTGTGGCCGAGCGGTTCTAGGCGCTTCAGTCCGGAACCGCGCGACCGCTACGATCGCAGGTTCGAATTCTGCCTCGGGCATGGATGTGTGCGATGTCCTTAAGTTAGTTGGGTTTACGTAGTTCTAAGTTCTAGGGGACTGATGATCTCAGATGTTAAGTCCCATTGTACTCAGAGCCATTTGAACCATATACAAGATTCTCATGCGGCCTTACTAGCGTGTTGCTGTCTAGCGCCATCTGTTAGCCAGTTCTTGAATTGGTTTTTGGTTTCATTTTTTTAAGTATTTTATAATAGTACCGAGACTCGAACTCTGGACCTTTGCCATTCGCGGGCAAGTGCTCTACCAACGTTTTTTTTTACTTTTTTATTTTATTTTTTAATTTTTTTTGCAGCTTGTAAGAAAACAAATAAAAACCTCTTTTGTATGAAAATAAAAGACGACGTTCTTCATAAAATAACACAATATCCTTTGAAAACGGAAAACATAAAAGGAAGCTATATTTCCCCAACGGCCTTCTTTTTTTATTCTTTTTTATTTTTATTTTTTTTATTTTTTTTGCTAACATAAATGAGTATACAGTCTCACCATCAGCTGCAACAATTTTTTTTTTGTTTTTTTTTGTTTGGGAGCACAGGAGAAAGAAAAAAAATAGGCTGCAGATAGAGAGCTATGTGTGAAAAGGATAAACATGTGTAAGGAGAAAAAAAACGTAGAAGAGGAGGAGAAAAAAGAAGTGAAATAAAATAGGAATACATTCCGCGCCATGCTCCACTTTGGCGAGCCATCAGAACAAAATGCATTCTATCATTGACCATTGAAGGGGAACGTGGGATCGTCCAGTCTTGGCTGGCACTGTTCGTTGAGATTCCAGCTTTGAGACGAGTTGGTGAAAATACTCTGTAAATAGTTCGCGAAAGTGGCCCGATAGTGTCGATGTCGGCGAAGGGTGTGGTGATGTACTTGGAGGCGTGTCCAGAAGTCCGCCGGATCGACGATGTCGTCCCGGAAGAGGTAGTTGACAGCCATGCCACTGATCCATGTGATGGCGTGCCACTTAGCCGATGGAAAGTAGGTCGTGACGGGATATATCATCATGGTAGGAGAAACGTGATGTGGTGGTACTCGGAGGTAGAAAGCCACGATCTTCTGTACGAGGGTCCAGACAGCCGCTGCTGGCCCGCACTCAAAAGCGATGTAAATCTGTATCTTCGACATTGCACATGAGGCACAGGGGTGAGTCCACCAGTGCGATGCGATGCAGTTTCTGTCTTGTAGTATACTTGCCGTTGACGAGAAGGTACCACATAGAGGTGGTGTCAGTGGTGTGATATGGTTGGTGAATCGTTTTCCAAACTGTAGGCCATGAAACCTGGGGGTGACGTGTTTCGACGGGGTTGCGGGGTGGAGACTTCCGGAGAAGGCGGTAGATGTCGCGGGTGGTCGTCTTTCTGTTCCTGGGGAGCTCGGTGGGTATTTAGCTGTACTCCAAAAAGAAACGGCCGATATGTGACATCGGAGGTGGGATGTGTGCCAAAGACGTCGGTGGGCGTCTCCAAGCAGGTGCGAGCTCGGTGGTCAACATTCCAGTAAAACTAGCATTTTGTCTGATCCATAACCGGAGCATAGTAAAGTGCCGTAGTCCTGGCTCTCACATTAACCAGATCGAGGCCACCATCCCGCTTCGGTAAGGTGAGAGCTTCATACTGGACTTTGAAGATGTGTTCAGAACAAATGAAATAGCCGAAAGCCGCCTGTAATCTGGCCGCCATTGTCGCAGTGATGGGCAGAATCTGCGCTATATGGGGTATCCGGGCTGCCAGATGGGTATTGATGAAGGTGGCTCTCTGACACATAGTCAGCGGGCGTAGTATGTGATTTTGTATGTTGGCCCGGATGCGTTGCAGCAGCGCCCGAAAATTGATCGCCGAGGTGCGGCGAATGTCTCGCGTGTACAGCAACCCGAGACAACGAAGGGTGTCCACCAGTTGAAATGGGACTACGCTGTCTGCGGGAAGGACGCGGCCGATCTTCATGGCGCATGATTTTGCCACGTTCATAGCGCTCCCTGCCCCTGCACTGTAACGGGTAATCCACTGCATCGCAGCTTGTACTTCAGCCGCTGAACGTACGACGAGGGCCAAGTCGTCCGCGTAAGCTCGGCAGCGGAACATATGATCCCGGAGCGGAATACCTGTCAAACGTCGCCGTAATCCGCAAATGAGTGATTCCATCGCAATGGCATAAAGCACCGTCGACAAAGGGCAACCCTGCCGTACTGAGCGTTCAATCCGTATAGGTTCTGTAAGTCTGCCGTTGACGAGAAGTCTGGACGTTGCTCCACGAAGGAGCCGCATAATCACTTGCGTGAACGTCGGGGGAATTGCCATTCGGTCCATCACTGCGTTGAGGAATGCATGATTGACGCGGTCAAACGCTTGTTTGAAGTCGATGGAGATTAAAGCGCCTGGCAGTCGCGAGTGTGTTGCCACAGCGATCACATCTCGATATTCACTGAGGGCTATCTGTATATTACGATCGCCGCCTAAAGATGTTTGTTCGTGGGAAACAATGTCTCGTAAGACATGTTTGAGTCGCACTGCTAGAAGGCGTGTGAAAATCTTGAAGTCGGAATTGAGTAACGTGATCGGCCGATAACTGTCGAGTCGTGTTCCTCCTGCGGGTTTCGGGACTGGTACAAGTAAGCCTTCCATGAACATTGGTGGCGGGTTCGCCGCGTCGGACAAAAGTTCCCAGTACATGTCCCTCCATCGTGGCATCATCAAATCTTGGAAGGTTCTGTAAAATTCGAGAGGTAAACCATCCGGGCCGGAAGATCGATTCAGAGACCGTTTGGCCACAGCGCCTTGGACGTCGTCAGTGGTCACTTCAGAAGTCAGGAGGGTTGCAGCTGCTGCGTATAGAGTACCAAGTGTCTCCTGGGCAACATCAGCAATGGCCTCTGCATCGGCAGGTACTTCTTGATAGAAAAGTCTACAGTGGGTTGTGAATGCATCCGCAATGGTAGCTTGCGAAGTCAGCCGTCGTCCATCAGGTAAGTCTAAAGTTGTCATTAAAGCCTGTCGGCGTCGGCGAACATTTTGAATAATATGATGCATAGAAGGTTCTTCACCGTTAATCCTATCTTGGCTGCGTGCTCGTACAATAGCTACCTCTAGACTGCATCTGGTCAAGGTTGTTCGATTCCCGGCGGGGTCAGGGATTTTCTCTGCCTCGTGATGACTGGGTGTTGTGTGATATCCTTAGGTTAGTTAGGTTTAAGTAGTTCTAAGTTCTAGGGGACTGATGACTATAGATGTTAAGTCCCATAGTGCTCAGAGCCGTTTGAACCATTTTTTTTGGTCAAGGTTAAAATCTTTGCCTTGATGCGTTGAGCTTCTTTTAGACGATCCGGGGATGGAGGTTGATCCATGAGTTCACGTAGAGCGCTATAGTAGAAATCAGTTGTATGGTGATTCCACCTGGCTTTGGCTCTGCCATAGTGTGTCAATGTGCGTCGGATGGCCGGTTTGGTGCACAGCAACCACCACTGCAGTGTGGTCTCGTAACGCATAATGCGTTGAACACAGGTGTGCCACGTGTCGGTGACCTGTTGTCGACATTCAGGGTCCCGCAGTAGCGCGACTGAGTTTCCAAGGTCCTGCACTGCGCCATATAGATTGTCGACGTAGGTTCATGGTACAGATGTGGATGTCATGATTCGAAAAGGCAGACGGCCAACGTTCCGCGTCGAGGAGAACTGATTTTAGAGCGTTAGAGATGTATATTCTATCAAGTCGGCTGGCGGAGTGGCTCGTGATGTGTGTATACCCCGGGCGGTCGCCGTGTACCACTCGCCAAGTGTCTAGGAGACGAAGGCGGCGGACGAGGAAGCGAAGTTCCGGACATGTGGTGAAATGGGGGTATTGGTCTGTGCGCTCGAGAACACAGTTGAAATCTCCACCTACGATTAGATGATCGTATCGGCCGAGGAATAAAGGCGTGATATCTTCTGCGTAGAACTGGGAGCGATCCCTCCGATTATCAGTGCCCGATGGGGCGTAGAGATTTATGATTTTGAGTCCTTCAACTGTTATGGCCACCCCTCGCGCTGTTGGGAGATATGCGACATCGGAAACTGCAATCCCTTCTCGGAGGAGGATGGCTGCGCCTGTGTGTTCCATAGCTGCAGGGGCGGCGTACGTCTCATATCCATAACACCCAGTCCAAGTTGCTGTCCTCAGTTCTTGTAACAGGGCGATGTCGATGTCCGCTGCTCTTAGCGTGTCACGGAGCAGTTGAAGTTTAGCGTGGGAGCCGATATTATTAGTATTGATAGTAGCTATTCGGTACGCCTGATGGGAGATCCGTGCTGCCGATAGGTTCGTAGCTGCTGAAGATTGTTGTGGTGAATGCTGGAAGTCCATAGAAGTCGCAGGAGTCGCCGTAGAAACTTCCCCCATTTTAGTGTTGGTCTAACGGAGGAACAGATCTCATTTGCGCATCAGATGGAGGTGGGAAATCCGTGTCATCCGCCCATGAAAAATGTCCGACAGGTTTGACATCGGCGAGAGGTGGCAGCGCTGGCCGAGTCGGCTCAATTGCGTCGGTGACAACAGGCGTACTATGTTCCATGGCTTCTGGGCGCGGGGTTTGCGCACGATCTCTGTTGGACGGTTCACCGTCTTGTGGATGACGCGTCTCCGTGGCAGAGGAGAAACTGTTATCGTGTTCTCTGTCAGAGTGATGTGCCATCTCTTCGTCCTGCGGAGGGGGCTCAGTGGTCGATTCTGATGTCTTGCGGCGTTTTTTTCGTCGTTTGGGCGACTTCTGCTTTAGGCAATGAGTTTCGGTGTCTGAGGAAGGAAGAGATTCACTTCGTTCCGGTACAAAAGCCGCGGGTGCTATGATGCGGTCGTCATTCTCCAGAACACTCTCATTGGTATCCTTGTGATCTTCTAGCGTGGGTGTGTCCGGCTGTTGGACATGTTCGCGGGCGGCATCGCCGGTGTCAAGGTGCTGGGACGCCTCCGGGTGTATCGGACCAGAGAGACGCTCATGAACGGGGTCTTGTATGGGCTGGACGTGCAGTGTCGCCGCATAGGTGACTGGAAGGGTGTTCGTGGTTCTGTCAGTGTTCGTATCGTCGGGCCTTAGTTGTGTGATGCGGCGTTGCAGGCATTCATTACGGACGTGGCCTTCTTTGCCACAACCGGAACATGTTCGAGGTTGTCCGTCGTAAATGACCACCGCAAGGCAGCCGCCGATAGAAATGTAGGATGGAATATGCCGTTTGAGATCGATTCGGAGTTGTCTCACACCATTAAGCACCGGATATGTTGTAAACTGTGCCCATGTTTCGGCTACGTGGCTCTGGACTTTTCCGAACGGGCTTAGCGCCGCGATGACTTCATCTTCATTCACCTCGAAAGGCAGTTCGAATACACGGATCGTCCGAAGGCCAAGTCCTGCATGGTCGACATCCACAGGACCGACGTTTCCGTCGGAGTGCCGAAATTTTAGTCCATGTCGCGTCCTTTGAATAATCTCGTTGCAGGCAGCGTCGGAAGTCATCTTAGCATAAACGACGCTGGTAATGATCGATAGGTGTATGCCGATGAGCTCGTCACGGGGTATCTTCACATCTTCGCGTAGGAAGCGTTCGACGGCCAGTGCTTTGGGTCATGCGTATTCATTTGAGAAGGTGAACTTAAGGGGATACGGAATCACCTATCCCCGCAATGTTAATATATGCCTACTATAGGGAACATTTTCTCACAAACTACTGGAGACAGAGAGGTAAAAATTTTACTGTATGTGCATTCATATGTTACAACAATACTGAAACAACAGTTTATTGTCAAAGTATTTTCTTACAGAGATATTGTACATTTATTTTTAAGTAAATTTTTTCCATCGCTTTTTACTAGACTATCACCCCTAAGTCTTTTGTAAATCAAGTAATTAAAAAATCGTTGTTTCAGTATGTAATAGGGACCTATGTCACTACGTCATAAAAATTTCAGACTTCTAGGTTGACCAGTACCTGAGATAATGTTCCTAGATGAAGTAAAAAGTAAACTTACGGGAAACGGAGAAAGAAGATTAAAACATTCCTGATCCGTAGCTAATACCCCCTTCACAGTCTTCATAATCATCTTCAAGTCTTCTTTTGGCACCCCTCTGCACCTGTCTTGCTTTTTTCACTAATGTCTTGATTATATTATCAGCATGCCTTAGTCTGTGCTGATCTAAAAAGAACATAGCACGTACCGTACGGGAACCAACACACATACCCAACTTTTGAAGGACCTGGCATTTAGTTATATTTCCAAGATTGAAGGTTGCCACAGCATCATACACACCAAAATGTAGTGTATTAATTCCGACAAACACTGTTTTTGGGAGACGATGCCATATCACACTATTCAAGCACTCGTTGGGGTTCTGCGTTTTTCCGTGAAGACATTTCATCAGAAGACTTCTGTCAGCCAGATCTCTGAAAATGGGCTTTATTTCTGCCATGATGGCTGATGGTAGACTGTGGTGGTGAATGTATTTCTCTCCTGTTGTTAGTACCCTATTGTATTTACACCAGCTGTTTTCACCTTTGGGGCACAAACCATGTTGTGGATGCTCATCCGTGGATGCGGTGTGGAAATATAAAGCCCATATAGCTCTCCTCATTTCTTCAAGATTGCCTGTATTTTGCCTGATTGCAAGGCCATAGCAGTTCTGAATGTGGTCTATTATGGAATCAGTCAATCTTCCTCTGCCATCCAAGGTTTTCCCATCATCTAGTTTTTTCCCTTTCATAACTGATTTTAACCTTCTCAGCCTGGCACCCATTCTCTTCTGCACATGTCCTATACATTCAAGTTTGCTTATATTTACACTGTTCCCATATGGTTTGCTTTCCAAAACTTCTTTGAATGCTTTAGAGTCACCATCTCCCAGATATTTGACATAGCGAACATTATACCACTGTGAAGAGCGATGAAAAATTTTCTTCACCCCAGCAACCTCCATGCCACCACTACTACCATAATAATTAGCAATACAGTCATCACTGTGTTCATTTTTCAGCCTGCCTGTGCACCTACAGTATTTAGACATTATTGCAACATCAATAACCTTGTCAGTATCAACACTAGTTGCTGTTACAACACCATTGTTGGAGGTGTGGCCCCTTTTCTGCCACGTGCCATCAAACGCCACTGTGAGGTCACGACTGCCGTCATTTTCTTCCACTGCTTCTTCCACAGCAACCTGCATTGACTTCTGTGCTACATCTTCAACTGCAGATCCTAGTACATAATTGTAAGCTTCAAACTTTGAAGGTGCACTTGGAAGATTTAGAACACCACATAGCATATCACCAGCTGCTTTGCCCTTACCAATTGCTCGCAATCCATAAACTAACCTAATATTTACACTATAAAGTTCAGTTTTCTTGTATCCATTATTTACAGTTACTGAAACCGAACTTGGAAACTTACAGCTGTATTTACAAACACTGCATATTAAATTAAACTGGGCAGCCAGGCCAACATGGGATTCTACTTTCAGAGAAACGTTTCCATGACATTTTTTGCAGCACAAACTGTTTTCAAGAGCTTCACACAATATATTCGTATCAATGAGTTCAAAAACTTTGTTCCCTCTATCAAGTAAATTATATTTCTCTTCCAAATCTCTTAGTTTTTTATGAGAAGCACTGTTTTCATTTGGTGTAAGTTCGTTCGGCAAATCAGTAATAAGTGGATTCACATTTTCCAACAGTGATGATGATGAACTGCTTTGCTTTGCTAATGAATCATTATTTCTTTTCTTTTGCCAGTTCACACGCTTTTTAAATACTTTTGCTTTAGCTCTAGGCATTTTCACTGCGAAAAATGAAGCACTAAATACGAAATAACTCAACAACAACTACTTTCTTATATCACACTGTTTACAAAACAGTCCCGCCACAAAGTCAAAGAGTAACTTGAGGAAACCAGAGAGAAACATTTTCGGGCAACAAGTGTATAAATAGTCGCTGGAAACCGGGATATTTGAATTCATGTCACTTTAAAGGTACTGCCAAAAAGTTCATGGTCAGCCACGAGAGACGTGTATAACTAAAGCGCAATACCCGATCTCACAAATATATAAAAATAAAATAGTTATAATTGTAGTAGAGCTATGTATGATACGTCATTTTAAAGAGGAAACATGGCAGAATATAATACGCCAATAAAAAAAAATTCGATTTTTTAACCCAAAATCCGATTCCGTATCCCCTTAAGAGTGTTCTTCCTGTAAGAGTTGGCCATTAGAGCTTGTTCGACTGAGAAGCGCGGTGACGAGGAAGTAAACAAAGTGGCGTTCATAAAATGTGTCTGGTACATCTTGGTTCTATGTTTTTCTGGCTTTTACGACGTATACCAATCACAGTGCTATCGGCCTACTAACGGCGACGAAGAATCACAAGCATAATGACTTCGCTGCGATAACTTTGTAGCACGCTCACCAGTGTGTTGGTAAATGTCCATTACATCATCATTCTCTGTTGTTCCTCGCCATGATGTCCCACCGACTGAGCTACCCGAGCACGAACCACGACCCGTCCTCACAGGTTACCTCGTCTCCTACCTTCTGAAACTTAACAGAAGCTCTACTGCGAACCCTGCAGAACTAGCACTCCTGGAAGAAAGGATACTGCGGAGACACGTTTAGCCACAGCCTTGAGGATGTTTCCAGAATGAAATTTTCACTCTGCGGCCGAGTGTGCCCTGGTATGAAATTTCCTGGGAGGTTAAAACTTGCGCTGGTTTGAGACTCGAGCTTGGGACCTTTGAATGCAACGTCAATTTCTTGCAGATGATGCGTTTGTCTACGAGGAAGTTATATATTCAATAAAACAGTAATAGCATACTGCTAAATCTTACTCAAACAATTACCTGTTTGGGGAAATAGTGACAACTAGCTACTAATGTAGAGTAATGTGGTGGTGTGCCCTTAAAAAATCATATAAATGTAACAGTCATCGGTAAGTATGCAACCAGCGACAGTTATAGTAATAAGTAGGAAATTTTTTATTTGCCAACTAGTAAGTGTAATGTTTGTCACTGTAAAGGAATGTAATAGATTTTACGTTTGTCAGTAATGAACCACGGTTTCAGTTTGCTGATAACTGGATAGTCAACTTGTTCGCTAGAGCCAAGAGCTCTGATATGCGCAAAGTCCTTTAATGAGACAATTCTTCAGGCTTCACCGGCGAGGCGTTGTCGTATTGAACAGTCGGATTTCTGCCGGTTATTCACGTCTTTCTTGCACGATATTTCGTTACGTTACTTTTATGCACCGTTTATACGTAAATACAAATGGCTTCTCATTTACGCAGACGACCAGCTGATCCTGTTCCTGCACAGCTGCTACTACAGTCTAGAAAGAGCCAAGAAGACAATTGAAGCCTCGTACACCATCAGGTGCCTGGCGCCGGAAATGTTCTCCGATCGGGACCCCTTGAAGCCGGAGCTACAGGCTGTCTGGAAAATGGCGTAAGTAGTCTCTGCTTCCTCTCTCGGCGACACGTGCAGCTGGGTGAACTATATTTACCACTGACGAAATTTGTTCTCTTTTTCGCCGCTACTCGGTGATTAGCAAATACTGAACCTACAGATGCTACCCGTCTACTTGGACGCCTGACACCGTCAAGGTAGACACAATCATTGAAATTTTGGAAATTTGTGCTAAGTTCCTATGGGACCAAACTGCTGAGGTCATCGGTCTTACGCCTCACACTACTTACTCTAACTGAAACTAACTTATTATAAGGATAACACACACACCCATGCCCGAGGCAGGCCTCGAACCTCCGACGTGGGCAGCCGCGGGAACCGTGGCAAGGCGCCTCAGACCGCACTGATACCCACAATCATTGAAATCCGATATGTGTAAAATACGCATCATAACAAGGACCATAGTCATTTTCGTACATCAGATTCGTTGATTTCGGCCATTTACAATATGCTACCTTTCTACCTTATGTAGACCACTATCTATGCTACATGTCAGTCTATCACCACAATCAACGTTGCAAAAATATAATACAGAAGTGAAAGGAGTAGTGTCAGTGTTCTGTTTTCTTCCTGTCGATGTAAGGCGTCACGCGTCACAGTTCGAAGCCGACATACGGGACCAGTAGTTTCGACCAACCCGATAATTCATATGATTATTGTCCTCTCGAACTTCCTCCGTCGTTACGCCGAGCACCAACAGAATCAGTAAATTTATTGAACATATGGTAGAAATACCAGAGCAAGATGATAAATCTTTTATCTGAGAAAATGTAAAATAGACGAATGGCTGCATCGGTACGGCCAAATGTCAGTAATGAAAAGAAAAATGTGAAAAAAAATTCCTTCCGTCCTTCTTGCACGACATCTGTAAAAGTCACTGGCTGGTACCGGAAAAAGAAATTAATACTTACGCACTAAATGAAATACTGTGCGTAAAATTTCCTAGCGTCTGTTCGTAAACTAGCTAAAATGGAGTGAGCCCATAGATAACCTGGTGAGACTCATTTTATGTTAGGAGATATCTCTCACTGCGTTGACTAGTAGACAGATAGGTTTCCGGATGACTTTTTTATGTGAGAACGCGGCTAATTTATTCAGCCAAAGCTAATAATATCAGTATTGTGAACAGTAGATACTAATACAGCCTGTAGAGGCCTCTTCAAAGAAAGTGATATTTTTACATACTACTACCTATACATCTTATGTTTAATATTATTAGTACTTGCGGTTCGTAATAAAAATCAGCTGAAAATGAACTGCACATTTTGTGGCCATGATACAGGATAAGAAAATGAGTAGACTTCGGCTTCCTGGTTTGGTACAGGATTCAGAGTTTTAGTAGCCTGGTGCAAGGTCTTCAACAACCTACGAATCCCTGTAAATTCAATAGAAAAACGACATACTTAGTTTTTAGTTATCTCTATAAGAAATTATCTGAGTAACTAGAATATAGATATGAAAACATCTTTCCGTGGTATGACAAGCAATAACAGACATCATATTCGTGAATAGGCCTGTGTCTTTACATCCACGTAGACTAACAGTTTGATGACTGTTCATCGTTAATACGGTCTGCAGAAATGGCTAGCGAGAACTACTTCTCTCAGTTAATGTATGTCCTGGCACGTATGTCTTGACACACACCTGAAAGCTCTCCTTCGTAATATTTTCTTCGAAATATTGTAACCTCCCCACAGAAATTTTAAAAGGAAAATGACAATACTTAATACAAATGCTAATGGACACTGCGCTAAGCGTAACCTGCCCACAATGAAATGTACTGACAATGGCAACAAAAATGTGAAATTCGCAATCTGACTCAAATATAAATTCCTCATGAAAAATTAAAGTCCATTCAGTGATAAGAAAATTTAATTAAACCGAAATATCGGTCTTTGGCCCTGTGTAAAACAATCAGAATTAAAGTCTTACCTCAGAATAAATGGATGTCACATTTCTGCTCTTGTTGTTGCGCACCGCTTGGAGGAACTGCATTGCAAATAATAATATTCTCTTTTTTTGTGATTTTAGTGAAATTTTTCTTCAAAAGAAGTGGAATGAAATGGGAAGTGCAACGAAATCTTTAGTTCAATAAAAAATTAAATTTTTGAGAAAATGCTTTTGAAATAAAAATTATTATTGGGGGACTTGTTGGAGAATAATTACAATAAATAAATTTTTACATTATCTAATGATTATATTAATTAATAGTATACCTTATTCACCATCTTGACCAGTGTTGCCGACCGCCTACATCACACAACCGCACTGGGCTGCTACTACTGACCGACCGCTCTGCATGACGACTATTAGCGTACTGCTCTGCAACTAAACAGAGCTACAGACTCGCAACGACTGCTACTGACAGACTACAACGACTGACTGACAGACTGAGAACCGCTCGCAACACTCGCGCGGTCAAGCGCATACTCTCTGGTCACAGATGCTACAATGCCTCGCCATCGCTGCTATGTTACATACGTGTTTCATAACCCTCCACTGGGGGGGCAAAAATTTGGCAGCGATGGTGAGTCATTTGGACTTGCCAAGCGCGGCAAAATTTTTCTTTAATTAACAAAAATTCTACAACTTACAGAATATTTAAATGTTGTGCACACGCACTAAGTACAATATATCAGACAAAGACAAAATGTGAGTACAAAACATAGTAACAAATCAGAAAAATGTATATACAAATTATTTGACAGATAACAAAGTGCACACGCACTGAAAAAAAAATTCTTTAGCATATTCAGAACAAATAAACAGACTGGCAAAAAATATTATGTTGACAAGTGACATAAGTGCACCTGCACTGCAGTTGAGAACATATCAGTAAATGATGAAATGTATATACAATGAGTAACAAATGACATAAGTGCATACGCATTGGAGTATTGAATATACAGAATGAGTACAATCATATTGAAAAATGAGAAAAATGCACAGGCACTGAAGTTCAGTAGAAAACATATTAACACCTAACATAAGTGCACATGCACTGTAGTTCAGAACATATCTTTAAAAATAAAAAATGTATACACAATATAAAAGACAAGAGTGTACATATACTGTACTTCAGAACAAATTGAAAAAATAAATGTCTTTAGCATTTTGACGATAAATAAACATAATAGCAAAAAAAAATCATGTCCAAAGTGCACACGCACTGAAAAAATGTCTTTAGCATTCTCACAACAAATAAACATAATGGCAAAACATCATGTCGACCAGTGACATAAGTGTACTCGCACTGGAGTTCAGCGAATCGAAAAAAAATGTATAACCTACGAACAGAAATGATGTTACCAAAAAAATGATTTTCATTATGTGACAAGAATTAGGATAGGAAAGGGAAGGATTGCATCATGGTTGTAGCACTTTAGATTGCACACAGCTGCTCTGAAAGTCCATATCTTTCCACAGAAGTACAACACCAAGTGGCACAACTTGAAGTTCTTTTCCCATCAGAATATATCAGTGTAGCCAAGACACTGAACTGTCGTAGTAATGTTCCATGTTTTCATTTTGGCAGTACATTAGGTACACCAAACAGTGGGACCATAATAACGTCTTCATTGCTCACGGTGGTGGACAGCATGTCGTGTCAACACCACGCTCTTACAAGGCACACCAACGTAGAATTAGTGCAAAAACCAAATATAGTGCTCCATGATCAGTGGGATAAACAGGACAAATGGACATTGCAGTAATTCAAGGTAGTTAACTCATGAGGTGAAGGACATTATGTCACATAATATTGACAATTACAGTCTTCATTGATAGTTTGTGGCATTCATAGCCCAGTTATTGAACATTTCTGTACCAAGTATGTAGTATTACAGAAAAATGTTCATTAGTTGTTTTACATAGAATCAGTAGCCTTCTTTTCCTGGTTACAAAGTATTATGAAATAATCGCATTCTTTTCAGTTACAGAGTATAATTAAGAATCATTAACCTTCTCCTAATTACAGTTAATTAATCATTTGTCATTCCAATAATCATTAGCCTTTTCCTAATTACAGTTAATTAATCATTTGTCGTTAATTAATCATTTGTCTAATTACAGTTAATTAATCATTTGTCTAATTACAGTTAATTAATCATTTGTCGTTAATTAATCATTTGTCTAATTACAGTTAATTAATCACTTGTCGTTAATTAATCATTTGTCTAATTACAGTTAATTAATTAATCATTTGTCATTTCAATATAGTAAGAATTATTAGCCTTAATTAATTACAAAGCATTATTAAACAGTACCATAGTTAATTAATTATGTGTCATTACAATCTATTAAGAATCACTAGCTGGCATCATGGGTAATCGTATTACAATAAACAGTGGCGGTCCTTGGCCAGTTACAAAGTATATTTAGTAAGACAGAATAATGTTCATCAGAAGCCTTAATTGAAAAGGAGAGTCAATTATTGGCCTAGCATTAACATAATACATTGAGTGATACAAATTATTGGCACTCATTGGCCATTAACCAAAACATGAAAACTCAACATGGAAAAAAAAGGACTAATTAATGGCATAATTAATAACAATTCTTCAAGTGACATTAATTATTGGCACTCAGTGGCCAGCAAGTATTGAATAAAATCATCATTCAGTATTATTCAGATTATTACGAAGTCATTATTAAAAATCAGTTAATTACAGTCATAGCATTAATAATCACAGGCATTATAAGTAGTCTCATTACAATAAACAGTGGCAGTTATTAACTAGTGACAAAGCATTATTTTAAATATATACTTTTTTTTTTTGTCTCATTAAGAGGTCATTACTCAAGTGACATACTATTCAGAGCTAATCAGTATTATTCAGAATTTTCTCAAACTAGTGACATTATGTGGGACTGGTAATACATTTTTTTGGTAGCAATGCATTGCGTTGGGATCGATAATTAATTGCTGAGGCATAACACTTTTTGCTTTTGACCTATTGCTGCAAATGAGGATAGGTAACGTCATTCGTCATGAGTCAGCTGTAGCAAGATTATGTAACAAGGCAGTACATGTGATCACATTTATAAATGATAAACACAAATGGGTAAAATACAAAAAAAAATGCAAGTACTAGAACAGGTATAATAAGTAACAGGTTTAGCAAGTATCATGAAAAGCTTCTCCTGAAAAAAAATACAAAATGGATTATTGACCTGAAAGAAGAAACGCATTAGTATGCTGAAAAGTAGTGAACCTCGAATTAACAGGCAGTGAAATGTGTATAAAAATGTGTTCCATAGCTGTCCTTTCCAAAACTTTCTGTCATCCTACTATGCAATCTAACACCTGCTGTCAAAACAAACTGCAACAAATACTTAAATAACTACGTAGCATAAATACATAACTTCAACATTATCTTCATCTGTAAAGAAAAAACTTCATTATCCATCACTTCATTATCCATATTATCATAACTTCATTATTATCATCACCTGTAAAGAAAAACTTCATTATTCATAATAGCATATTCTTCATCATCATTCATCAGTATTAATTATCATCTGCAAAAAATCACTTCATTACTCATTATACAACTATTCCTTATCTCTAGCATATTTCATCACTAAAACTAAGATGTGTAGTTCAGTCTGACAGCCTGCATCAATCACCTTGTATTCTGAAAGAAAAAATTAGTTAAGACTGCTATTCTACGATGAGTATAGTATATTCTTGTTAATGCTTGTTAATCCTGATCCATTTACTCTTCCTCATAAAGTTATTGCATCTTCTATCGTTTATTCCGTAGGTGAAATTCCCATTTCTGTTGAATTTATTTCTTACATGCATCATTTCTTTCTGAAATTCATGAACAAAGATTAATGTCTTGCATTTAAATCATATACCCACTAAATAATGACTGGTTTATGGTGACACAATTAACCATACAGCATAACATGACAGAAAACGTAACGTGTCAAAGACATTGACAGTGTTCAGATGCAAAAATGTACACAGAATAATACGATGCAGCAGCAAAAATGTAAAACCGTCACGATGTTGAGATGTCATAGGGCAACAAAAAGTGTCAACGTCGATTGGTATGTGTTATATCTTAACTATTTCACAATACATACAAATAAAACTGGAGTATAATCATACACCAAAAAAAAGTGGAAAATGTGCACGGTCTGATGTGTAACGACAAGAAAAGCGACCTGCTAATCTTACCTTGCCGGGCACTTGCCAAGAAAAATACGATAATCATCAGTAATTAGTCAGGTGAAATAATTGCGTTAGTAAATGGCATCATAGTGTGTTGAATCATAAAGTGTCTTCATTTAATAAACGGTTTAATGTTTGAGATATGGTGATTGCCTTTCGATTTTCTAGTTCTCAAAGTTTCGACGTGTACAACATTGGGGTGAGGGATGCTGCGAATCCGATATGGACCTGCGTATAGAAGTTCAAATTTACTGCACTTACCTTTTAATTTACTGGATAAATAGTGTGTACGTATTAATATCTTCTGTCCAACGTGAAAGACGCGGCGTGTACAAACCTGTTTTTGCTGTCTTCTCCGGCGCTCTGCGGCACGTTTGATGTTGTTCAGCGCAATGTCAATTATTTCGTGGTGTCGTAATCGACGAGATGTAGGAAATGTTATTAACTCTTTAATTTTGTTAGGTGGTTCAGCATTTTTCAGTATAACAGACGGAGATAGCATAGTGGATTCATTTGGTATGGAATTAATTACATCTTGGAATGAGAGTATGTATGTATCCCAATCAATATGTCTTTTGTGGCAGTATATTCGGCACAGCTTACCAATTTCTTTCATTAATCGTTCACAGGGGTTCGAAGAAGCGTAGTACTTGGATATATAGATCGGAGAAATGTTTCTGGCTCGTAACATGCGTGTCCATATGGTACTACGAAATTGAGATCCATTGTCAGAAATTACTTTCATTACATGCCCTACATGAGATAGAAAATGTTTTACAAATGCTTTCGAAACAGTTATAGCAGTAGCTTTGCGTAATGGAGTGAAAGTAACAAATTTTGAAGTAAGCTCAACAGCGACAAATATGTAGCAAAAACCTCTGTTAGTTCTGGGAATCGGACCAAAAATATCTACAGCGGCCATGTGTCTTAATTTAACAGGTATAATGGGATATAAAGGAGGAATATGTGAAGTGGTGTCTGATTTAGCTTTCTGGCAAATTTTACAAGACGCTAAAACTCGTCGTATACGTTTCTCCATGTTGGTAAAATAACAGTTCTGTCTCAGTATAAGAAAACATTTTCGTGCTCCGTAATGTGCGTAGCTTAAATGAGTGTACCAGATTAATTTGTTAACCAGTTCGTCAGGAATGCATAATAACCAATTGTTGCTGTCAGGATGAGAGCGGCGAAACAGAACGTCATTGCGTACAGTGTAGTGGTTCCTAATCGTAACATTTTTCCTATCTTGCCAAAGGTGTTTAATTTCTTTCCACACATTGTCTTTATTTTGTTCTTGTGCTATGTCCTGTAATGACGATGAAATAAAATTTTCAAAGGCAACTTGCTGAATGTACATGACACTGAAATTTGTTTTACAGAAGTTGGTTGCTACGTCTTGCTGATTATTGCCGAGAGAACGCGATAGTGCGTCTGCTATAACATTTTGTGTGCCGGGAATGTGAACAATTGTAAAATTAAATTCCTGTAAATAAAGTTTCCATCTACTTAACCTGTCGTGAGTAAATTTAGCCGAGAGTAAAAATTGTATCGCTCTGTGGTCTGTGTAAACGGTGGTATGTCTGCCATAAAGAAAGTGCCGAAATCTCGTAAAAGCCCATACAACACATAATGTTTCAAGTTCTGTAACGGAATAATTTCGCTCAGCAGGTGACAGAATGCGACTCGCAAATGCGATGTTTTTAATTACTGTTGAACCATCTTCTTCTATTTCCTGAAAAATGTGTACGCCTAGAGCGGTGTTGGAACTGTCGGTGGCAATGGAAAAATTTCTGGTAAGATCTGGGTGCGATAAAAGTGGAGCATTCAACAAAGCATGTTTCAGGTTCATGAATTCAGAGTGTGCTTGCTTATCCCAAGACCAAATAGTGTTTTTACCTGTTAATTGGCATAATCTGGGTGTGTCTAAAGCAGAGTGATGAATAAATTTACGAAAAAAGTTAATTAAACCCAAAAAACTGCGTAATTGTTTCTTCGTCGTAGGAACGGTAATGTCACGTAGAGCTTGAAGTTTTTCCGGATCAGGTGCAATGCCTTCTGCTGAAATTACGTGTCCAAGAAATTTTATAGAAGTTTTGCCAAAGTGCGATTTACTAAGATTAACTGTAAGTCCTTCTGCATGAAAAGTTTGTAACAGTTGTTCAAGAATCAGATTGTGTTCAGACCAGTTAGCTTCTGCGATAAGAATATCGTCTACATACGTCGTAATTCTGTCTCTAATGCAAACGTGTGTCGGATGGCGTCAAAATTAATAACATTTTCGTGAAGAAGATTCTGCGTGTCGAAAGTAATGTTTGCGTTACTGTAATATGCAATCTGTGCTGTATCTGGTTAAACTCTATCGTACGTGCTGTTATTTACGGGAGAATGTTGTGGCATATCCACTATATGAACTGTTCTGTTATTTCTTACTGACGTGTTACGCTATGGATGACACCTATTGTCTGTTTCATTCATGATTATTTGTTGTTGCTGGTGTTGTTGCTGCTCATAAGATCGACTGTTATTAAATGTACGCTGAAAATTGTGCTCATCATTTTTGCGTCTGTCATGATAGTAATTTCTATACGGCACATTGCGATAGGAATTGAAATGGTGTGTTGTCTGTACGTAGTTATTTTTTTGCTGCCATGCGTTACTATTTGTTGGGGCTGGGACTATACGTGCACGCGGCGAAACATTAAAGCCTGGTTGACCTTGTGTATTCCATTGTTGGTTAGGTATGCTAACCGGCTGGTTTTGATGTTGTTGTTGTGAAACACCTCTATTGTTACTAAAGTGTTGTTCCTGTTGCTGAAAATTTTGACGGTATTGATAATTAGAATTTTGCCTGTTATTAAAGTTTTGGTAGTTGTCGTTCCTAAAGCGTCTGTTATCTTTCCGATTGAAACTACGTCCCTGATCATAATTGTAGTACTGTTGTTGACCTTGGTTGTTACAGGAAAAGTTTTTGTTTACAAAAGAATAATCAGATTGCTGTACTTCCAAGAGCTGTAAAAGATCTCTAAACGCTGAAATATTTTCTTTTTGCTGACCTGTTAGAAGTGACACTCGTAATGACCGTGGTAATTTGGAAATGCATAATTGTATAAGTGCGGATTCACTGTACGGCTCACTTAGGTACTGGTTTTGTTGGACCATATGCTCAAAAAATTGCGTGACACTGGGAAAATTTGAGTTCTCGTAATTCGGCAAACTAATTAACTGATCTTTAATTCCGCGCTGTGTCGTCTTCGACCAATACGCAGATAGAAAAGCATTCTGAAACTCTTCTACTGAATAGCATTGCCTCGCGATCGGTCTCATACGAGTTGCCGGTTCGCCTTCCAAAAAACTGCAAATAAATTCAAGTTTATGCGTTACAGGCCAAGTCGGTGGAAGAGCAAAGCTAAATTGTTGAATCCAATCCAGTGGGTGAATCTGCGTTCTATCGTTTTTGAAAACCTTAAACTTTCTCACTGACAGAAAATGTTTGTAGTCGAAATTATCATCTCTGTGTGATAGGACAAGTTCAGGATCGTAAGAGAATCTATTGAACTGTGGTTGATCGGAATCTAAGTCCCGTACTCTCTGTAGATTACCCAAATTATACGCACTGCGTGAGTCTGACTCATGTTCATAAAGTGGCGTCTGTTGTGGCATGTTATTAACTGAAATGTTTTTCATCTCTGTTACTTCTTGTTGTAAATTTGATAACTTCCTACGTAACGTGTTGTTAGATGAATCGATCTCATTAATTGCCTGCTGTAAATTTTGAAATTCAGGTGTTTGGTTAAATGAAACCGGTGCAGTATCATCTGATTTATTGTCATTAGTATTTTCGATAACACCAATACGACTGGCCAATTCATCATATTTTTCAGTCAGTATTTTAACCTGATCATCGGTTTTAGAATCAGACGCATTAATCTGTTTTTGCAACTTGCGCGTAGTTTCGCTCAGTTTTTTAACATCACCTTTGATAACATCACAATCCTGTGTTAGATCTAATTGTTCGAATCTATCTGTCACTGTTTGAATATTTACTGTGTGTGTATCTGTTTTTGATTTAAGGTCAGAAATTTCATCCCGTAATTCCGCGTTCAATTGTTCTATGGTATTAATTTTGTCAGACACTGTAGTAATATTATTGTCTACATACGTCTTCGCTTTCGCGAATATTTTACGTTTGTCCTCTTGTCTTTGTGCAGTGATTGTTTCCATGACTTGTCGTTTTACTTTGTTTTGATCCTGAATAAATCTGCGGAAACGCGTATCACTGTTCTGTATGTGCTGATTAAAGCGCTCGTTAATCTGAGTATTCTGCTGTTCGAATTTCGCGTCTATCTTTGCGTCCATAGTGCGCGAAAGTTCTACCGTCATTGCTCTAAACTCGTCCCGTAATTGTGCAGCTTTTTCAGAGCATTGTTTAGCGACTCCGCTAATTTCGTCTCTGAGTGTATCTGTTGCGGCTGTTTGCATTTCTCTTAATTCCTGCGCAACAGACTTAATTTCTTCGCTATTTTTTTGTGAACACGCCTCAATTTCCGCGCGCAACTGTTCCTTAGTGTCATGGCACTGCGCGGCAACAGCTCTAATTTGTTCACTAAGCTGTCTGGAATTGTCGTCTAATTTTTCATTCTGTTGTCTGACCTGTTCACTAAGTTGTTTGATATCTGCACTAAGTTGTTGTTTGAGATCTTTACTACTGTTGTCTATTTTCTCACTTTGCTGTTGTAGCAAACTTCTCATAATTCGTACCAAGTCAAAACTAGCGTTTATATTCTCTGTGCTGTTTAGTGGTGGATCTGGAATTTTCTCGTTTTGCGTGACCATTTGGTCATTCTGTAATTTACAGAAAGGTTTATCAGTCGGACCTACACTGTCACTCACTATTTCGGAATTAAATAAATCCGTCGTACTTTGTGTATCCTGTTCATTTTCATTACACAAATTCGTCTGTACGTTACTTGAGTTTTCCAAATCGGGTGTGTTAAGCTGGGCAGCGCTCATTATAATAGGGCGTCCCGCGTCATCAATTGTCGTCAAATTAACAGACGAGACAATTGGGTTCGTTTGTTCGTCATCACGGTAAAAGTCATCACTAGTGGTTGGAATGCACTGATTGTTAGTGAACGCAGGATTGTCATCATTACTCTGCGTGTCACAATTATTATCAGTCACGTTGTTTGAGTCGGTAAATTCATTCACAATACCTCGCGATACACTATTCATAGTCTTTCGCGGCATTTTTACAACAGTCACAAATATTCACAAAACAATAAGCACAAATGCAAAAACAACACACAAATACAACAGAGCAACGAATTGCCGTTGACCTGTAGAAAGAAAGTCACAAGATTAATAAAAGCGTTGCGCCAAATTCTAATTATACTTAAGCAAATAAGAGCAGATATCTGACTGTCGCTCAAAAGACTCTCAACGAAATACGATCCTGGACTGGGTGTCGCCAAGTGTAACCTCCCCACAGAAATTTTAAAAGGAAAATGACAATACTTAATACAAATGCTAATGGACACTGCGCTAAGCGTAACCTGCCCACAATGAAATGTACTGACAATGGCAACAAAAATGTGAAATTCGCAATCTGACTCAAATATAAATTCCTCATGAAAAATTAAAGTCCATTCAGTGATAAGAAAATTTAATTAAACCGAAATATCGGTCTTTGGCCCTGTGTAAAACAATCAGAATTAAAGTCTTACCTCAGAATAAATGGATGTCACATTTCTGCTCTTGTTGTTGCGCACCGCTTGGAGGAACTGCATTGCAAATAATAATATTCTCTTTTTTTGTGATTTTAGTGAAATTTTTCTTCAAAAGAAGTGGAATGAAATGGGAAGTGCAACGAAATCTTTAGTTCAATAAAAAATTAAATTTTTGAGAAAATGCTTTTGAAATAAAAATTATTATTGGGGGACTTGTTGGAGAATAATTACAATAAATAAATTTTTACATTATCTAATGATTATATTAATTAATAGTATACCTTATTCACCATCTTGACCAGTGTTGCCGACCGCCTACATCACACAACCGCACTGGGCTGCTACTACTGACCGACCGCTCTGCATGACGACTATTAGCGTACTGCTCTGCAACTAAACAGAGCTACAGACTCGCAACGACTGCTACTGACAGACTACAACGACTGACTGACAGACTGAGAACCGCTCGCAACACTCGCGCGGTCAAGCGCATACTCTCTGGTCACAGATGCTACAATGCCTCGCCATCGCTGCTATGTTACATACGTGTTTCAATATAAGAAATGAATAAATGATAGAGATTAAATTATGATTTATGGGGGGACAGCGTCATTGTCATTGTGGTTACGGAGAACAATGGAAGATTTTCCCTTTAAGACACAGATTGTCGTACTAAGTGATGAGGATGAGGATGATGATGACACCGCGTTCTCGCGTGAGACAGTGTTTTGAGAACCCACAGAGTTTGAAAGTGCCCCATTGTGGGCGCAGCTGCTGCGCGTGCCACTTGGATGATTCACATAGCAGTTGTCTCGTGTTAAGTGATAGTGCTAAGCGTGCGTGTAATAGTGTGGTGTCGTATAGTGTGTTGTTATCGATGATGCCAGAGGGTGAAATCCGATGCCAGCACCGAGTGAGGTGGCACAGTGGTTAGCACACTGCACTCGCGTTTCGGAGGATGTCGGTTCAAACTCGCGTTCGGCCATCCTGATTCAGGTTTTCCGTGATTTCCCTAAATCACTAAAGGCAATTGCCGGGGCGGTTCCCTCGAAAGGGCACGGCCGACTTCCTTCCCCACCCTTCCCCAATCCAATGGGACCGATGACTTCGCTGTTTGGTCCCTTCCTGCAAATCAAGCAAACAACCAACCGATGCCAGCATATAGTCCACTCTACTCGAATAACACCAAGGAGGCCGCAGAGCTCAATGTCTTCATCCGACGGAAGGATCGCCATCAACAGTCACATACCCTCATTCCATGAGAGGTCGTGTCCCCCCCCCCCCCCCCCCCCCCCCCGCCCTAATAGCTGAATGGTCAGCGTGACGGATCGCCATCCTGCGCGCCCGGGTTCGATTCCCGGCTGGGTCGGGGATTTTCTCCACTCAGGGACTGGGTATCGTGTTGTCTTCATCATCATTTCATCCCCATCCGGCGCGCAGGTCCCCCAATGTGGCGTAGAATGTAATAAGATCTGCACCAAGGCGGCCGGACCTGCCCCGCAAGGGGCCTCCCGGCCAATGACGCCAAACGCTCATTCCCACTTTTTCATTCCATGAGACACTGCGGAGAGATTTGAAATTAAACCCAGGACACTGAAACGGAGTCTGAAGATCAGAAATTGTATGCCAGTACCTCTCCTCCACCTGCCGGCAAGTTACTGGACCTGCAAATTTATTTCTCCACCGCGACTCGAGCTGGGTACCTCCGAACTGGGCACCACACGAGTGTGTGTTAAGGTGCTTTTACGTTGAGCTCAGAACATGTTTTTGTTCGGAACATTGTGTGCAACTTGTTCTCTCAACATGTTGGCAACATTGTTCGTTGTTCGCATTCCCGTTTACACTAGCGACCAACATTTCTACGTATTCGCATAGTCTGCTGCGGTTAACTGACAGGTTACTTTGTGTATTCACATCAAGAGATACGCTATGCCAAGTGAAGAGGAAGAATTAATGACATTTGGTGCTGCACTGATAATACTTTTAACGAAATGAACAGACGAAGAAGACGTAGTCGTCGTTGGTGGACCAAAACATACTATAGAAGACGTGGCGGGAATGACATGCCTTGTGAGCTGAATTTGGAAGACGGTTCTGGCTTTCGTAACTTCACTAGGATGTCGCCATCAGATTTTGAAATGTTGTTGAATATTATAGAACCAGTTGTTTCAAAGAAAGACACAAATTTCAGAAAAGCAATCCCTGTGTACCAAAGACTTGCTGATACTCTTCGTTTTCTGGCGTCAGGAGACTCCTATCAAAGCCAGCCATATCTCAAATAGTTCCTTATCGCCGGCCGGTGTGGCCGAGCGGTTCTAGGCGCTGCAGTCCGGAACCGCGCTACTGCTACGGTCGCCGGTTCGAATCCTGCCTCGGGCATGGATGTGTGTGATGTCCTTAGGTTAGTTAGGTTTAAGTATTTCTAAGTTCTAGGTGACTGATGACCTCAGCAGTTAAGTCCCATAGTGCTCAGAGCCATTTGAACCATTTGAAGTTCCTTATCATCCAGGAAACGTAGATATTTAAATCCAAACTACTTCATTTCGTAAAGTGTGTCAGTACCACATCCAGATTTTTTTACTTTCCTCTATTTTTCTTTTCTCTTGTCGGTACCGAGACAAGAGAGATTTAATTTTTTTGTCCACGTCACTGCACCAGCAGAAACTTTTTGTAATGAATCATGTTTGATTTTAGTATTTTTGTACCCTGCGCAACGTACATTCCACAGGCACTCCTCTGCCTCATAGAGCGATATAAACTGGAAAATTTTGTCTCGTGACCATTCCATTTCAAATAAAAATGAAGGGACATGAAATAAACGCACCACTACACTCCAGCAAAACAAACACCAAAACACTCACTCAGAGCAAACGAACACTAGCCCTGCGTAGCGGAATTTAATGGTAGCAGGCCACGAACAATGTTTCTTTGATCTCTACCGACACAGCCTTGGAACACTGATTTTGTGTTGCGAACATGTTGCCAACATGTTGCGAACATCGGCAGTCCATTACTAGCCACGAACAATGTTGCGAACAATGTTGTGAAGAATGTTGCGAACTCAGTGTAAACGAGCCTTTAGCTCTCTTGGCTGTGGGGGCGTGTACTGTTTTGCTATTATATAAACCATCTAACGAAAAAAATTGACCAGGTACGAGCAGAACTTGCGCACTGAGGGCTCCGTACAAACTTTATTATGTATACAGACAGGTCATCCATTCCGGAAATCGGGAACCTTGACCATTTTTATCTGTATTCGACATTCATATAGCCTAAGGGATACTAAAACTTTCGAGAATGTTTTAATTTCAGTAATATAAATGGGACATAATGTCGTAACAGGCAGCCGACCATTATTATAGTAATCTGTAGTCCCTTCGTTCGGGCTGACTGGGTCGCAATAGTAAAAGTCAAACGTCAGACAAGGAATGACTTTACTGCTCACACTACTCTGAATGTTCGTTTCACAAACAGCTTGAAACACCGTAGCTACATGCTGTAATCGCTCCATGATATCTGATGATCATTCCCAAACGTGTGATATGAGCGATGACGTCATTCTTTGCCTGGTGTCTGATTTTACCAGTGCGACCCAATCAGCCTGAACGCAGAACAACTGATTGATTTGCTTCAAGTTGGACGTCGGATAAAAAATGACAAAAGAATTATTTTTTTCGTTAGATATTATTACAGATTAGCAACTTTCAGATGTTTTTCTTTTTCTTGAGCTGTGGGACCTTACCTATTGCCAAACTTAATCATTGTGGATCAACAGAAAGTTTGTGGTATCAAAAAATGTGACATAAATGGCAGGAGGTTTTGACGGCTTAAACTTAGAAGCTAACGATTACTACACCGCTGAGGGACCATAGATCTTAACAGGTGATACAAATTTCAACTTGAGACGTATAACCGTTCCTGAAAGAAAGGGGTCTTAACAGTCGCACGGACAGACAGACAGTCCGATAGCAAATGACAGAAATTTTTTTCGTGTGATTTAATTACAACTTTACAATTTTCGGATTTTTTTCCTTTGGTTGTACTGTGAAACCTTACTTATTGCCAAGTTTCACGATTCTAGGCCAACGGGAACTACTCTATATGTTTTGACGAGTGAGTTTGCGACTATCAAAGTATGTGACATAATTGACCGTATCTTTTGACTGCATGGGCTTGGGGGTTTCAATATTCTACACTGACAAGAGACCATAGGCCTTAGTATGTGACATAAATGTCAACTTGATATGTCCACGCTTTCCTACTAAAAATGGGTCTCAGCTGACGAATGAAAAGGCAGACACCCAGAAAACAAATGACAAAAACATTTTTTCGAGTGATATACGAGGGTGAGTCAAATGAAAACCTTAAATATTTTTTAAAATATTATTTATTGCGCAGAAGTGGTACAAAGCCGTATCACTTTTCAACATAATCTCCCCCACGCTCAATGCAAGTCCTCCAGCGCTTATAAAGTGCATAAATTCCTTTAGCAAAAAATTCTTTTGGTAGTCCGCGCAACCACTCGTGCACTACGTGGCGTACCTCTTCATCAGAACGGAACTTCTTTCCTCCCATTTCGTCTTTGAGTGGTACAAACATATGCAAATCACTTGGTGATAAGGAATGGCGCCATTCCTTGCTCGTTCTCTTCGTTTCCAGTTAGTGGAAGTGAACCCAGGTTTCGTCCCCAGTAACGATTCTTGCAAGGAAGCCAACACCTTCTAGTTCAAAGCGCCGAAGTTCTTCACAAGCATCAACACGTCGTTCTCTCATTTCAGGAGTTAGCTGCCGTGGCAACCTTCTTGCAGACACTTTGTGAAACTGGAGCACATCATGGCACAATGTGGTGTGCTGACCCATGGTTCAAATGGCTCTGAGCACTGTGGGACTTAACTGCTGTGGTCATCAGTACCCTAGAACTTAGAACCACTTAAACCTAACTAACCTAAAGACATCACACACATCCATGCCCGAGGCAGGATTCGAACCTGCGACCGTAGCGGTCGCGCGGTTCCAGACTGTAGCGCCTAGAACCGCTCGGCCACCCCGGCCGGCTGCTGACCCATGAGTAATCTGTAAACATGCTGCAGTGTCATTCAGCGTGACTCGGCGGTTTTCCTTCACTATGGCTTCAACTGCTGCAATGTTCTGTGGAGTCACAACTCGTTGTGCCTGACCTGGCCGAGGAGCAACTTCCACTGAAGTCACACCATTTACGAACTTCCTACTCCAATCGCAAACTTGCTGCTGTGACAAACATGCATCGCCGTACTGAACCTTCAGTCGTCGATGAATTTCAATGGGTTTCACACCTTCACTACGCAAAAACCGAATAACAGAACGCTGTTCTTCCTTGGTGCAAGTCGCAAGTGGGGCGGCCATCTTTATACTGATACTGCGACGGTATCTGTGCATCTGCACTATCCTACCACCTACAGGCCACTCTGCACACTGTTTGTAGCACGCTTACCAACTTACAGGATAACGGCGCGAATTGTTATTACAAATTTAAGGTTTTCATTTGACTCACCCTCGTAGCTACAAATTTACAGTTTCCAGATTTCTTCTTTGCTTGAATTGTAAAACGTTCGTTTCTGCCAAATTTCATGACTCTAGATCTACGGTAAGTACACTATAGGTTTGATGAGTGAGTTTGCGAGTATTGAAATATGTAACGTTAATGTCTGCATCTTTTTATGGCATTGACTTAGAGACTTCAACTTTTTACACCGCCAGGGGACCATAGATCTCAGTATGTGACATAAATTTCAACTTGACAGACAGACGGATAACAAAGCGATCCTAAATGGGTTCCATGTTTACCGACTGAGACACGAAACCCTAAACAGAGAAGCAACCAGATGGGGAGGAGGTAACGATATGAATCTTCACGAATTGAGATGGCATGTGACGTTATTTCAGTGACTAGAAAATCGTTTCATTTTTGGTAAGAACTTGTCAGTTTGAGCCCACGTACCAGTTTGACGTTGCACCCCCTATTTCGTGGATGTAGGCACTGATTCGGTTGGAAATGTATCTTAAAGCCGTTGTAGCATCTCCTGAGGCAAGCTGGCCCACCAATGTTGTAACTTGTCTTTGGTATCCTGAATCAGTATTCAGATACAGAGTTGACATCCGAGGTGGTCCTGCTCTTGTTCCAGTGGGGACAGAGCAGGGGATCTCGTTGGCCGAGAGACATGTGCCATGTGTGGACGTGCATTGTCCTCCGGAAAAATGGCATCACGATTTTGTAGCATGAGACGTAACACATGGGGGCGCAATATGTCAATAGTTAAATATACAACTCTGAAACCGGCAGTATATTTACAGTGTGCAGCCGATATATTTACAGGCCGGTACGCCGACATTTCTTCCTTACATATATCGATAAATCGGTTCTCTTTCCGATATATCGATGGCTGTTAACGAAAGATTTTCAAACAATCGATATATTGGATTCTCGATATTTTTTAGAAAATGTCAACAATCTTAAACCCAGTCCGGCTGTTGATAGTCTGCAAACAATGATGTAAGATGCACAGTATGTTGGAGGGAGTCCACTGCTTGCTCTAGGGTAGCAGGCGCAGATACGAAGCGGTTACGATACGCTTGGTGGGCGATACTGCGATACTACCTGTGGTGGTCAGACGTGCTCAACTGGAACCTTGACGACGATTAGACCTGCCCTCACGCTCCCATGCAGCCCATCATCGGGCTGCCGTTACACCCGACTGCCATACAAAGGTAGATGTTGCAACGATTCGAACAGCTGGTCAAATGGAGTCCCACAACGATCCTCCTTTTAAATTACTTTAGGTGCTGATAACATCGTCTCAAACGAGTATGTGACATCTCCGTTTCCTTCAGTGACCAGTCAACATCTGACAATATTCATACCCACTATATTCCCTCCCAGGTCTGGGAGGATTGCAACTCTAATCTCCCGGGTTCGATTCCCGGCGGGGTCAGGGATTTTCTCTGCCTCGTGATGGCTGGGTGTTGTGTGATGTCCTTAGGTTAGTTAGGTTTAAGTAGTTCTATGTTCTAGGGGACTGATGACCATAGATGTTAAGTCCCATAGTGCTCAGAGCCATTTGAACCAACTCTAATCATGTGCATGTGTACGAAGATACACTGACATCCAGCCATGTGTTCTACATCTACATCTACATTTATATTCCGCAAGCCACCCAACGGTGTGTGGCGGAGGGCACTTCACGTGCCACTGTCATTACCTCCCTTTCCTGTCCCAGTCGCGTTTGGTTCGCGGGAAGAACGACTGCGGGAAAGCCTCCGTGCGCGCTCGAATCTCTCTAATTTTACACTCGTGATCTCCTCGGGAGGTATAAGTAAGGGGAAGCAATATATTCGATACCTCATCCAGAAACGCACCCTCTCGAAACTGGACACAAGTTACAGAGCGCCTCTCTTGCAGAGTCTGCCACTTGAGTTTGCTAAACATCTCCGTAACGCTATCACGCTTGTCAAATAATCCTGTGACGAAACGCGCCGCTCTTCTTTGGATCTTCTCTATCTCCTCAGTCAACGCGACCTGGCACGGATCCCACACTGATGAGCAATACTCAAGTACAGGTCGAACGAGTGTTTTGTAAGCCACCTCCTTTGTTGATGGACTACATTTTCTAAGGACTTTCCCAATGAATCTCAACCTGGCACCCGCCTTACCAACAATTAATTTTATATGATCATTCCACTTCAAATCGTTCCGTACGCATACTCCCAGATATTTTACAGTGTTTGTTCCGCTATCTGCACCAAGTGCCTATCCGCTGCAGATTTTCCTGCATTTCGCTGCTATTTTCTAATGCTGCAACTTCTCTGTATACTACAGCATCATCCGCGAAAAGCCGCATGGAACTTCCGACACTATCTACTAGTTCATTTATATATATTGTGAAAAGCAATGGTCCCATAACACTTCCCTGTGGCACGTCAGAGGTTACTTTAACGTCTGTAGACGTCTCTCCATTGAGAACAACATGCTGTGTTCTGTTTGCTAAAAACTCTTCAATCCAGCCACACAGCTAGTCTGATATTCCGTAGGCTCTTACTTTGTTTAAAAGGCGACAGTGCGGAACTGTATCGAACGCCTTCCGGAAGTCAAGGAAAATGGCATCTACCTTGGAGCCTGAATCTAATATTTTCTAGGTCTCATGAACAAATAAAGCGAGTTGGGTTTCACACGATCGCTGTTTCCGGAATCCATGTTGATTCCTACAGAGTAGATTATGGGTTTCCAGAAATGACATGATATGCGAGCAAAAGACATATTCTAAAGTTCTACAACAGATCGATGTCAGAGATATAGGCCTATAGTTTTGTGTTCTTGGTGCTTCAATTTTTTTTTGTAAAGCGATGTAATTGCATGTTGTAGTGGACTGTTTCCCCCGATATTTTGGAAAAACTGAATGGAATTTTTCCTATTGTTTTCTATTAATAAGTAAAATCTGTTGTCTTCTCTGTCTTGCTATTTGATGTGATTATGTTGGCGTAGATAAGTTTTAAGCTCGGAGTAACAGAGGACTTATTTGCACAGACACATTGCCTCTCTCCCGAAGAGGGACCCCGAAGGCAACAAGGTCATAGTGGTCAAGCTGGCGGACACCGACCCGCAGAAGTTCAACCACGCCGACGCCACCAAGGTGTTCCTCTTGGCGATGGACGCGAGCCTGCGGGAGGACGGCACGGTTCCCGGCTACCACTTCATATACGACACCGCTGGCCTCGCCATGGGGCACCTGGCCAGGTGCAACTTCACCGTGCTGCGCAAGTACATGGTCTACGTGCAGGTGGGCGCACAGGCTGTCGCAGCAGGCCCAGCAGCATAGAATTCTAGTATTAACCGCCGCTTCGCAAATTAATATAAGAAATAATTTTCCTGAATAAGTCTGCGATGATCGAGGAGCCAAATATCTAACACAACCAAGTCCAGTTTTGATTTCTTTTTCCCTTTTGAACCGTCCGCTGTTGCTGAGCGGTTATAGGCGCTTCAGTCCGGAACCGCGCTGCTGCTATGGTCGCAGGTTCGAATTCTGCCTCGGGCATGGATGTGTGTGATGTCCTTAGGTTAGTTAGGTTTAAGTAGTTCTAAGTCTAGGGGACTGATGACCTCAAATGTTCAGTCCCATAGTGCTTAGAGCCATTTGGACCATTTTTTCCCTTTTGAAATTTTTTTTCTGCTCTCTTTTATATCAAACAAATGACTTTCGCTAACGAAAACATGGCAAAAATAATAGTTCTGCCATATTAATGGGTAAAAGCAGAACCTGGACGGCTTTGATACCAATTACTTGATTTGTCCGCTTTTGAAACTAAATCAAAGTGTATCCACATGCTTCTTAGATTAGTTCCCACTATATTAAAAAATAGTTAAAAACTGAACGATAAAACTGAAACTTTTATTAGCTGAAGCATCTAAAACAAAAGAATGTGCAATTAACATCAATTTTAGGACTGATTGTTATTGAATAAAAAAGATAAATACTTAACACGTTTCAACCATTTACAAAGAAACAGTAAAAAACCAACCAGATGAACTCACCACTAAATTCTTATCTTCTCCCGTATTCTTACATTCGCAATGTTCTTTCTCTTCAAAAATGGCTCTGAGCACTATGGGACTTAACTGCTGAGGTCATCAGTCCCCTAGAACTTAGTAATACTTAAACCTAACTAACCTAAGGACATCACACACATCCATGCCCGAGGCAGGATTCGAACCTGCGACCGTAGCGGTTGCGCGGTTTCAGACTGTGGCGCCTAGAACCTCTCGGCCACAACGGCCGGCTCTTCCTCTTCCTTCACACCAGAAGCTTCTTTTTGTGATGTTGCGATACCACTGCAGTCACTCTGTTTCACGTCAGTTTTCACCGAAATGTTTTCCTACTAACGTTTCTACATCTTCAACATTTGTGGGATCCACAGAGGAAGATGTGTGCCACGTACAGAGTCTTGTGTTGTGATTGGCTACTGATGGAGTTGGTCACTTCTTCTGAAACATCTGCTTGGACTTGGCATTTTTGAAGCAAACACGCACTTATCAACGGCTTTTTAAACCATTTTCGTCCGTTTTACGGTGCTAATGGAAGCTACCATCTGATTCACCACAGAAAATAATGCAAACAACATCGATATCAGGAAACCGAAAAAAATGGACTTGGCCGTCAGGTTACTAGGCTCCTCAGTTGTCTACATTTTCTGAATAAGACAGTCTCCTCCTCTTCCTCCTTCTTCTCCTCCTCAAGTGCCTCGTCCTCCAAACAATCTGGCAATTAGTAGCAAGATCTGTTGTTTGCCTATGGCTCTTATGAACAGCGACTGTGTGCTCCATCCAAAGCACTTTCCTCAGCTCTTTCGCCAGGATAACCCTCTTTGTCCTGGGCCACGTCTGCTATCAATCTTTCTTTTAAGTATTAGCTGCAACAAGTTGTATCTGTTGTTGCGCATTATATGGTCACAATATTTATATTTTCTTACCTTGATAGTATCGATAATTTCTAACTCTTAATTGATACGCCGCGGTACCGCTGCATTTGAAACTTCATCTATCCATGGTATCCTTAATATCCTTGGATACGTCCAAATTTCAGATGCCTCCAGTTGCTTACCTAATACTGCAGTAATTGCCCATTACTCAACTCCATAGAGTAGGATGGTGAACGCGTAGCGCCGGCCGAAGTGGCCGCGCGGTTAAAGGCGCTGCAGTCTGGAACCGCGAGACCGCTACGGTCGCAGTTTCGAATCCTGCCTCGGGCATGGATGTTTGTGATGTCCTTAGGTTAGTTAGGTTTAACTAGTTCTAAGTTCTAGGGGACTAATGACCTCAGCAGTTGAGTCCCATAGTGCTCAGAGCTATTTGAACCATTTTTGAACGCGTAGCATCGAAGTAGTCGAGTGTGAAGTGTAGTACTTAGTTCACGGCTAGTCAGAACTTACTACGTTTTTTGGAAAGAACTACTGGCTTGTTCAACTATGCAGCGAATTTCGTGAGAGCGCTCCCAGTTTTCTTTGCTTGGACACCAAAAATATTCGTATTATTATTACAGAGTGTAAAAATGCCCTGAATTTCATCGCGGTTTCTGCTCACAGATATCTACGCGTATTTTGTCTTCTTGACGTTCAAACGTAACTCTTTTTCAGTAACATTGCTTAGTAGTTCTTGCGTATTCTCAGGTTACAATTAAGACAGTGTCATCAGCATATCTAATGTTATTGATGATAGTTCCATTAACCATCACTCCTTCATACTTCCATCAAGAGGATCGCGGAAAATTTTTTCAGGATAGATGCTGTAAGGTAATGGAGAGACAGTGCAACCATGGCGAATTCCATTCACAATCGATATTTCTTCTGAAAACTGACCATCGACACATACACTAGGTTGCTTAATAGAAGGCTTTAAAAAAAGTTCTTCATATTTTAATAGGTGGCAGTATGGTCCAAAACAAGAAAAAATCCAGGAAACATGGGCTCTAAAATGGGAACCTCAAGAGCTATGGTCGCTTGTTCATATTCGCTGTTGTGAAACATATCTCTTCTGCTGCAGGCTCTTTGCTATGACGAATGACCTACAGAATGCAGTAAACAAATGAATGAAAGAATGAGAAATCGTTACTCTGTTACTGTGAAACAGCGGGGCGTCTAATGTAATCTGCATACTTACGACCTGCACTTGAGCCATCGCTAAAGATGATGTTCGGTGTGGAGTCCATTCACAGTGAGGCGTTCTTTTGATCGATATGTCTTAAAAATGGTTCAAATGGCTCTGAGCACTATGGGACTTAACTTCTGAGGTCATCAGTCCCGTAGAACTTAGAACTACCTAAACCTAACTAACCTAAGGACATCACACATATCCATGCCCGAGGCTGGATTCGAACCTGAGACTGTAGCTGTCGCGCGGTTCCAGACTGTAGTGCCTAGAACCGCTCGGCCACTCCGGCCGGCGATATCTCTTAAAAACTCCGGATTGTTCACAGATGCACTGCGTCTTTGATGACGCGTTCCTGTAGTGTTTCTACATTATCAATGGGGCTTGCATACACCGAGAATTTCAGGTGTGCCCACAACCAAAAGATTCGAAGGATTAAGATCTGGGAAACGACCTGACCGAAGTAGTTGACCTCTCCAATCAATCCATTGCCCATTAAATGTCAGTGTGAGATGTTCTTCGACATTGCGGAGAAAATGGGCTGATGCCCTATCATTCTAGAATCGCGTCCCAGGACCATAGAGAGATGCTGAATAAAACGCGTTTGCAGTCAAGGGAGCAACGCGTGAAGCCTTCAGTGACTACCTTAGCATCATATTGTCAAACGATCTTCCACGAAACCCAAATGAATCCTAGTCATATGTAAAGGCTGTTTGTGGCATCAATATAGACGTCCAATCACTCATGAATGAGGCTGGAACTGAAACTAAGGGCAGCAAATCAAAACCTTAACGGTGTTTTAAAATGTTTCTGCACAAAGGAAAACCCAGGAGTATTACTCCTACTAAATTCTCGTATCACTGAAAACATGAGTGAAATAGATGTTAGTGTCAGCGGCGCTGAGAAACAGCTGAAGTCGTTAAAACCGACTAAAGCCCCAGGGCCCGATGGAATCCCTAACAGATTCTATTTCGAATTTGGTGCTGAGTTAACGCTTCTGTTAACTATAATCTGTCGTAGAACACTCGAACAAAAACTTCGGTTCAGTAGTCAGAAGAAAGCGCAGGTCACACATGTCCACATTTTATCCACAAATTTTCTGCTGGGATCGCCAAGTTCCCTATCGGCGAGGTACATGCAATGCCTTTCACGTGACTCGACAGGAAGAAATCTGTAGAGATTACGCCCGCGGATCTCGGTGGCCGCTTAGTTGGTCCTCCTTCTACCCATCACTGTGAAAATGTTCCGTCCTGAAGTGACGAGCATGTAAACTCTAGTGTGGTGGTGCACCATCCTGATTGAAGATCGCGTTTGGCAGAAGGGGAAGAAGCTCAGAGACTTCAAATTCCTCAGGCATATCCAGATAAACGGTTCGTGTTACAGTTCGTTCGTTGAAGAAAACTGATCCAACTTTACTGTCTTTCAACAGCGCACAATATCATTTACCTTTTCGCCGTATCTGAAATGCTCCCGAGAACCGTGTGTATTTTCTGAATCCCAGATGCCAATGCTGTGTCGGTTAACTTAACCACATTTCTGAAAGGTAGCTTCGTCAGAGAAAACGACATTTCCTAGATAGTTTTGCTTTTGCAGGATTAGGTCCAACGGTTCGATAGCAAATTCGTGGCAAAACTACAAGTCGTTTCGCTTCAATGCTTGAACAATTTGAACTTTGTAAGCGTGCAAGCGAAGCCGTACACACAGCAACTCATGATTCTTGAGCGAGGTGCTCAGCGAACCGATTTGGATGGCCTCCTTTTGAAGGTCTTTCTCATCTGCTCTACCATTTCATCAGATACGCGCTTTCTGTGAGAATCTGACCCTCTTCTTACGATCACAGTGGCTAGGAACTTGTCACGCCAAGCCATAATCGTCTTAATGCCCGGTGGCTCACGTCGGAAATTTCTTTGGACAGCAATGGGCTCTCTTTTGAGACGTAGTATTTTCTGGTTATTATTTATCACCTGAAACAAAGGCGAGGAATCGCTCAGGAAAAAAGGCCATACACAAAACTTTTTGTTTTGCTTTACATGACGCCGCAAACCGCAATTATGTATGTCTCGTAGCTTTTTTAAATTTCCATTTGAAAATCAGGGAGGTTTCACGTCGAAACCCTGTACTGCTATGGGCCGCCAAAAAGCACAATCTAACCCCGTAATAAGAAAGAAGAATTTAAAAAGGGAAGTGTCAAAGAAAATTTCTTTAATCTTTTATTTCATCAGTTCCTCAAATCATAACTTGTATAATAAAATTTTTTACAATTAAATAATAAACCTTAAAATCTGTGTTATAGGCTTGTAATTCACAAATTTCTCCAAAATGCTGTTTTTCACATTTAAACATTTCATGGTACAGCCCTTCTCCATAGACTCAACCCAGGGTTCTAAATATGGCGCTGCTACCATAGTAAATTGACTAATTCGTGGAAATAAATTCGGTGTTCAGATACATCGGGGAAGGCCATGCAATAATGTAATTTTTCTCTTAAATGAAAATTTCTGAAATATATTTAGTCTGCTGCAAAACTGTTTAATGTAGTTATAACGTAACAGGTATAAGTTCAGATATTGCTGTTGCTGACTGATGGCGGTGTATTGATCAACATTACGTCAGTATTACTTCATTTGCTAGCTAATAATTTCAGCTGTGAGGAATAGTATATTTTTAGATTAATGAGTTCCTATAAGTACTTGTGGCAAGAGCAAGCCATTAAAGTTTAGGAGTGTTTTCCCTGGGGCAGCAGGTCGGGTGTTGAAGTACGGACATGTGGATGCAAAATGGTTAACTTATACTAACAGGTGTAGTCCACCTAATGGTACAGTTACGACCGTGCAGAAAACATCAGGTCATAAAGTTTGTGGTGTGTTTGTAGGAAGACTGTTCGATGCAGAGAAAAGACAAAATATCTACATCTACATATATACTCCGCTAGCCACCAAGCGGTGTGTGGCGGAGGGCACAATTCGCGCCAAAGTCATATCCCCCCTCCCCCCCTCCCTGTTCCACGTGCGGATCGCGCGAGGGAAAAACGACTGTCTGAACGCCTCAGTACGAGCTCTTATTTCCCTTATCTTTGAATGATGATCATTACGCGATTTGAGAGTTGCTGGTAATAATATATGCTCTACATCCTCGGTGAAGACTGGATTTCGGAATTTAGTGAGCAGCCCCTTCTGTTTAGCGCGTCGTCTATCTGCAAGTGTGTCCCACTTCAAACTTTCTATGAGATTTGTAGCGCTCTCGTGATGGCTAAATGTACCAGTCACGAATCTTGCCGCTCTTCTTTGGACCTTCTCAATCTCTTGAATCAGAGCGAACTGGTAAGGGCCCCATACAGACGAAAAATACTCTAAGACTGGACGAACTAACGTATTGTAAGCTATTTCCTTTGATGAAGGGCTGCATCGCTTCAGGATTCTACCAATAAACCGCAATCTAGAGTTCGCCTTACCCGGTACTTGTGTAATCTGATCATTCCATTTGAGATCATTTCGAATAGTCACACCCAGATACTTGACTGATGTTACCACTTCCAAAGACTAATACTTTATTTTGTACTCATACATTAATGGGGATTTTCGCCTTGTTATACCCTGTAGGTTACATTTACTAATATTGAGAGATAACTGCCAGTTATTACACCACGCATTTACTTTCTGCAAATCCTCATTAATTTGTTCACTTATACTGCACTTATACTCGTTACACTTTATATATTCTGGAAGATGTTGCGGCCTGCTGTAGATTGAAAATATAAAAGTATTAAGTGTATTCATTTTGAATTTTAGGAAGGTCTCCGGATTAGAATGAAGAGCGTCAACACGATCAATATGAGTGCCGTGGCAGACAAAGTTATGGGCGTCGTGAAGCCTTTAATGAAGAAAGAGCTAATGGACCACGTAAGATCAGAAAAATAACTACCTGCATATTCCTAACAATAATGTACGATGGTTTATTTTTCTTTGCTGAGAAAGTAATACTTCTTGCTTTCAGATGTACTTTTACTCTACTGACCTGGAACCTCTGTACTCGCGAATACCGAGAAGTATTCTACCCAAAGATTTCGGAGGAGAAGAGGCGACCATGGCAGAACTGTCAGGTGAGTATCGGAACGCTGTGTGGAGTTGGCGCAGTCTCAGTGAGTGCGTTTTCGGTGAGACTGTGCTTTCTTTTTACAGACGTGCTGAAAGCTAAGGTCGAGGCTAACCGCGACTGGTACATAGAAACTGAGTCATGGAAATCTGACGAGTCTAAGCGAGCGGGCAAGTCAGTAAGCGCTGGAGAACTGTTTGGTGTGGAAGGAAGCTTCAAGAAGCTCGACATCGACTGAATATCAGTGCCACGTGTTCAACTGATGACTGAAAACTGTGTGCTACGAATGTTGACAGTTTTATGTTTCATTTATTTCCGTAAGCATTATTCTGAGGCAGTTGTAACAAATGCAACATCCTTAAGTCGCCTCAGCTCCGAGAGTCGTTGCGGAACGACTCTGCCAGGGTGAAACTGGTCAGTGATAATGTTGCATTGAGTCCTGTTATCTTCCTCTTCCTTTATGCCAACAACAAAGGCTTACGACTTTCCTGAAAAGTTTCCTGCCAGCGATGTTTTGTGTCTTTATACACGGGACAGATACCATAAAGTTTTAATGATCACATCAAAAAAGTAAAGTTACAGAATTGTTCGTTTGCAGTGACATGTCGGCAGTCTTGGTAGACATTCCACTCCATAGTACCGCAGCATGCAGCTAGGAGGACCAGAGCAAAATGGCACAGTTCATTCGTGGAGTGGATTGTCGTGCGGTAAATCATTTTCGGCGGCAGCGAGATTGGTGTACACCGTGTCAGACCGATCCAGACGACTAAAGACTGGACAGGCTGGTTCACCTGCAACGTTTTCCACACGATGCTCCACACTAACAATAGGCAGCACCGTTTTATTTAGGACCCTCTAGTGGGAGCTGCAATGTTGTGGCGCAGTGATTTCAACGTGTAACGGGACCGCTAAATATACTCATGCAAACAAAAACTTAATTACACAATTTTATTTTTTCGAAGTGATAATTAAAACTCTATGGCTACCCGTTGCAAAGGCAAAAAAATATGAAGTTAATAAGTCATTGTCTTCAGTTGTAAATCATTTTGATGTGAAAAATCAATATCATCTGTTCTATAGGTAATTCATGTAGTGTAAACGTATTCTTGTTTTGATTTCTACACAAAATCTGTGGAACGTAAGATTTTTTACTTTAAATGACCATTAGTGTCGGTCATGTGCGGTTGCCGTTGTTAATGTTGATAATTATACCAATAAATTTATTTTAGTATTAGTAATTTCATTTGTGTAGTTGCCCTTACTACTCAGGCAATATTGTACGTTTATGGAGTTCCATCGCAGTGCGGAGTGGCCGCGCGGTTAGAGGTGCCATGTCACTAATCGTGCGGCCGCTCCCGCCATCGGTTCGAGTCCTTCCTCGGGCATGGGTGTGAGTGTTGTCCTTAGCGTTAAGTTAGTTTAAGTAGTGTGTAAATCTATGGACCGATGACCTCAGCAGTTTGGTTCCTTAGGCATTCACACACATTTGAACATTTTTTGAGTTCCATCACTCAATCCATATAAACGGAACCCTTATAGCATAGGTCCGTTTGTGTATCTGCCCTGTCTGTTTGTCTGTATGTCTGCCTCCCTGGCTGACCGACTGTGGAAAACGTTTTTTCTCAGGAATGGGTGGACGTAAAATTTGAAATTTATGTCACATGTTAAGGTCAATAGTCCCCTGGAAAGCTTTTGACGTGTTCCTTTACATCATCGATCAGACATTCCGGTACAGAGAATCTGTTCTGATGTTTGCCCGTTCCATCAAGGTGAGGTTTACCCTCTTCCTTGCCTTTTTCTTAAAAGCCTAGAGAGACATCCATTAGAAATGTCAAAAGTATTCAAGAAAAACTTCTTGCATACTATTGCACAGTTCCCGTTCACATGCAATCGATAATCATGAATACAGTTTTTCTGAGAACCAGAGTCATCCCTTGGTTGTCGGCGGTTAACTGAATGATACGTGCATAAACCATTCAGGTAACTATTTTGGCGATTACTATCACCCATAACTCAGAAATTTCCAAATAACGTCTTCCACATCTTCTGAAATTTTATTGAAACACTTGCGTGCACACCTGCAGTCAACATTGCGAAATGTTCTTGGAGGAATTATTCTACCAGTTGCTGTGACGTACAGCTCCCTAGTGTTCCTTTTTCTTTCGAATATGTTTTTCATATGTGTCCGTTTGCTTGTACCCTTCTTGCTTCGAGTACGCTTCCTTTTTGTCTGCATGTCTGCGGCTGAACCGTTCGCACAGGCATCTGTAACAGTGTCTCTTGTTTCGTCATTTTTTGCACTTTCATTGGAAGTTTCATCGTCATCGGTACTGGTATCTAGATAGAAAGTAACACAAGTTATGATTTATACAGAACCGGATGACTGAAAATATATGTATATGTGAAATACACTAAGATGGACACCTTCATTTTCAATTGTTTTTGTCAACATGACCTTCATTCTCGCATATTCCTTTTTTGGAACAAAATGTCTATAATGCTGAGAGAAAAGTAAGTAAATTGTTTTTACCTGCAGTAGTTTTAAAATCTGGATCATCAATTGTATCACAGTCACTTGATAATGCTCCTGAATCCATCATCTTCGCAAGAAATAGCAACACGCTTCAATGCACAAAAACACACGGACTTGTACTGTTGTGTTGGCTGAAGAGCCAACACCGTGTTACTAGAGGAGGCCGAAATGCACGCATTTTAGCTCACGCAAGCTGGCGTGAGGAGGGAAGAACTATACTGATGTGAAGTCTGGAACATGACAAGGAATGAGAATTCAGAAAGTGGACGTAATTAGTTTCATACTTAACTTTAATCCATTAATGATGAACGTCGCTCTTGGCGGTACATGATTCACAATACTATCTGTTCAGAATAGTAACTGACTATGGCGCCTTGCTAGGTCGTAGCAAATGACGTAGCTGAAGGCTATGCTAAACTGTCGTCTTGGCAAATGAGACCGTATGTAGTCAGTGAACCATCGCTAGCAAAGTCGGCTGTACAACTGGGGCGAGTGCTAGGGAGACTCTCTAGACCTGCCGTGTGGCGGCGCTCGGTCTGCAATCACTGATAGTGGCGACACGCGGGTCCGACGTATACTAACGGACCGCGGCCGATTTAAAGGCTACCACCTAGCAAGTGTGGTGTCTGGCGGCGACACCACATGTACCACTACTGAAATAAATTCCCGCTTGCTTTCTCTAATGCGTCAGCATAGCATTGAGGTGCTCTCTGTTAGCAGCAGGACGAAGCTCGAGCTGTCCCACAATGCAAATAAATTAAAACGACTTGTGTGAGTCCGTACGTGAGGATAACTCCATTTTTTTGAAAAGTGGACTTGTACCACTATTGAAATAAGCCCTTATATATATCATTTATCATCATTTATATTTTTTGCTATCGCATAATATCAGTTTTAGCTAGTAAAGACATGCAAATACACTGCCTGAAAAGAGAATGACGTATGCAGAAAGGCAGGAGGAAACGAAATGGAAGGTTCAGAGGACATGTGTTGTTGTTCCAGTGACTACAAAAGCGCCACAAAATTACGTAGAACTCGGCTGTTTGAACCCACGTTGCACACCCTCTGGCGTGGATGCATGGACTGATTCGGTTGAAAAGGGTGTCATCAAGGATTGTCCTCCTCTCCTGAGGCGAGCAGCCTCACGGTTCTTATGGCTGGTGCCTGATATCATGGATACTGTCAGTGGGACGGAGTTATATCCGAGCTATTCCCACATATGCTCTATTAGATACAGATTGGGGATCTTGCTGGCCATGGGATCACCTCAGCGCCAGTCTGGCAGTTCATAGACATATGTGCTACGTGTGGACGAGTATAGTCCTGTTGGAAAATGTCACCATGGTACTGTCACGTGAGCAGTAACACATGAGGACACGGATGTCAGAGTTTCCTCAGTCACTACCAGCTGTGACCTGAAGTCATGCCCTATGGCTACTCACACCAAAGCGCGAGGAGTAACACAGCCGTGCCTCTACAAAACATAGGAAGAATGGGGCGTTTCTCAAGTCGCAGCCATACTCGCTGACGATGGTTACCCGGGGTAGTGTAGAAACACGATCCATCGCTGAACACAATGTAATTACACTGATCAGCAGCCCTTGCTTCCCACTTACGGCACCACTCCAAATCCAGTCTTTCGTATTGTGTTAAAGGCAGCCTGCGCATTGTACGGCAGTTCCCTAGTCCACCTGCTGCTTGTTTCCGACCAATAGTGCGAAATGATACAGACTGTTGCAGGAAGTGTTCTCAAATGGCAGACCCATATGCAAAGGTGTTGAAATGGCTCTGAGCACTATGGGACTTAACTTCTGAGGTCATCAGTCCTCTAAAACTTAGAACTACTTAAACCTAACTAACCTGAGGACATCACACACATCCATGCCCGAGGCAAGATTCGAACCTGCGGCTGTAGCGCCCGCGCGGTTCCAGACTGTAGCGCCCAGAACCGCTCGGTCACTTCGGCCGGCTGCAAAGGTGTTACAGTAGGCTCTGTTCACTATGCGGCGATCCTCACTCGAGGCGGTCAGACGCTGGGTAAGCCTACCCTCACATTCCTATGCAGCCCATCAAGGTACTGTCACATACGAATGTCTCACCAATCTGAATGATGAACGATTCGACCCGCTTGGTAAATGTGGATCCACAATGAGGCCTCTTTCAAGCACTATCAGTTGCTGATATCGCTGTCTCAAAGTATTCCCGCGTCTGACGCTGTTCACGCCCCTTATATACCCCACCAGGCTTAAAAAATGAAAATAAACATGAACAACACGAGAACACAAGAGCAACCTCTCTCTCTCTCTCTCTCTCTCTCTCTCTCTCTCTCACACACACACACACACACACACACACACATGTACACACACACAGAAGTGTAAGTGAAATCTCAAGTATTCCTGTAAAAAAATCCGGCTCAGAGGATCTACTCAGCCATAATCTAGTATGGGTGTGCGACAGCGACGGCGGACATGAGACTTATCTCAGATTTTATTTACTGTGAGTAGAGGTAGACAAACGAGGGGTGTTTCAAAAGTCCGTGCAAAGTCCGAGAGATGGCACCACCAGCGCGTATCGAGGTCATGTTAGTAACATCTTTGGAAAGAACGCACACCAAGTTTCCGCCATATTGGTCTATTTCTTTGTGTTTGGCATCGGTGTGCATCAAGAAAGTCGAGTAATTGCCAAAAGATGGAGGAAAAAGAATTTCGTGTGGTGATTAAACATTACTTTATGAAGGCATAACGCCTCAGGAGACTAAAGAGAGCTTGATAAACATTACGGTGACTCTGCACCTTCGATTAGAACAGTCTATAAGTGGTTTCAAAATTTTCGGAGTGGCCATACGGGCACAAGTGATTCTGAACCTTCTGGACGCCCTGAGAAGGTTACAACTCCAGAAATCATTGATAAAATACATGATATGGTGATGGATGACAGAAGAGGTAAAGTGCGTGAGGTTGCTAGTGCTGTGGGCATATCGAATGAATGGGTATGTAATATTTTGCATAAACATTTGGACATGAAAAAGCTATACGCAAGATGGGTTCCACGGTTGCTCACGCTTTACCAAAAACGGAATCGTGTAATGTGTTGGAAGGATAGTTTGGAGCTGTTCAGGAAGAATCCACAGGATTTTAAGCGTCGTTTCGTAACTGTGGATGAAACATGGATACATTACTCTACTCCTCAGACCAAACAACAATCTAAACAATGGGTTACCAAGGGAGAATCTGCACCTAGAAAGGCGAAGATCATTCCTTCAGCCAGAAAGGTCATGGCGAATGTCTTTTGGGATTCGTAAGGGATAATCCCCATCGATTATCTGGAAAAGGATAAAACCATTACAGGTGCATTTTATTCATCGCTATTTGACTGTTTGAAAACCGAGCTGCAAGAAAAACGCCGGCGACTGGACCGCAAAATAGTCCTCTTCCATCACGACAATGCACCAGCACACACCTCACCAGTTGTGGTCGCAAAATTAATAGAAATAGGATTCAAACTCGTTTCACATCCCCTCTATTCTCCAGACTTGGCTCCCTCAGACTACTATTTGTTCCCCAATTTGAAGAAATGGCTGGCGGGACAAAGATTGTATTCAAATGAGGAGGTGATTGAAGCAACTAATAGCTATTTTGCAGACTTGGACAATTCCTATCATTCGGAAGGGCTCAACAAATGAGAACAGCGTTGGACGAAGTGTGTAAGTCTAAAAGGAGACTATGTCGAAAAATAAAAATGGTTTATCCCAAACACGTAAGTAGTTTATATTTTTGCACGGACTTTTCAAACGCCCCTCATACTAAAACTGCAGCAGTATGTTTCAAGTTTTCGCCTAAGCACGAAACGCCAGCCATCTTACTCGTTTCTTTAAAATGTGTTTTCCTGCTCTATTTGTTTCCTTATTCAAGAACAGAGGGAAGAGGAAGAGACATTGAAAATGAGATCCGTTGTTCGGTAACTATGTTAAACGGGTTTCGTCCTCAGTGATCAATATGAGATAGAAGTATGAGGCACAGAAACACTTGCCATTGATAAGAGTTTAAGAATAACTGACTAAGATATTCTTTTGTATAGGAAAAGTGTAGTAACTAAATAAGCAATCGAATTTCAAACAAAAAAATAATTCTGATGCAAGTCTCTGTACACAGTTATGTCCAAAGACAGTTTTAAAAGTAGTTTGAAAATATTAATTCTCCCAAATCACATTAAGGAATATTGGAGGGGGTATATCTATACCATTCTCACCTCTCCCGTTTCTTCTTCCAATGTGAACTCGAACGTCTCTAATATTATCTTCATGGTCTTTTCACGAGATATATGTAGGAGGGTATATAGGCTGACTCTTCTAGGAACGTACGGCCTCGGAATCTTAACGGTAAACTACACTGGAGAACTTGTAGGTAACGCAGTGGTTGGCACACTGGAGGACGACGTTTGAAACCTGTGTCCGGCCGTCCAGATTTAAGTTTCCCGTGATTTCCCTAAATCACCCCAGGCAAATGCCGGGATGGTTCCTTTGAAACGGCACGGTCGATTTTCTTCCCCATCCTTGACACAATCCGAGCTTGTGCTCCGTCTCTAATGACTTCGACGTCGACGCGACGTTAAACCCAATCTGCCTTCCTTTTCTTTCTAGGGGTCGTCTGCCACATATTCCAGAATGAATGGGAAACCTGGAAACATTTGTTCCTGCACCAGCATTGCATTCTGTGTCGTTAGATCAGCCACAGATCGCTGCCTATCCTGCTTTTCACAGCGTGCCAGTTTCCGATCTCCATGGTCTGCTATGACGAGGCGCAGACGTTCAAGACCTTATCGCCTACTTGTGCTTTCACTGTCCTTTAAAAACTGTCTAAAACAAAAAATTAAAAAAATAAAATAAAAAATCGAGGCACCACGAAGGAATTATCCGAGTGGCACGGAAGTCGGTAGATGTGATGTTAATGTACCGACAAACAAATGAGTACTTTTTCAGAAAAAAATGAATGATTTACTGAAAAGAAAGAGCTTCATAAATTAAGCGAGTCAATAACGCGTTAGTCCACCTCTGGCCTTCATGCAAGTATTTATTCACCTTGGCATCGATTTATGGAGTTTTTGGATGTCCTCCTGTGCGATATCGTGCGAAATTCTGCCCAATTGGGGCGTTGGATAGTCAAAACCCTGAGATAGTCTGAATGCCCTGTTAATAATGCTCCAAACTTTCTGAATTGTCGAGAGATCCGGCGACCTTTCTGGCCAACGTAGGATGTGGTAACTCGAAGACAAGCAGTAGGGCTGGACACTGGACTCGCATTCGGGAGGATGACGGTTCAAACCCGCGTCCGACCTTCCTGATTTAACTTTTCCGTTATTTCCCTAAATCGCTCCAGGGAAATGCCGGGATGGTTCCCTTCAAAGAGCACGGCCGACTTCCTTCCCCATCCTTTCCTAATCCGATGAGACCGATAACCTCGCTGTCTGGTCTCCTTCCCCAAACAACCAAACCCCAACCCAACCCATCAAGCAGCAGGAGTGTACAGACGGGTATTATCTTGCTGAAATGTAAGCCCAGGATGACTTAAGATGAAGGACAAGAAAACTGGTCATAGAATATCATCGATGTACCACTGTGATGTAACAGGGCCACGGATGATAACCAAAGGCGTCCTGCTATGAAAAGGAATGGCACTCCAGACCATCACTCCTGGTTATTGGGTCATATGGGGAGGCGACAATCAGACTGGTACCCCATTGTTGTCTGGGATGTCTCCAGACACGTCTACGGTCTGGGTGAGCAATGGCCGAACTTAGCGTCAAGAAGGAAGCGGGTGATCTAGAGAAACGACAGAACTTTAGGGCTGAGCAATCATCAGGGAGGCACTGGGAGCCCCCAATTTATCGTTATCATCTGGTGCTTCAGTGACCAACAGACCATTAATAAGTGGCTCACGGAAAGGGGGCTGAGCTCACAGCGCCCCTTGCACCAACTGTCATTGACATCCGTGCACCAACAAGCACGCCTGCAGTGGTGTTGGATACATTCGACCAGGAATCTTATTGAGTGGAGCAGAATTGTTTTCAGTGATGAGTCCCACTTTGTACTGATCCCTAACGACCACTTTAGACGTCTCTGACAGCGATGGGACAACAACCTGATCGTCACGCACCATACGGCCCGACAACCAAGAATGATGGTTTGGGGAGTCATTATTTTCATACCAGGATTGCTTTCTTTCTCATCCACGGCGCCCTTAGAGCTTAGCGGTATGTTGACAATACTCTGCGCCCCGTTTTGTTGTCCTTCATGATAAGCCATTCTGGGCTTACATTTCAGCAAGATGATGGCCTTCCCCCCCGCCCCCCCTCCTCCCTCCCGCACAAGGCGAGAGTTTCTACTGTTTGTGTTCGTGCTTGCCAAACCCTACCTTGGCCAGCACGGTCGCCGGATCTCACCACAATTCAGAACGTTTGGAGCATTTTGACAGGGCCCTCCAACTATTTCAGGGCTTTGACGATCTGCGGTGCCAATTGGACAAAATTTAGCACGATATACCGCAGGTGAACATAAAAGAATCCAATCAATCAGTGCCAAACCGAATAACTGCTTATTTGCACAGTGGCCAGAAGTGGGCCAACTTGTTATTGTCTTGCTCAATTTGTGACGCTGTTTCTCTTAAACTGTAACCGTATATTTCTCTGTACATCAGATCTACTGATTTCCGTCCCAATCAGATAATTCCTTCGTGGTGCGTTGCCCATCTTCTTTTATTTTGGAGTATATTTTCCATAGCTGCTCACGACAGTGGCCTTGAACAGCCAACTAGCTTTAGCGTCGCTTATCTGAGTGTATTTCCCCGTGGCCTGTATCGTAGCGAGAAATATCCCAGTCGTCTCTGTTCCGCTTTTATACTTGTAGCCGGCCGAGGTGGCCGAGCGGTTCTAGGCGCTACAGTCTGGAACCGCGTGACCGCTGCGGTCGCAGGTTCGAGTCCTGCCTCGGGCATGGATGTGTGTGATGTCCTCAGGTTAGTTAGGTTTAAGTAGTTCTAAGTTCTAGGGGACTGGAAACCTCAGAAGTTAAGTCCCTTAGTGCTCAGAGCCATATACTTGTACTTTCCTTACCAGGCCACCTACCCGCGATGCCATCAGCAGCTTTGGTCTCACATTGAGCAGTCAGCGTACAATGTAAACAGCGTGGACCTACAGCACTCACATTGCGACGCCTGAAGCTAAACTCACGCCTGAAATTTTGTTTCTGTTAAGAGAGGTTTTCTGTTTTATTTTTGCCAGAAAGTCTTCAAGACAATCACGAAAGTGGGCTCATAAGCATCAGGCCTTTTGTTCGATAACATTTTCTGTGGTGTCTCATTACGGTTCTGAAAAATGAAACAGTGCGCAATAATAACTTCAGTTGTGGCATTAATTCTGGACACTCTGTAGAGATACGTTGAATATTGCATTCAGGAGTTTATACTAGTTGAAACATACAATTTAACTCACTACAAATTTTGAGGAAAGATGGGGTAATGTCCACTGTTTATAAGTTAACGTTCAGATATAAATATTTAATTAAAATTTTTAAAAATTAACAAATTACTCACATTAAAACTGTGTGCCCGACCGAGACTCGAACTCGGGACCTTTGCTTTTCGCGGGCAAGTGCTCTACCATCTGAGGTACCGAAGCACGACTCACGCCCGCTCCTCACAGCTTTACTTCTACCAGTATCTCGTCTCCTAAGTAGGTATTGTGGTGTCTCATTACAGTTCTGAAAAATGAAACAGTGCGCAAAAATAACTTCAGTTGTGGCATTAATTCTGGACACTTTTAGAGATACGTTGAATATTGCATTCAGGAGTTTATATTCCTAGGTAGGAGACGAGATACTGGCAGAAGTAAAGCTGTGAGGACCAGGCGTGAGTTGTGCTTCGGTAGCTTAGATGGTAGAGCACTTGCACGCGAAAGGCGATGGTCCCGCGTTCGAGTCTCGGTTGGGCACACAGTTTTAATCTGCCAGGAAGTTTCATATCAGCGCACACTCCGCTGCAGAGTGAAAATCTCATTCTGAAAATTACTCACAGCCCAACAATTTCAGAAAATTACAAATTACTTGGCACAAAAGCTATTGCAGTATTTCTTAGTATTGTTTGGGATATGCTTTTGATTTAATCACTGTCTCGGCTCTGCACGACATCAAGTCCATCAAATGTCGAAGATCTTCTGGCTGACCACTCTGACTAAGGCCTCAAGGAGTTCCCTGTTGTTATTGGGATTCCATCATGAAACCATGATTGCAAGCCTTGACCACAAGTTCTCAATTGGGTTGAGGACGGAGCTGTTGATAGGCCATGGCAGCACACTAATTTGGTCATCGAACAATTTCTTATCGATTTCCGCAGTATAACATGACGCACATTCTTGTTGAAAGATGAACTGGTAGCTGCTAGTTTCAAACAGCGCGCAGCAGTTTCAACACACGACTTTTACTTGGTACTTTTTTATAGTAATGTTGCCCGTAACACTACCAGACATCCAATGCCATGACTTAAGCCATCATACTATCCCACACCATGACACTGATGGTATGCTTCATAGTGGAGGCGGTCGCTAAGGCAATAAGTATTCGCCTGGTCGACGACGAACTTAGCTACGTCACTTCCAAGGATACTGGTCTCAGTCTCTCCATACCAAATGACTAGCCCAGTCTGCTTGCGTCCATTTCTTGTGTGATAATGCCCACTGCACATGTTACTGCCTCTCCATTATTTTCAGATGATGCTTGTTCCTTGGAGTATTCGGTCGCAAACCATTTTGGCAAAGTTTCTGTCTAACGGTTCGATCAGAAACTTCAACCTCTGACATCTTGAAGATGGCATAAATGTCTTTTGCGGTACGCCGATGATCTTGAAGAGAAAGACGGCAGATTCTACGACAGTCTTGATCAGTCAATATTGTTTTCCTGCAGGTTCTTGAAGCAGTTTTGATTGACCCAGTTTCTTCATACCGGATGCAAACGTACTTCCCACCAGACTTCGTAGCGCCTCCACCTTTTTGCTATTTCTGCATGCGTATAACCTTGTTCAAGGAGTGTTACTGCCTTACTCCCTGTACTTGGTGACCAATCAGCACGTTTCCGTACAGCAGACATCGTTTTCAATCCGTCATCCCTCCCAACTCACCTCACAGTCTCACACTAAAGAAACTTTACAATTCGACAGCAACAGTGTGTTGGCACTACTGGAGTTACAGCAGTGGTCGGAACGCTTGTTCTCGCCGGATAAAGCAATGATACAATGACTGATTTGTAGGAACAGAACAAATTAAAATCAGCTTTACAAGCAGGTAATACAGTGAAGTTTTTTCGTTATCAGTTAAGAGTATTTATTCATTTTTATCAAAAAATATAACATCACATTCTCTAAAACTATAAACATTCAGTAGGACATATGATAAACAAAAAATAAAAGTATAATTTATTACTTTAGTGTACCAAAACTTACTTACATCTCGTGATGTTAAAACTAATGAACATTTCAACGGAGTGTCCAGAATTAATGCCACTACTGTCGATGACAGTTGTTTAGTTTGGCGTACAATATGTCACCTAGCAACGGCTGTAACCGTACTACAGAAGTCGCCATCCACATTTGCTGTGAGACATGGAGTCATGAAAACCTGCTGAAGGGAACTTCCCATGTAAAGAGTCTGGCATAATTCAACTACTTATGTGGCAACATCGTCATTGACTGTTAATGACAACCTAATTATACTAATAAAATTTCAATCTCTGTCTGTCTTAACCGTCGTCATGTTCGATGGCGACTATTAGGAACACGGTTCCGCCACAGAAGATGATCACTAGAAATGTCACGTACTGCAGAAGTCTCGCTATCCGTAGTACAGTTTGCGCCACAGTGACTACCATCATACGAGGCCCTGGAAATTCGAGTCGATGAAGACCCATCATTATCACTAACGCAGAAACGTTGTAACTTTGAAGCGAAAGATTTCGGTTCCGAAGTCAAGAAGTGGTCCAGTGAAAAGCAATGAAGGGTGAAGAGGAATTTGCAATCTCAGTCGGCTACTTCCTGGGTCATAATGGCTGCTGTGTCTTCACTTCTTGGTGCGTATTTTCAGTTGCATTTCTTTTCAATGGCTTCCATTGCAGCTTTAGTGCTTTTTTCGATAGTCGATTCGTTTTCTTCCTGATAAATGGTTAATATCCTTCTGATGTAGGCCACATCGATTTATCCATGACACACACATACATTGATAACTGCATAGCGCAGTCTCCACTTGAGAGGTTCCGGTACTATGTGGGCAATTTTACCAGTGGGGTAACGAACACACATTAGGCTATATATACTTTCCAGTCTCATTAACGCGACCACCTGTCAAGAGCCTGAATAACCACCTTTTGCAGCTTTGGACTGCTACGATAGTCAATGAGCTTGTGAAACATACCAACAGGAATGTGAAGCCATGCCGACTCCAGTACTGTGTTCAAAAATGGTTCAAATTGCTCTGAGCACTATGGGACTTAACATCTCCGGTCATCAGTCCCCTAGAACTTAGAACTACTGAAACCTAACTAATCTAAGGACATCACACACATCCATGCCCGAGGCAGGATTCGAATCTGCGACCGTAGCGGTCACGCGGTTCCAGACTGAAGCGCCTAGAACCGCATGGCCACACCGGCCGGCAGTGCTGTGTTCAGCTGTGGTCGGTTTCTCGGTTGAAGATCCACAGTGTGAACTGCCCAGTCAAGGTGGTCACCTAGTTTGTCGATGGAGCATGATTCTGGGAAGTAGTTGGCCAAAGGAGTGTGCTAAACTCATCCTGAGACTCTCAGAAGCACGCAAGTGCAGTGTCAGCGGTGTGACACGTTACATTGGTATTGGTCTGCTGGTAGACGCCATTGTACTGGCGAAAAACAAACTGCATATAGGGGTGGACATGTCTCCCAAGGATAACTGCATATTTATCTTGATCCATTGTTCCTTCCAGAGTGGAGATATCACCTAGGGGATGCCACGAAAACTTTCCAACCCGATGATACTTGCAGGACGTTTGGTTTCAGACGTTTAACGCCGTAAAATCTAACGGCCATCTGTCTGATGGAGTATAAAACGTGATTCATCTGAAAAGACCACCTGCTGGCACTTAGTGGCCGATCAGTTGTGGTACTGGCATGAAAATCCCAGTCTATGTAACCAATGAACAGCAGTCACCGTGAGTGCATGAACAATGCACCTGATGCAGAGGCCCGTTCGCAGCGACTTCCGCTGAGTGGCCCCTCGATTCACCAGGTGGTTAGTTACCCAATAGATGCACGTCTATTTGTCTGTACACATCTCTGCAGCCGTCAGCCGTCATTCACTGTCATCTATGACCCATGCAGCACCAAACATGCCTCAGGGTCAGTTTTGCATAGTGCTTTTTTTTTTATTGTAATTTCATTCCCCTGCCCCACATGGGCAGGAGAGGGCTTGCAGCAGCACAGTCCACCGCTCTTCAGCCAAAGGGCTTTATAAAAAAATACAGAAAGGCCAACGCTTACATAAAAGGGGAATGAAAATGGGGACATAAAAAACACTGTAAATGGAGATCATGGGAGTTAAAATACACATTAATACGGGGACATGGACTGGGGGGGGCAGTTAAAGGGTCGACATAAAGTTAAAAATCACAGCTGGCAATTTGAAGCACACTTAAAAAACACTGGAGGGGAAAAAACAAGTTCAAAGTCGGTCACAGTATAAAAAGTACATGAAAAATCCTGGTCTGTATACAAGTTGAGCACACAATTAAGACCACATCACTAGATAACACTGCATAATGGGAAGATCTGACGTGGGGCGGGGGGGAGGGGGGGGGCAGGGCAGAAGGGAAAAGGAGGCGAGAAGGAGAGGATGAGGTGAGGGGCGCGCCGAAGGAGGGCTAGGGACAGAGGAAAAAAGCCAAGGAGGGGGCGCAGGCACGCAGGAGGAAGGAGGGAAATCTGCTCTGGGAGAAGGAGAGGAGAGGAAAAGGGTGGCCCTGGAGAGGGGGTGAACAAGGTCAGGCTACAGTTGGTAGGAAGGGTAGATGTCATGGCGAAGTTCAACATCCGGGAGGGGTAGGTGGTGAAAATTACCCTAATGAAGGAGATGGAGGGTGTGGAGGTGGAGAGAGGGATGGATACAGCAATAGAGACACGGCAATGGGTGGGCAGTGGAGAAGAAAGAGGAAATCAGGGGGTGGGGGGATGAAGCCTGTAGACACTGTAAAGGATGCGGAGATGCTGGAGGAAAAGGAGGAGGTGGGGGAAGGGGATGAGGCCATATAGGAGTTGTGTGAGGGAAGGAAGGTGGATACAGAAGGCAAGGCGGAGTGCGTGGCATTCTAGAATTTGAAGGGCTTTGTAAAAGTGGAGGGGGGGGGGGCAGAGATCCAGGAAATTCTGGCATAACAGAGGATAGAACAGATGAGGGATTTTTAGGTGTGAGGGACGATGGAAGGATGCAATCCTCATGTCTGGCCAGGCCAGACAGGTGTTTCAGGAGGTGGAGGCGGGAATGTGCTTTCTGCTGGATGGTCAGGAGATGAGGGGTCCGGGTGAGGTGACAATCGATGATGGATCAAGGTATCTCAGGGTGGGGGTGAGCTGGATGGGACGACCATAAGTGGTTAGGTAGAAATCATGGAGATGGAAGGAGTGGGTTGTGTGGCCTATGATGATTGCCTGGGTTTCGGAGGGGTTGATACGAAGGAACCACTGGTTACACCAAGGGGTGAACTGGTCAAGGTGGGTTTGGAGGGTGCATTGGGAACGTTTAAGGGTAGGATAGACAGCCAGGAATGTGGTGTCATCAGCATATTTGAGGGGGGGGGGGGGGGGACAGGTTGTGGTGGCTTGGGAATATCTGTGGTGTACAAGAGATAGAGGAGGGGGGATAACACAGGGCCCTGGGAAACGCCAGCAGTGGGATAAAATATACGGCAGTTGGTGTCGTGGAGGGTGACATAGGAAGGACGGTGTGAGAGGAATGAAGCGACCAGAAGGACAAAACTGATAGGCAGGTTGTAGGTTTGGAGTTTAAAGAGGAGACCAGGATGCCATAGGTGGTCGTAGAAATTTTGGAGAACGAGGGAAAAAAGATGTGGAGCAAAAGGAGTTAAGTTGGAGGTAAAGAAGGTAGATGAGGTTAAGGAGTTGATCTTTGGCGGAGGAGGAGGGTTAGAAGCCACACTGGGTAAGGGGGAGGAGGTGGTGTTGATTGTTGTGGTGATGGGTACAATGGAAGAAGATGGATTTGAAGACCTTACTGAAGATGGAGGTGAGTCAGATGGGATGATAGAAAGAGGCGACTGAAAGGGGTTTGTTGGGTTGGAGGAATAAGAGGATGTGGTAAGTCTTTCACAGGTTGAGTTAGAAGCCTGTAGAGATGATGACTTTGTAGAGATTGGCAGGGACAGTCAGGAAGGAGAAGAGGCATTCTCTGAGGTGGCGATAGGTGACACACTCGTGGCCATGAGCTGTGTTGCATTTTGACCGGAGGATAAGTGTAATGTCATGTACTCTGATTGGAGTGTTGTTGTTGGAGAGGGGGGGTGGGGGGGGGGCAACTGCCCCAAGTACTAGAAACTGGGAGCAAGTGGAGTGATTGAGGTATCAGCATGTTCCTCTTGATGGTGGGGAAAAGGGATTAAACAAAGTGGGATCATCAGGGATGGAGAAGACCTCAAAAAGGAGGGAAGCGAAGTGGTTGGTCTTACTGAGGTTGTCAGGAAGGGGGCAGTCGTTATGGAGAAGGGGGATATGGGGAACAGAATGGGAACCAGTAAGTCAATGGAAGGCTGACCAGTACTTGGAGGAGTTTATAGGGAGGGTGGCGTTGAGTCATGTACAGGTCTGGCACCAGTCCCGGCATTTCTTTGCTGTAGTAAAGTTCCATACAAGTCTCTGTATTTGCCGGTGGCATCAGAGTGTATCCCTGTCATGAGTGCGCAGGAAGGAGCGATAGAGGCAGCAGGATTCATGGAGGAGGAGGAGGAGGACAGCCTACGGAGGGAGAGTAGGATGATGGGGGGGTATGGTTTTGAACATGGGCCTCCGCAATGTCAGTAATGGCCTTCTGAAGGAATGACGAAGAGTGGACGATATCGTCAGGATGGTGATAGGTAAGGTGGTGGCTTTTGTCCTCGGTGGCGAGGGATTCCTGGTAGGCATCCCATTTGGCACAATGATAGTCATGAACTACCTTGGAAGGGGCTGCAGGATGGGGAGCTGGAGGCGGGCAGTGATCGGATGTTAAGGTGAGAAGGATGGGGAGGTGGTGGCTATCTGTAGAGTCAAGGATCTTGATGGCAATACACCGAAGGAAGTTGGCAGAGGCAAGGACAACATCAGAGATGGTGTCATTTTCAGGGTGGTTGTGCTGGGGAAAGGGAACTAGATCACCTAGGATCATGGGGAGGAACTGATGCCACTGCCGAAGGGCGGCATGGGAGAGGCTATGGATGTTGATGTCGGTGGCAATCACATTGGTGGAGAAGGTGCAGTCAATGTTGGAGATGAAGTCATAGGGAATAGAAGCAGTGGAGTGGACATAGATGGTAGTGCAGGTGACAGTGATGGAGGGGAAGAAGACACTGAGGATAAGGTGTTTGGTGGGGTCATTGAGGAGGGGCTGTGGCCAGATGAGGATGTGCTTAAGGTGGGCATGGGTGACTCCATCCTGTGCTCAGGGACCAGGAGCATCAGTTGGGTGGAGGACACAGGGAGAGGTGTGGACAGTACAGTGGGGCTGGAGAATGGTTTTGTTCAGGAGGAAGGTGCCGACCTGGTGGTGGGAGAGGGTGTCCATGAATAGGTATTTGTTGGTGCGGAAGGAGCAGACATTCTGGAATAGAATGTGACACTCTTGCTGCTCCATGACAGGAAGAGAGGGGGGGGGGGTTAAAAGAGGGGAGGGAAGAGGCTTAAACTAGGGTCTCGAGGCAGGTGAGGGTGAAGTGGGCTTGGTTGTGGGAGTAAATGGTGAAGGTGTTGAGGCGAAAAATGGAGCAGGTGGCTACGGAGATCTGTTGGAGGGTGTGGGGGCGTTGGAAAGGGTGAATGTTTTGGGGGACTATGGTGAGGAAACGGATGATGTCTTCAGCAATGGGGGGTGGATGGAGGGAGTTGCTGGGGTGGACAGGGGGATTGATGGGATGGGCACGGACAATAAACTCAGGGGTGGCACGAGGGGGTTTAGTTTTACATTTGTGGGAGTAGGTGGGATGGGGATGGGGACCCTTACAAGTGTTACAGGAAGGAGAGGTGGTGAGGTTGGGACAGTGTTTGAGTAAATGGGAGGCCTTGCAATGGGGAAATTTGGGGGGGGGGGTTACAATTGGGGGTAAGGTGATCATTGTGCATGAGGCAGCACTGGAAGTGGTAGGATTGGGGAGGTGATTTGGAGGATTCAACAGCGTGGTGGCAGTGGAAAATCAGGGCACCCAGGGTGAGGAGATGGTTGATGGAGTGGGTAGACTCTGAAAAGACGCACATGAGATAGGTGGTACCAGAGGCATTGTGTATACGGCGGGCAGAGCAGAGTGGGAGCTGTTGCGGTTGTGGAGGCTGGGGGAAGGGTTTAGATGTGGGGGTAAACAGCAGGGGAGGGGATGGAGAATTGGTGAGTGGGGGGAGGGGAGGTGAGGTGTAAGGAGGGAGGCCAGGGTTGGCACTCCACGAAGTGGCAGTGGAAGTGGGGGAGGGGGAGGTGTAGATGGCAGTGGAAGTGGGAACGTTCATGACGGACGGCGATGGATGGATGGACAGATGGACGGACAGCCAGCAGGTGGCGGCGAGCAACGAGCGGCAGAACTTGTCGCTCTGGAGTACAGTGGTGGTGGGTGCAGAGATGGGAACCTTTAGCGTCGTTGCTGCCATGCAGCCTACTAGTTTATGAAAAGTGTTCACAGATGGGTATTGGTGCTCTCCAACAGATTATGATTGGATATTTCTTTTACATAAATTTTTGTCACAGACTGACCTAATGCTGTTTACAGCAGTTAATTTGTTGAATATAAGGCACCCATTTCTTCACCTGCTGTGCCTGTGTACTCATGGATGAAAACAGATATAACATGAAGAGTTAAAGATCACAGAAATGTTATAACTGAATTTGAAATGATATACATTTATTGATACCTTAATGAAGAGACTCTTTGCACACAATACTGAAAGTTACAAGTGCTATTACCTGGATGCAAGTGGTTATCAGTCCAAAATCAAATAGATTTTTTTCTTTAATTGAAACAAATACTTCTGAGAGTCTTCTCAGAGTGAACAATTAATGCTTTTAGTGTCAGATTACAGGTAACAAGATGGTGAAAGAGGCCAAGTGTAAATGATACTCACTGCTACAAATTACTTACCATTGAAATGAAATGCAGCATTAAACACACGCAATTAAATGAATCACAAAAGCTGGCAGCAAAAAGAATCAACATCTTAGCAGTGTGAATTGCAGCAATCTTTAATGATTTGTTTTCAAGCCATCATGGTAACACATTCAACTTGTTGGACAATATTTCTATGAACAATCCCAGATCACTTGGCATGGAACTTGAGTAAATCTGCCTTTGTATACAACCACCAGTTAAGTGAATATATCAAACAAAAGGGACTAGGTGTGAGCGAGTGTTTCCACCAAGGCTACGGTGGGGCATTCATTGTGAGTGGCATATACGATGGTGTGAAAAAGAGAATCACGTTTCAATTTAAGCCTTTAAATGTTCTGTAGAGGCTAAGACGCTAATCAAGAAACAGGTGAGGACATCTGCAAAATTTCTTGATCACAGTTGTAGGATTTATAACTGGCTTCATGAGTACTTCCAAGGTAATTTTAAGGACACAAAACACAATGTGTTAAGCTGACAGATAGTAAATCATACCTGTAATTAATGATTCATTGATGTTCTTAAGGCTCCAGCAAACATAAAGAGCTGTAGCTAACGCGTGTAGCACTAGACCTTAAAACGACGCACATAAATTTTTCAGTGACATTTTCTCATGACATTTCGGTTTACAACACAGGTGTTGATAGTAAGAACTTTATTTAAAGGTATTCTGGGGTATTTAACAGGACACTCAGCAGTGGAAAAAGTGGAGTGTTCCTTTATAGGCTAAAATATTTTAAAGAAATGCTTACATTTTACAGTGAGCGAGGAATGGTCATCCAGTTTGGAAATCCTACCAAGACGAGAAAGCTGATGTGAATGGCTACAGGCTTGCTTGGCTAGTGAGAAAGTGTGCAGAAATGTTGAGGAATATCAGAATTCAAAGCAATATGATGTACTTTTCTCAAGAACACGCTTGGAAAACTGAAGCACTGACCTCTTACATGCCTATCCTGTAGAGATTGTGCAGATACAATTATGGAAAGAACAGTGCACATGTAATCGCAGAAGCATTTGTTCATTCCACACTTCATTCGTAAATGGGAGATGAACACCTTTACTGTGTGATTCAGTAAAAAGTATCCTCTGCTATGCACTTTTGAGTAATTCACAGGGTACAAATGAAGATTTAGATGTGTAGATTATGTAGAAACTTGAAGAGTGTGAAACATTTATTTCCCTAAAATAATGGACTGTTTTTCACATACAAGAATGAGGAAAAGTTCATTTAAGCAAGACAAGAATTAATATTTTACAGTTTGGCTTGAGGATTCAGAATTATGTACTTCTTTGAAATTATCTATACATTCTTTTTTGTCTTGCAGTGTAGTATATCATTTCAGTTTTTGTGTCATTATTAATTTTTTGTTGATTAGTTTTTTATTTTTATATTCTAAACATAAGAAATAAAGATTTTCATAAGAGGCAGTTTGGTTTTGTTATGTACTTAAGGAGGGGATGTAATGGAAAATGTCAACATTTATTCCAAAAATAATTACAGCCATATTCATTAATGTCCAAATCAAAAATTTTCCATATGTCAGGCAAAAGAGCTGTGTTTTATCAGAAAAAATATAATAAAAAATACAGGATTCATATTTTCCCAGAAATTTGATTTTTTATTGTCTTTTTATAAAAAAAAGCCATAACTCAAATTCTAATCATGCAATTGATCAGAAAATTTTATTGCTGTGTCCTGAGAAGGTCATAAGACCATATGAATACAGTTATTAATTTATGATACAAACTATATCATTAACAGAGTTTTTAATTTTGCACATCCAAAATTAACATTTTTCTACGTACAGTCATCTAAAAATCAGAATGTATTTGCAGGATCTCGTATTTTTTAGTTACAGGTAGACAGCAACATATTGCAAACAGTTCCTTATTGTTTTGTAGCATTAATGCATATAATTTTTGAGAAAAGGCTTCTAATAATGTTGTTGTTATGGTCTTCAGTCCAGTGACTGGTTTGGCCCAGCTCTCCATGCTACTCTATCTGTGTAAGGTTATTCATCTCCCAGTACCTACTTCAACCTACATCCTTCTGAATCTGCTTAGTGTATTCATTTCTTGATCTCCATCTATGATTTTTACCCTCCACGCTGCCCTCCAATACTAAATTGATGATACCTTGATGCCTCAGAACATGTCCTACCAACCGATCCCTTCTTCTAGTCAAGTTGTGCCACAAATTTCTCTTCTTCTCAATTCTGTTCAATACCTCCTGATTAGTTATGTGATCTACCCATCTAATCATCAGCATTCTTCTACAGCACCACATTTCGAAAGCCTGTATTCCCTTCTTGTCCAAACTATTTATCATGTATGTTTCACTTCCATACATGGCTACACTTCATACAAATACTTCCAGAAACGACTTCCTGACACTTAACTCTATACTCGATGTTAACAAATTTCTTTTCTTCAGAAATGCTTTCCTTGCCATTGCCAGTCTACATTTTATATCCTCTCTACTTCGACCATCATCAGTTACTTTGCTCCCCAAATAGCAAACATCATTTACTACTTTAAGCATCTCATTTCCTAATCTAATTAGCTCAGCATCACCTGACTTAATTCGACTACATTCCATTATCCTCATTTTGCTTTTGTTGATGTTCATCTTATATCCTCCTTTCAAGACACTGTCCATTCCGTTCAACTGCTCTTCCAAGTCCTTTGCTCTCTCTGACAGAATTACAATGGCATCGGCAAACCTTAAAGTTTTTGTTTCTTCTCCATGGATTTTAATACCTACTCCAAATTTTTCTTTTGTTTCCTTTACTGCTTGCTCAATATACAGATTGAATAACATCGGGGATAGGCTACAACCCTGTCTCACTCCCTTTCCAACCACTGCTTCCCTTTCATGCTCCTCGACTCTTATAACTGCCATCTGGTCATCATCATCATCATCATCATCATCATCATCATCATTTAAGACTGATTATGCATTTCAGCGTTCAGTCTGGAGCATAGCCCCCTTCTAAAATTCTTCCACGATCCCCTATTCAGTGCTAACATTGGTGCCTCTTCTGATGTTAAGCCTATTACTTCAAAATCAAACTTAACCGAATCCAGGTACCTTCTCCTTGGTCTGCCCCGACTCCTCCTACCCTCTACTGCTGAACCCATGAGTCTCTTGGGTAACCTTGCTTCTCCCATGCGTGTAACATGACCCCACCATCTAAGCCTGTTCACCCTGACTGTTACATCTATAGAGTTCAGTCCCAGTTTTTCTTTGATTTCCTCATTGTGGACACCCTCCTGCCATTGTTCCCATCTACTAGTACCTGCAATCATCCTAGCTACTTTCATATCCGTAACCTCAACCTTGTTGATAAGGTAACCTGAATCTACCCAGCTTTCGCTCCCATACAACAAAGTTGATCGAAAGATTGAATGGTGCACAGATAACTTAGTCTTGGTACTGACTTCCTTCTTGCAGAAGAGAGTAGATCGTAGCTGAGCGCTCACTGCATTAGCTTTGCTACACCTCGCTTCCAGTTCTTTCACTATGTTGGTTTCTGTACAAATTGTAAATAGCCTATCACTCCCTGAATTTTACCCCTTCCACTTTCAGAATTTGAAAGAGAGTATTCCAGTCAACATTGTCAAAAGCTTTCTCTAAGTCAACAAATGCTAGAAACGTAGGTTTAACTTTCCTTAATCTATCTCCTATGATAAGTCGTAGGGTGTTCCATTATTTCTACAGAATCCAAACTGATATTCCCTGATGTTGGCTTCTACCAGTTTTCACATTTGTCTGTAAAGAATTCGCATTGCAGCTGTGACTTATTAAACTGGTAGTTCAGTAATTTTCACATCAGTCAACACCTGCTTTCTTTGGGATTGGAATTATTATATTCTTCTTGAAGTCTGAGGGTATTTTGCCTGTCTCATAGGTTGGTTGGTTGGTTTGTGGGATTAAAGGGACCAGACTGCTATGGTCATGGCCCCTTTTTCCAAAAAACTAAAACCACCCACAGAAAATAAAAAACAAACAACAGAAAAGACGGTAGATGACACAGGACAAGAAATACTAGGACAGAGATCAGACAAAACAAATTAAAATCACACTGAGTGTGACGGTGGTTGGCCAACCATAGAGGAAAAAAAAGGAAAAGTCAACCACCGAGGACACATTAAAAACTCAGTTTCAAATCATAGGCCAAAGGCCAGAATCCACACCCTGTCTCATACATCTTGCACACCAGATGGTAGAGTTTAGTCAGGGCTGGCTCTCCCAAGGCAATCAGTAGTTCTAATGGAATGTTGTCTACTCACGGGGCCTTGTTTTGACTTAGTTATTTCAGTGGTCTGTCAAACTCTTCTTGCAGTATCATATCTCCCATTTCATCTTCATCTACACTCTCTTTTATTTCCATAATATTGTCCTCAAGTACCTCATCTTTGTATGGACCATCTATATACTCCTTCCACCTTTCTGCTTTCCACTCCTTGTTTAGAACTAGGTTTCCATCTGAGCTCTCAATATTCATACAAGTGGTTCTCTTTTCTCCAAAGGTCTCTTTAATTTTCGTGTAGGCAGTATCTATCTTTCCCCTAGAGAGATATGCCTCTACATACTTACATTTGTTCTCTAGCCGTTCCTGCTTAGCCATTTTGCACTTCCTGTTGATCTAATTTTTCAGACTTTGTATTCCTTTTTGCCTGCTTCATTTACTCTATTTTTATATTTTCTCTTTTCATCAATTAAATTCTGTTACCCAAGGACTTCTATTAGCCCTCAACTTTTTGCCTACTTGATCCTCTGCTGCCTTCACTATTTCATCCCTCAAAGCTACCCATTCTTCTTCTACTAATATTTCTTTCCCCCATTCCTGTCGATCGTTCTCTTATGGTCTCCCTGAAACTCTCTAAAACCTCTGTTTCTGTGAATTTATCCAGGTCCCATCTCCTTAAATTCCCACCTTTTTGCAGTTTCTTCAGTTTTAATCTACAGTTCATAACCAATAGATTGTGGTCAGAGTCAACATCTGCCCCTGCAAATGTCTTACAATTTAAAACCTGGTTCCTAAATCTCTGTCTTACCATCGTATAATCTATCTGAAACCTTCCAGTATCTCCAGGCCTCTTCCATGTATACAACCTTCTTTCATGATTCTTGAACCAAGTGTTAGCTATGATACAGTTATGCTCTGTGCAAAATTCTACAAGGTGGGTTCCTCTTTCATTTCTTACCCCCATTCCATATTCAACAACTATGTTTCCTTCTCTTCCTTTTCTTCTATCGAATTCCAGTTACCCATAACTATTAAATTTTCATCTCCCTTCACTATATAAATAATTTCTTTTGTCTCATCATACATTTCATCAGTCTGTTCATCATTTGCAGAGCTAGTTGGCATATAAACCTGTACTACTGTGGTAGGCATGGGCTTCGTGTTTATCTTGGCCACAAAAATGCGTTCACTATGCTGTTTGTAGTAGCTTACCCACACTCCTATTTTTTTAATTTATTATTAAACCTACTCCAGCATTACCACTATTTGATTTTGTATTTATAAACCTGTATTCACCTGACCAGAAGTCTTGTTCCTCCTGCCACCGAACTTCACTAATTCCCACTGTATCTAACTTTAACCTATCCATTTCCCTCTTTAAATTTTCTAACCTACCTGCCCGATTAAGGGATCTGATATTCCATGCTCTGATCCGTAGAACGCCAGTTTTCTTTCTCCTGATAATGATGTTCTCCTGAGTAGTCCCCGCCCAGAGATATGAATGGGGGACTACACTCCTGGAAATTGAAATAAGAACACCGTGAATTCATTATCCCGGGAAGGGGAAACTTTATTGACACATTCCTGGGGTCAGATACATCACATGATCACACTGACAGAACCACAGGCACATAGACACAGGCAACAGAGCATGCACAATGTCGGCACTAGTACAGTGTATATCCACCTCTCGCAGCAATGCAGGCTGCTATTCTCCCATGGAGACGATCGTAGAGATGCTGGATGTAGTCCTGTGGAACGGCTTGCCATGCCATTTCCACCTGGCGCCTCAGTTGGACCAGTGTTCGTGCTGGACGTGCAGACCGCGTGAGACGACGCTTCATCCAGTCCCAAACATGCTCAATGGGGGACAGATCCGGAGATCTTGCTGGCCAGGGTAGTTGACTTACACCTTCTAGAGCACGTTGGGTGGCACGGGATACATGCGGACGTGCATTGTCCTGTTGGAACAGCAAGTTCCCTTGCCGGTCTAGGAATGGTAGAACGATGGGTTCGATGACGGTTTGGATGTACCGTGCACTATTCAGTGTCCCCTCGACGATCACCAGTGGTGTACGACCAGTGTAGGAGATCGCTCCCCACACCATGATGCCGGGTGTTGGTCCTGTGTGCCTCGGTCGTATGCAGTCCTGATTGTGACGCTCACCTGCACGGCGCCAAACACGCATACGACCATCATTGGCACCAAGGCAGAAGCGACTCTCATAGCTGAAGACGACACGTCTCCATTCGTCCCTCCATTCACGCCTGTCGCGACACCACTGGAGGCGGGCTGCACGATGTTGGGGCGTGAGCGGAAGACGGCCTAACGGTGTGCGGGACCGTAGCCCAGCTTCATGGAGACGGTTGCGAATGGTCCTCGCCGATACCCCAGGAGCAACAGTGTCCCTAATTTGCTGGGAAGTGGCGGTGCGGTCCCCTACAGCACTGCGTAGGATCCTACGGTCTTGGCGTGCATCCGTGCGTCGCTGCGGTCCGGTCCCAGGTCGACGGGCACGTGCACCTTCCGCCGACCACTGGCGACAACATCGATGTACTGTGGAGATCTCACGCCCCACGTGTTGAGCAATTCGGCGGTACGTCCACCCGGCCTCCCGCATGCCCACTATACGCCCTCGCTCAAAGTCCGTCAACTGCACATACGGTTCACGTCCACGCTGTCGCGGCATGCTACCAGTGTTAAAGACTGCGATGGAGCTCCGTATGCCACGGCAAACTGGCTGACACTGACGGTGGCGGTGCACAAATGCTGCGCAGCTAGCGCCATTCGACGGCCAACACCGCGGTTCCTGGTGTGTCCGCTGTGCCGTGCGTGTGATCATTGCTTGTACAGCCCTCTCGCAGTGTCCGGAGCAAGTATGGTGGGTCTGCCACGCCGGTGTCAATGTGTTCTTTTTTCCATTTCCAGGAGTGTATTTTACCTCCAGAATATTTTACCCAAGAGAACACCATCATCATTTAACCATACAGTAGAGCTGCATGCCCTCAGGAAAAATTACGGCTGTAGTTTCCCCTTGCTTTCAGCCATTCGCAGTACCAGCACAGCAAGGCTGTTTTGGTTAGTGTTACAAGGCCAGATCATTCAATCATCCAGACTGTTGCCCCTGCAACTACTGAAAAGACTGCTGCCCCTCTTCAGGAACCACACGTTTGTCTGGCCTCTCAACAGATACCCCTCCGTTGTGGTTGCACCTACGGTACAGCTATCTGTATTGCTCAGGCGCACAAGCCTCCCCACCAACGGCAAAGTCAATGTTTCAATGTAAAAAATGTAAAACAGAAAATGAGGTTCAAAACTTTTTTTCAGAGTAAGCCTGCCTTTTCCTCCTAGTGGTTTTCCATCCTCAAGTACTTCACCTTTATTCTCTTTCAGCAAACAACGATGCCTACCACCAGCCTCTTTTGGATGTGGTCAACACATTCCAACTTTTCTATTGTTGTATTGTATGACTTTTTAATCTGCTACAGCTTTGAACAAACAGGAGTCCGCATCACCAAGGTATTTAGTATTTCTAACACCCGTGGTCTAGGGGTAGCGTCTTTGATTCATAATCAAAACGTCTTCGGTCCCGGGTTCGATCCCCGCCACTGCCTAAATTTTGACAAATAATCAGCATTGGTGGCCAAAGACTTCCGGCATAAGAAGTCAGCCTCATTCTGCCAACGGCCTTGTCAAAGAGGGCGGAGGAGCGGATAGAGGTTCAGGGCACTCTCTTGTCCTAGGGGTGAGAAATTGCCCCTAAAGGCGGAAGATTCAGCAATGATCAACGACATGAGGATGCAGAAGGCAATGGAAACCACTGCAGTAGAGACACGTAACGTGTATCCACAGGACATGTGGCCTGTAATTGAAGAAGTGTCATGATGATCTCTCCAGTGGCAAAAGATTCCGGAATAGTTCCCCATTCGGATCTCCTGGAGGGGACTGCCAAGGGGGAGGTTACCATGAGAAAAAGATTGAATAATCAACGAAAGGATAATGTTCTACGAGTCGGGGCGTGGAATGTCAAAAGCTTGAACGTGGTAGGGAAACTAGAAAATCTGAAAAGGGAAAAGCAAAGACTCAATCTAGATATAGTAGGGGTCAGTGAAGTGAAGTGGAAGGAAGACGAGGATTTCTGGTCAGATGAGTATTGGGTAATATCAACAGCAGCAGAAAATGGTACAACAGGTGTAGGATTCGTTATGAATAGGAAGGTAGGGCAGAGAGTGTGTTACTATGAACAGTTCAGTGACTGGGTTGTTCTAATCAGAATCGACAGGAGACCAACACAGACAACGATAGTTCAGGTATACATGCCGATGTCACAAGCTGAAGATGAACAGATAGAGAAAGTGTATGAGGATATTGAAAGGGTAATGCAGTATGTAAAGGGGGACGAAAATCTAATAGTCATGGGCGACTGGAATGCAGTTGTAGGGAAAGGAGTAGAAGAAAAGGTTACAGGAGAATATGGGCTTGGGACAAGGAATGAAAGAGGAGAAAGACTAATTGAGTTCTGTAACAAGTTTCAGCTAGTAATAGTGAATACCCTGTTCAAGAATCACAAGAGGAGGAGGTATACTTGGAAAAGGCCGGAAGATACGGGAAGATTTCAATTAGATTACATCATGGTCAGACAGAGATTCTGAAATCAGATACTGGATTGTAAGGCATACCCAGGAGCAGATATAGACTCAGATCACAATATAGTAGTGATGAAGAGTAGGCTGAAGTTCAAGACATCAGTCAGGAAGAATCAATACGCAAAGAAGTGGGATACGGAAGTACTAAGGAATGACGAGATACGTTTGAAGTTCTCTAATGCTCTAGATACAGCAATAAGGAATAGCGCAGTAGGCAGTACAGTTGAAGAGGAATGGACATCTCTAAAAAGGGCCATCACAGAAGTTGGGAAGGAAAACATAGGTACAAAGAAGGTAGCTGCGAAGAAACCACGGGTAACAGAAGAAATACTTCAGTTGACTGATGAAAGGAGGTAGTACAAACATGTTCCGGGAAAATCAGGAATACAGAAATACAAGTCGCTGAGGAATGAAATAAATAGAAAGTGCAGGGAAGCTAAGGCGAAATGGCTGCAGGAAAAATGTGAAGACATCGAAAAAGATATGATTGTGGAAGGACAGACTCAGCATACAGGAAAGTCAAAACAACCTTTGGTGACATTAAAAGCTACAGTGGTTACATTAAGAGTGCAATGGGAATTCCACTGTTAGATGCAGAGGAGAGAGCAGATAGGTGGAAAGAATGCATTGAAAGCCTCTATGAGGGTGAAGATTTGTCTGATGTGATAGAAGAAGAAACAGGAGTCGATTTAGAAGAGATAGGGGATCCAGTATTAGAATCGGAATTTAAAAGAGCTTTGGAGGACTTACGGTCAAATAAGGCAGAAGGGATAGATAACATTCCATCAGAATTTCTAAAATCATTGGGGGAAGTGGCAACAAAACGACTATTCACGTTGGTGTGTAGAATATATGAGTCTGGCGATATACCATCTGACTTTCGGAAAAGCATCATCCATACAATTCCGAAGACGGCAAGAGCTGACAAGTGTGAGAATTATCGCACAATCAGCTTAACAACTCATGTATCAAAGCTGCTTGCAAGAATAATATACAGAAGAATGGAAAAGAAAATTTAGAATGCGCTAGGTGACGATCAGTTTGGCTTTAGGAAAAGTAAAGGGACGAGAGAGGCAATTCTGACGTTACGGCTAATAATGGAAGCAAGGCTAAAGAAAAATCAAGACACTTTCATAGGATTTGTCGACCTGGAAAAAGCGTTCGACAATATAAAATGGTGCAAGCTGTTCGAGATTCTGAAAAAAGTAGGGATAAGCTATAGGGAGAGACGGGTCATATACAATATGTACAACAACCAAGAGGGAATAATAAGAGTGGACGATCAAGAATGAAGTGCTCATATTAAGAAGGGTGTAAGACAAGGCTGTAGCCTTTCGCCCCTACTCTTCAATCTGTACATCGAGGAAGCAATGATGGAAATAAAAGAAAGGTTCAGGAGTGGAATTAAAATACAAGGTGAAAGGATATCAATGATACGATTCGCTGATGACATTGCTATCCTGAGTGAAGAATTAAATGATCTGCTGAACAGAATGAACAATCTAATGAGTACACAGTATGGTTTGAGAGTAAATCGGAGAAAGACGAAGGTAATGAGAAGTAGTAGAAATGAGATCAGCGAGAAACTTAACATCAGGATTGATTGTCACGAAGTCAATGAAGTCAAGGAATTCTGCTACCTAGGCAGTAAAATAACCAATGATGGACGGAGCAAGGAGGACATCAAAAGCAGACTCGCTATGGCAAAAAAGGCATTTCTGGCCAAGAGAAGTCTACTAATATCAAATACCGGCGTTAATTTGAGGAAGAAATTTCTGAAGATGTATGTCAGGAGTACAGCATTGTATGGTAGTGAAACATGGACTGTGGGAAAACCGGAACAGAAGAGAATCAAAGCATTTGAGATGTGGTGCTATAGACGAATGTTGAAAATTAGGTGGACTGATAAGGTAAGGAATGAGGAGGTTCTACGCAGAATCGGAGAGGAAAGGAATATGTGGAAAACACTGATAAGGAGAAGGGACAGAATGATAGGACATCTGCTGAGACATGAGGGAATGACTTCCATGGTACTAGAGGGTGCTGTAGAGGGCAAAAACTGTAGAGGAAGACAGAGATTGGAATACGTCAAGCAAATAATTGAGGACGTAGGTTGCAAGTGCTACTCTGAGATGAAGAGGTTAGCACAGGAAACGAATCCATGGCAGGCTGCATCAAACCAATCAGTAGACTGATCACCAAAAAAAAAAAAAAAAAAAAAAAAACACCATATTGGTCCTCAGATCTGAGAACATCCTTACAACTGCAGCAGCTTTGATGTCCCAACTTGAGCAACTAAAATTTTTTGAACATGCTACAGCATCGTTTTCTTGCCGCAGTTTCTCACTGTCTTCATTGTTGGACATTTTTGTTGTTGCACATTGGTGGCAGTATTTAGACATAATTTCTACATCCAAAACTTTACCTGAGCCAATAGCAATAACAGATAAAACTCCATACAGAGATGTATGACCCCTTTTCATCCAAGTCCCATCTACCAACACACACAGATCAGTAATATTTGTAGAAGATTCACTGTCATGAATATCTACCACAGGATCTATTTCTTTTTGGCTTATTGCCACCAATTCCTCCACTGCTTTCTTCATAGAAACTTTGGCAGTAACCCATATAGCATCAGACATTTCTTTATTCATTTTTTCAAACCTTGCACAATTTGGAGGCCATGTTCAGAAAATCATACAGTAAATTACCTCATTCCTTGCCCTGTCCAAGGCATATCAGAGCATATGCTAACATAAAATTGCTTTGGTAGGTACCAGTGTCTGTTTATTTTGGAGGAGGAATATGAAAATTCATAGCCACATGATTTACAAATTAATTTAAAAACTCAAGCTATTCCCACTCTTCTTTCTTCAACAACAATCATGCATTCTGTAATTTTACAGGTAACACATGAACATGAAAACTTTACGGCCTGGCACATGAGCTCTAAACCAATAAGTCTGAATCTAGTGGAATTCATATCAACATCATTCACACACCTGTACAATTCTCGTTTCCCAAGTTTCAGTTCTGAAGCTGACAGCTTTATGTTCTTCATTTTGAGCTGCTTCCTCTTTTTTGTTGGTAAACTGATTTCCGTCAAAACCTCCATTTCCCAAACTCAGTTTTTCTACCAACCATTATGCATCAATCTTGTCTTCCACATAAAGGTTTGCAAATTCAACCTTCCACCTACTAATATGTGTTAGTATTGTCAAAACGTAAATAAACCACATGCAAAAAAGTTGTCAGGCTGATATATAGATGTCAGCCAGAGATACAGATGTCAGCAAAAGATATTGAAAGAAAATGGCCTTCACACTAACAAAAATTTCGCTGAAGAAAGCAGTTTCCCAGATGTCAGAAAAGGTGGGAATGGCTGTCAGTGCAGAGTTAATCTACTTAACAATTTAAAGGAATTTCCAAAGCTGCTATTATGATAAAATTGACTCACTATATAAATTAAACTGTGTAGATCAGGAAATTAATAGTTTTTAAAAAATAATTTTTTTGGCCCAAAATCCATTACATCCTCCCTTAAATGTACTTTGGGCAGCAAACAGTATTTGTTATGTGCAACGATGCAGGAAAGGATAGCTATTTGAAGTATGGGTAAATGTGAAAAAAAGTTAAAATTGTGTTCCAGTTGATCAAACTATTTAAAATAAAAGAGAATTTTTCAAATTTATTCTTACTTACCTCACTTTTTGGCTCACCTTTGATAACGGCCTAGGTAATTATGTAATCTAGTGAGAGCAGTGTGGTATATGTACTCAATTTCTTATACAATTCAATTTAGCCACTGTCATGAGTGATGATGATGATGAAATGATGAAGACAACAAAAACACCCAGTCCTGCAGAGAAAACCCCCAACCCAGCTGGGAATCAAACTTGGGACCCCATGACCCAGAAGCTGAGAGAGAGAGAGAGAGAGAGAGAGAGAGAGAGAAAGAGAGAGAGAGAGAGAGAGAGAGAGACATGCATCAGCGAGGGATGAGGTGGCTGAGATTGTAGTGGAGTAGAATGGGGGAAGGCAACAAGGAGGAGCAAGGGGACCCACAATATGTATTGCCCTAGGGTCCTCATGACTGGCCTTATACCCCAGGTACCAATCAGAATGACAAGCATGTGTATGTTTCTTAAACAACTGACACCATCAATGATGCACATCTCTCAACTTATGTCCAATATGCTGAGCAGTTCTTCAAAAGGACCATCTACACTGCCACAGGCTTCTCTACCATCTTCCTAAAATGTGACTGACTGCACAAATTATGTTTGTCAGTGCTGTCTTGACAGTTGTACAAATTTTATTAATCCAGTGTGACACTCAGACCACACTGTTCCTTAGGCAAGCTGCATACAATTGTTGTGACACGGAATTTCTATGCCCATTCTATATTTATTAACCTGTCCACAGGATGGACTTTGAATCATTCAATAGTTACCTCTAGTGTTCCATACAAATGTAATAGTGTAAATCATGGTTTCAGAGCTGTTGTTTTTTCATTTTTTTGCCCTTGTGGGACCACAGTCTGCTGATAATCCACTTGTTGAGCTCCAGTATCAAACAACAATAGTTTCCAGAACTCTTCAGTGTCTATAATGTAAAGTAGGATACTGCATTAATTGATAGGAGATGGCATGAGGCACCATGAGATATCATCAGTGTACTTCGAAAGCTGTGAATTATAACTGCTCTCAACATGTTATCACCTTAGGAAACCTGTAGAGGCTGACATCATATTCTTATTCATCACAATCGAGAAGCAGTTTTCTCAATGGCACACTGTCAACCTACATGTTACCTGTAGTGGTAAACTGTAACATAGCAAATACAACTTTTCTGCTTGACTGTCTTTTAACAACTCCAATGGACAACTAGAAATGTATCAAATATGGTCAACTGGAAACTTCATCATCTGTGTCCTACAGGAACACCAATCAATAATACATTCACATCAAAATGGTTTTTTTGTCAGTTCCTTAAGTATGTTAAATGCATATTATTATGTAAAGAAAATTAGTCTTATTTTGTTTAGAGTATGATGCCATATGAATAATTATGATTTTATTTTGTTTAGCATGTGATGCTACACGAATAACTGATTCCACTGAAGATTTTAGACACCTATACATTTACAAAGTAGAAAATCAGCTACAGTAATGGAAAAGGGCTTCAGGATCTGTTTCAGTCTCTCACAGGTGAGTGTCCAATTCTTCAAGGCCAATGGTTCTCGTGAGGGATAGGAGTACATGATTTAACTGTTCCATTAAGGGTAGTCCTTTACTGTATGTATGGTAGTTAGCACCCCACCACTCCAATGGCAAGTAAGGCTCAACAGACTCCATTGGTAAAGAGCATCATATCATCTTCCTACAGTACAGTATGTCCTGTTAAATTTTATCCGGGTGGTGTGAGAGAGATTGAAGTCAGCCAGTTCTGCATAAGTAATCATGGATGTTAATAAAGCCAAGTGTCTCTGCTCTTTGTCAGATACAAAAAGACTGGTTATCTTATTCTTAGGTTTTATTCTAAGCAGATTTATGAGATCTTAGTTTCACTGAAGTATTTTCATCTATTTTCTGGTGGATGGGGAGAGAGTATTCAATATTCTTCAAGGCATTTTTCTATGTAATATGAGGAGGCTGAATATTGTTCAGTACAGGTAACCATGAGACAGGTATGAAGAGTAATGTGATACAAATGCACATCAAGTTGTCTTTCTATTATGGCATATAGTAGAACAAAATGCAGCTGCTGAATACACTAATGCTAAACATTTGTCAGTATAACACTCTTATCTGCTTCTCATGACGTTCTAGTTACAGGTAGGTTAACAATGAAGATTAGGTTTAACACCTCCTTCACAATATGGTTATTACAAAATGGAACAGTTGGTTCATAAAATACTGATACAATGTACAGTACATGATTTTATTGGACGATAATAGCTACCGTTATCATTGTTATTTAAGTAAGACAAAAACTGTTCTCCTTAGTGTAGGTAGTGAGAGTTGGGAACCCTTAACATGTTCCATTATATGTATCCAGAATTTTGAATGTTATCAGATTGCCTAAACTCAAACAGAATCCTTTAATTTGAGCTATAACTAACAAACATCTTACACAACCTGAAAATATCATACCACCCCTGCTGATCATCTGAGAAAAATTAATGTGAAGTATGCAACAAAATTTACTGCTAAACATAGATCAGGGGCGCACTAAATATTCCTTTGATCTTTTTATTTGAATATGGAACCCCCAGTACTTCTGACAAGTATCTGCTTCTACATTTTCCTCACTTTCTCAACAGCATTCTTAAAGCAAATTGCACATAGTATAAAACAGTATCATTTTCAACACATTCCTACAGGTTTGTTCCCTTAAGTATAGCAGGTAAGATCACAGATGACTGTTGATAAAATGTTAAGTTCAGAGATGTACAGTAATCTAGTTGTGGTCAGTCCAGTTCCAGTGCATCCAGTGTAACAGGTTCTGGTGGTTCATCCATAGCTTTGGATTTATTTAACCTCATGTTTTCATCTTCTTTGAAAAAAGGAACTAGGGCCCGCAGTCTCTCAATGTTTTGTTCTGGAAGACAAAAAAATTATTAGTTGAGAATGAATAAGACCACTGTTATGGTGTCATAAGGCTTAAGCTTACTACTAATTTACTAAGAAAATGAAACATTGCAAGGATATTAAAAAAATAATTAGATAGGGAAATGAAAATTAATTAGATACAAAAATGAACTGAATAATAAATGCAAAAGTCATCAAATTGATTAAAATAACTATAAAGAAAAATAAACCATTTATATATTTTGTAATATTTTTTATCAATTAACAAATCAGTTTTCAAATTTCCTATGCCAGCTCAGTTGAAAACTGTCACAATTATAGATAAAATCAATGTTGGTGAAATATATTAGACCATTCAGAAGTTTCAGCATATCACATGTAAAGCTAATCACCCCACATGCAATACTAGTCATATAAACAGACCCAGCAGATCATGAATAATCAAACCACTGGTGTATCTTACATCCTGTGAGAAAGGGCCACTCAGAACACAGTCATATCAATACAGACTACACTGTAGCTTCTGCAAATCTAGTTATGAGTGTGACCATCATGTAATCATCCACTGGAATGAATGGCTGACTTCAAACAATGGCCAAGATCAAAGTTCACTGGTCGATGGGAGATCATGCAACTGAACAAAACACACTCAACTTCAATATTTGCATCACAAGCCTTACCATCTGGGTCTCCACTCTGAGTTTTATTGATGGTAATCCACATTACATGAATCTTCTCCTCTGTTGCACATTCACTTCACTTCAGATATTGCCCCTAGCCCTGGTGTCTTCCCTTCCCCCCCAATCCATAATCAGTTCCCTACTATTTCATTACTTTCAATCATGCATTTTGGGTATGTGAACATGTCATCATATTGTTTATAAATCAAATATTTCTATTACCTCTGTTCTACAGGCATGGCTTCAGCATTTAGTTCTGGTGTGGGGAGGTCACAGTTTGTTACTGTCTATGTCTTCCCTTCCTCCACTCCCTCCTTCCCACAAATATAACATGTCATCACTCTCACTTTTAAATGCCATAGATATGTGCAGTTCTAATAATAATCTTTAATAATAATTTTGTATATACAAGATATACAAAAACGAAAACTGAATTAATAATTCTTTATCACTTTTCTCCATCGGTGGATTAACACCTTTCCTTGGGTTTTTACTGAAATGAATTGTTATATAATCATTTATAGAAAACAAATAACAACTCTAATAACAACTGAAGTAGCATTAACTACTATTACACTTTACTTTTACATGTGAATCAGATTTTCAGTCTTTGTAACAATACGAGAGAAGGAAAGTTGCTACTCACCATATAGCACAGATGCTGAGCCGCAATAGGCACAATAAAAAGATTCACACAATCATAGCTTTCGGCCATTAAGGCCTTTGTCAGCAGTAGACACACATACGCACATGCACACACACACACTCATGCAAGCGCAAATTGCACGCACATCTGCAGTCTCAGAGCGCTGAAACTACACTGCGAGCAGCAACACCAGTGCATGATGGGAGTGGCAACTGGGTGGGGGTGCAGAGGAGGCTGGGGTAGGGAGGAGGAGGGATAGTATGGTGAGAGTGGCAAACAGTGAAGTGTTGCTGTTTAGGCGGAGGATAGGAGAGAAGATGCAAAGAGGGGAGGGGGTAAGTAGCAGAAAGGAGATTAGTCATTATAAGTACAACAGGAACTACTTTGTCTTCCACGATGTCACTGTGAATGTTAATCACTTGTGGAAACAAATAAAGTAACTATACAATAGAGGGAAACATTCCACGTGGGAAAAATATATCTAAAAACAAAGCAAATGTGACTTACCAGACGAAAGTGCTGGCAGGTTGATAGACACACAAACAAACACAAACATACACACAAAATTCTAGCTTTCGCAACCAATGGTTGCTTCATCAGAAAAGAGGGAAGGAGAGGGAAAGATGAAAGGATGTGGGTTTTAAGGGAGAGGGTAAGGAGTCATTCCAATCCCGGGAGCAGAAAGACTTACCTTAGGGGGGAAAAAGGACAGGTAATACACTCGCATATGGATATGTGTGTGTATGCGAGTGTATACCTGTCTTTTTTTCCCCCTAAGGTAAGTCTTTCTGCTCCCGGGATTGGAATGACTCCTTACCCTCTCCCTTAAAACCCACATACTTTCGTCTTTCCCTCTCCTTCCCTCTTTCCTGATGAAGCAACCATTGGTTGCGAAAGCTAGAATTTTGTGTGTATGTTTGTGTTCGTTTGTGTGTCTATCAACCTGCCAGGGCTTTCGTTTGGTAAGTCACATCTTCTTTGTTTTTAAAATAACTATACAAATTTATTTGCTCAGAGCTGTCATTTCCTTTCTTTCTGAATGTTCAGTGTTTCAAGTAATGTTAAAAGATACCTCTTATCATTTTACAGTAATTACATACACTTGCTTTATTTCTGCAATAATTCAGTTTTTACTTTTTTGTCTTCCTGCTCCATCCTTTTATTCCTCAGTAGTATGTAATGATTATTTTTGTACTCACCCTGTAACTCATTTAAACTAGCCAGTTGCCCTCCAAAATCAGAAGGAAGGCATTCTCGTGGCAAGTGTTCATACAGTGCATCATAATTGTCTGCTGTTTTATGAAAATGGATCTAACAACAGAAACAATAACACATTATGTTATTAGAACCAGATAGAGTAGCATTCTTTCATTTAGGGGATATCTTTCAATTTTCTTAGAGAGATATTGACATAAGCAGAAATATTCATTGTGGCCATTTTTGGAGAAAGAAATGTTAACTTAAGATATACAAAATAGATATTATGAAATTCGATCTTATTTGGTACTTTCAGCTTCAAGCATGCAGGAAGCTTAACTCTGTGATTTGGAGCTCTCATTATTAGTGACACTCAAGAGTGGGACAAATGATGCCCTCCATTCTTGAATATGTTGTTACTATTTATACAAACAACATTCCTGAAGAAGCAGAAATGTAATAAAAATAACCACTCATATAATAAATGGCAAAAGACAAACAATAAAACAAATACACTTCTAACTAAATGCATGCACATGGATAGAGCTCAGAAACTGTTAAATGGCAGGCACAATGACGCAAATAAAAAACATAGGCCTATTTCATTATGTTGAATATACAGGGTGTTACAAGAAGGTACGGCCAAACTTTCAGGAAACATTCCTCACACACAAATAAAGAAAAGATGTTATGCAGACATGTGTCCGGAAATGCTTAATTTCCATGTTAGAGCTCATTTTAGTTTCGTCAGTATGTATTGTACTTCCTCGATTCACTGCCAGTTGGCCCAATTGAAGGAAGGTACTGTTGACTTCAGTGCTTGTGTTGACATGTGACTCATTGCTCTACAGTACTAGCGTCAAGCACATCAGTACGTAGCATCAACAGGTTAGTGTTCATCATGAACGTGGTTTTGCAGTCAGTGCAATGTTTACAAATGCAGAGTTGGGAGATGCCCATTTGATGTATGGATTAGCATGGGGCATGTATTGAGACAGATTTCCAGAATGAAGGTGTCCTGACAGGAAGACATTCGAAGCAATTGATCAGCATATTAGGGAGCACGGAACATTCCAGCCAATGACTCGTGACCGGGGAAGACCTAGAATGATGAGGACACCTGCAATGGACGAGGCAATTCTTGTTACAGTTGACGATAACCCTAATGTCAGCGTCAGAGAAGTTGCTGCTGTACAAGGTAACGTTGACCACGTCACTGTATGGAGAGTGCTATGGGAGAACCGGTTGTTTCCGTACCATGTACAGTGTGTGCAGGCACTATGAGCAGCTGATTGGCCTCCACGGGTACACTTCTGCAAATGGTTCATCCAACAATGTGTCAATCCTCATTTCAGTGCAAATGTTCTCTTTACAGATGAGGCTTCACTCCAACGTGATCAAATCGTAAATTTTCACAATCAACCTGTGTGGGCTGACGAGAATCCACACACAATTCTGCAATCACATCATCAACACAGATTTTCTGTGAACGTTTGGGCAGGCATTGTTGGTGATGTCTTGGTTGGGCCCCATGTTCTTCCACCTACGCTCAATGGAGCACGTTATCATGATTTCATATGGGATACTCTACCTGTGCTGCTAGAACATGTGCCTTTATAAGTACGACACAACATGTGGTTCATGCACGATGGAGCTCCTGCACATTTCAGTTGAAGTGTTTGTACGCTTCTCAACAACAGATTCGGTGACCGATGGATTGGTAGAGGTGGACCAATTCCATGGTCTCCACGCTCTCCTCGCCTCAACCCTCTTGACTTTCATTTATGGGGGCATTTGAAAGCTCTTGTCTACGCAACCCCGGTACCAAATGTAAAGACTCTTCGTGCTCGTATTGTGGATGGCTGTGATACAATACACCATTCTCCAGGGCTGCATCAGCGCATCAGGGATTCCATGCGACAGAGGGTGGATGCATGTATCCTCGGTAACGGAGGACATTTTGAACATTTCCTGTAACAAAGTGTTTGAAGTCACGCTGGCACATTCTGTTGCTGTGTGTTTCCATTCCACGATTAATGTGATTTGAAGAGAAGTAATAAAATGAGCTCTAACATGGAAAGTAAGCATTTCCAAACACATGTCCACATAACATATTTTCTTTCTTTGTGTGTGAGGAATGTTTCCTGAAAGTTTGGCCGTACCTTTTTGTAACACCCTGTATGTATAATGGGAAAGGTTGAATGATTTTTTCTACTACCCTTTAATAAAAGTAGAAGTTAGTGAGCTGGATCCACTCACATTTTCATGGACACTTTACATAATATAAACTGTATTAATGTACTCAAATTACATTTTACATGTACATAACAATTTGAGTATCAAATTTTCTCAAACCAAGTATTAGGAAAAAATTGATGGAAGTATCGCAGAAATTTCTAACTAAGGAATTATAAGGGCACCACATGTCATCACTAGCTTATGTCATAAAGACAATAGGGATAGTTACTGTGACAATGTTTCCAAAATTCACAGTTGGTGCTACTTTCATGGTTAGTATATTGAAAAGCAAGCAGTGAAGAACAACAACAGTGTGACAATGAGTCACCATAAACATTAACCTCAGAATGGTTCTTACAGAAGACTAATGTTAATAAATGGTGGATGGAGTAAAGGTAACAACTCACCATATAGTTGAGACACTGAGTAGTCTGTAGGCATACAAACAAGATGCTAAGCTTTCAGACAAATAGTTTTTCAGAGCTAATAGGGCACACACACGCATGTGCTCACACACATGCAATGGAGTCACAAGAATAAATCACCATTTTGTCTAATATTAACAGATTGTGGAAAAATACCTGAACCAGCTTGATTTCCATGATTTGTGTACTTGCCTTGGAGAAACAAGATGCTGATTAAGCATAACTAAAGGTACCAAAAAACACTCATACATATGTTAATGCTTCAGTTTCCACAAGAAATTTAGAACAGAAAGAGGAGGGAGGAGACTAAATATCACCAGAAATACTCTAACAGGAGGTTCTCAGAGCTTTAAGCTGACACAACAAAGATGGAATATGTGTTAATGGAACATACTTGTAGCAACTTGATTTTGGTGATGGCATTGTGCTGTTTGCATTTGCTGTAGGTAACTTTAAACAACAAATGGAGGAACTTAATACAGAGCAAGTTTGAAAGGAAGCTTAAATTGATTACAGTATGACTAAACTGGGGTATGGTATTGAGAAAATAGTGCAAATTAATGATGAAGTCAGAAAATTGGGTGACGAGTCTGTATCTAGCTGAAGACAGCTACTGGGTAGGCAGTGGGAAAAAAAATACACAGAAGAGGGTGTTCAAAATTGAGTGTCCTCTGTGTGTGAAACAAAATTTTCTTGAAGAACCTGTTAACAGTTTTGTTTTATGGCACTGAGACATGGACTTTCGAGGTTGAAACCATTCAAACAATGAGAGTTGTTCAATGATCAGTGGGTGGTTGAAATTACTAGTACAGACAGGAAAATAAATAAATGATTCAGGGAATAAAGTGGAGTAGAAATCATAATTCTGTGGCTTAACGCAAGAATAACCAATGTCGAAAAATCTAACTTGGAGAATTAGGCATTGTAATTTCGAGGAAAGCTACAATGCCATTATTACTGTTAATATTTATTCTGCAGTTTCATATTTTGTACTAATAAGTATGATTATGATTATATTAAATATGACTATAAATACTAATATTTGTGCTATTTAAAAGTTCTCTAGCACTTTTCTTAACTATAATTTTGCTGACATTGGTTGTTTCTATGACATTTATTAATTATGAAATATGCCTTAAGACAATAAAATAAAATCAGATACCTGTGTAACTAAAATTTGCTCATTTTTTTCATTTCACTCTGATCCCTGTATTTTGATATGAAGAGAAATTGTGTTTACTTAGACTTATGGTTTGACTTTTTTTGGATTCATAAACATTTTATTTTATCTGTTATTACTTTTATGTTGTAATTTAATATACTGACACATTCCATGACCATGGAGATATGCTCCTCAGTTTGGTGCTATGGAACTAGACATGTAAATAAATAAATAAATAAATAAAAAGAAACAGAACAAAATAATGTTGTAAGTTGAGTTATTTCCAGGCATCTCCTTTGTGCAACCGTCACTGTGTGTATATGTCCATAGTAGAGAGAGACGAAACAGCACTTGTAACATTATTTATCACCACTTTCATGCAGTAAGTTCTCTACACAGTCTCCTGGATGGTTTGGTAACAAGATCTGGTAAACTGTCCTACTCTGTGGGTCTGGGTTGCAAGTCGTGATTCACCCATTTTTGTTATATTTAATATCTGGGATATCTGTCGCAGATTGAACAAAAATTTAAAGTATGCATTTCTACATGAATGATGCTTGTATTCAACCATTTATCTTAAGCCTAACAGATTCTCCCAAAATTTTTCATTTTCTGTTAACATAACATCAATGAAAATCATTCTGCTCAAGTTACAGTACCTTTATTGGGCCTAATCTGATCAAATTTCCAATCCCTATGTGTATCTTTTTTTGATAACTGCATGAATGGTGCCGGCCTCTATATGAGTGTGACCAGATTTCAGGAACATATTATCAATATCATCAAACTTACTATTATAGTGTTTTTCCTCATGAAATATATTCATTAATGTGGCTGAGAAAATAATATTGCTATTCTTACAACTGCAGGAATCTCTGAACATAGCTTGTGAATATAAAAAGGTATTTCATTTCCTTCACAGCCCACGATAGTTTCATCCCACATATATAACTGAACAGATTTATCCGTGTTGGCTATGGAATACACAGTTTAAGTGTGAGTTCACAGCAATCATTTATAAAAAGCTGTCCCAATGTATAAAAGGGGTGTTGGTAAACACGTTTGTAAATCAGAGCATAGGAAATATGTGCTTTGATTTCCCTACTTTTCTCTTTGTGGATCTTCTCCTGCTCATAGCTAGATTCTGCTAAATTGAAATGAACTTCCTTTTCTTCTTCTATTTTAGTTTTGCCTTCCTCATTACTGACACCAGCTGTTCTGCCTGTGGGAACCATGGAAGATCCTCCACCAATCTAAATATTGGTTATTGCCACATGAAGTACTTCCATGTCTATGATATGATATCAGATTTCTGAAAGCCATGTTGTGTTGTTCCCATTAAATATACAGTTTGGTTAATCTTTCATATCGACTGGAGTCACATCAAATTCCACGAGTGAAATTGACAACATCTTCTTAAACCGAAGCAGAAATCTAAACACAACTGTAAAACATATATTAAATGGGCTCTCAAACCATGATGGTCAACTACTTTCAATTGAAAGTGTTAGCTCTCTTAGTAAGAACAATTCCTGCAGTAAAACTTTAAGAGAAATTAATGCAAATTTGTCAATATGTTCTGTAATTCCCTACAAGAAGATGATTGGGACCAGTTTGAGCTCTTTGAGAATGTTAGTGACAAGTATAATGCTTTTCTACATAAAATTATCTGCCTATTCAAAGCAACCTTTCCGAAAAAGACTGCCTGATTCAGACATGAAACCTATTCTAGTAAAAACTGGTTAACTTTGGGCATCAAAACCTTTTATAGAATGAAAAGGATCTTATTGCCTCACTCAAATCCAGTTATATTCTAGAAAAGGAAAAACATTACAAACTATACTGCTCTATCCTTTAAAAAGTTATAAGAAGGGCAAAGAGTATTTCTATAAAATCAGGAAATGATGTCTCTAATAATAAAATTAAAACCATGTGGGACATAATATAAAGTGAAACAGATAAAATCCCTGCTGCAGAAAACACTGTAAAAATTAAAACAAATGATACCATTCATGAAAATGTTGAAATAATTACTGACAACCACTTTTTGGCATCAGCACTACAAATAAAACTTGTTTTGACAATGAAGCCATGTTATCCCTGCAAAAAGCGATAAAAAAAAAATAAATAAAAAAAAAAAAAAAAAAAGCAGCTTAAAATTCTCCTGTCACAGTACATGAAATTGAGAATATAATTAGATGGATGAAAACCAAGAATTCTGTTGGCATTGATGGTATCTCTTCAAGATTATTTAAGGAATGCTATAAGCCAATCAGCAAAGTACTGTACCATATATTCAATGACTCTACACAGTGTGATAGAGTTCCTGAGAGTATGTTATTGTCAACCCTTTCCTTAAAAAAGCTGATAAACAGACATTACCAACTACCAGCCCATCTCTGTTTTAACAACCATATCTAAAATTCTTGACAAATTGGTTCACAAAAGATGTATTGACCACCTCATTCATTATAAAGTATTAAACAGTAGCCGGTTTGGATTTCAACAGGGTGTATCAACAGAACAAGCTATTTTCTTCTTCACCCATCAAATCATAAGAGTCTTCTAATAATAAATTTTATCTGGATGAAATTTTCTGTGACCTTTGTAAGGCCTATGATAGAGTTAAACATAAAATTCTCTTAGCAAAGGCTAAATATTATGGTATAAGTGACTCAGCTGGCTCATAGATTAAACATATTAGCTGTGGTGCTCCTCAGGGCTCTGTGCTTGTCCCTCTTCTCTTCCTCATCTTCTTCAATGATCTTCCCTTGTGACGTAGCTTTAAAACTCATTTTACTTTTTTTGCTGGTGACACCTCCATCCTCATCAACAAAACTCCCAACCAAATTTTGAAGAATCAGCATATATTTTCTTTAATGCAGTACTTAAGTGGTCTGAAGATAATGGGTTTTCACCAAATGTTAATGAGACTCAATTTGTTAATTTCCAAGTAAGTAAGAAAGTGGATGATCAATTAAGTATTAAATGTAATCGTATTGAGTTACTACAAGTTGAGTCTTCCAAGTTCCTGGGTGTACATATTGACAGGAATCTAAAATGGCCTGAACATATTTTACAACTTCTCAAAAACTAATCAACATTCGCTGTTCATATTATATCCTCTATCCGTGACCAAGACATCACAAAAATGCTTATTTTAGTTACTTCCATGCATTATTGTTGTACAGCATAGTTTTCTGGTGTACTCTGCCACTTTACAAAACATTCATTGCCAAAAAGAGAGTTATTAGGATAATGAGCTAATGAGTGGAGTCCAGCCTAGACATTCTTGTAGAAACCATTTTGTAAAGTTAGGAATACTGACACCTTCATGTAAATATATCTACTCCTGTTATGTTTCAATGGTAAAAATGAGCAACTGTACAGAACTAATGATTCACACCATACCCACAATACCAGGAGGAAGATGGACTTCCATAATGAATAAAAAAATTTAGTATTATGAAAAAAGGAGACAATTACATGAGATGCGAGGTGTTCAATGCTCTCCCACCATCACTGAAATCACTTGTCCATGAGCTTCCCAAATTTAAACAACAGTTCAAACACTACTTAATAGATAATTCATTTTATTTGGTTGAAGAATATGTCAACTGTGTTAACTCCAATTCATTTTCCTTTTAATTAAATCTGATGTTCTCTTATGCATTACAATAGTTGGAATCATAGTTAACATTACTATGTCTTTATGAAGCTATTAAGATCTACTTTTATTTGAATTTTTTACGTGTAATTTTGTCTATATCTGTTAATGTGTATTTTGTCTTATACCTATATCTCCTCTTGCGAGATGGTTTTTTTGTGTATACCTTTTGTATAATTGTAATAAACTGACATGTCCTATATTCAGGTAAATGTCTCACTGTATTGGAGTTATGGGATCTAAATAAATAAAACATGGGTACTTTCTTAGCCAGTTACACAATGTATCACAAATTCATGAAAAACTGACATTGATTATTCTTGTATTAAGCCATAGATTTAAGATGGTAATTAAAGTGAAGGGGAGGTGGGCAGGATATATATCACAGTGAATGGATAGTAGAAGGATTAAGGAAATGCCTTCCTGGAATCTCATAAATGAAGAAAGACCATGATGATGATCTAATAGTAGGTGAGTGGATGATACTGACGATACTAGAAAACATGATGGAGCAATGTGGATTTCTGTAGATGAAAGTTATTAAGCATGGGAAAGCAAAGATGAGGTCTTCATGTAGCAACAGCTGTCAAATGCTTAGTAATGATAATTATAAAGGTAAATGTGAAGTAAATCTCATGATCATCAATGTGAATAGAGTAGCATTAGGTGCAACTGAACATTGTTATAATTTACACAAGTAGCTTGCAGTGGCTGCTTCCACCTTTTAATGCGTAACTTGATGCATTCCATGGCCCTGAAAATTCTTGTTCATAATAGCATTTACAGAATATAATGTCTGAATGAATGAACAAGAGAACTCAACTTCTTATGTTCTTCTGAATCTGACTGTGGGAGAGAATCTCTTAAACAAAGGTATACGTGGCATTACAGAAATGTGAGTGGTATATTTTGACAGATGTAAAGAAACTGAATTTTTCCTGAATATCTACTTCTCACATTTAAAAAGTTTTAATTTACCTATAAATGTAGGTCCAAAAGGATACAAGTAATGTGATGATATAAATTTAAAGCCTACAAATATGAGTTAATAAGTCCATAGGTAATGTTAAAGGTAATCTGAATGCATCACTGAGAAAGAGAAAATGGAGCATTATATAACCACTTACCATACTATATAATTCCTTCTTCATGAAGGGCTTAATAAGGAGCATTATTTTATCAATAACTGGTATCACATTCACAATATGTATTGCTTTTAATCTGACAGGCAGACCTTCCTGAAATATAAGAGAAATTCTGAGTCTTAGACAAATAATTTGTGATTCAGCAATATGACATATGTAACTTCAGACAAGTTCTGAAATCTTATCTACCTTACCTGAACATACTGGAAAAACTTGTGAAGTAGTAACAGGTTCACTCGTGCAATATGTCCAAGTTTCACTCCTACCATGTCAAACATAATGATGTAACCGGGGAGGGCACCATCTAGGTGATTACAAGCATCAATCGTCATGTATATGAGTTTGACAGAATCAGAAAAGAAGTACTTAGAGGGCTCATAGAGTCGAAGACTGTGGAACAGTATCCGATAACCATGTGGGTCTCTTGCAGGAAATGTATTTACATACCTGAAAAATGAAAGAATGAAGCATAAAATAAATATTACTCTTGATGAAAAATTAAAGGTACATTAATATAATTAGTGACTTTTTAAATTAATACAAGTAAATATCTTTTAATGAATCACATTTCCTCACACTTTTTCTGTACTGATTAAGTTTACAAGTTATTTTTATTTTTCTTCCTCCTCCCCCCCCCCCCCCTCCCCCTCCACCCGCCACCCCTCCACATTTCTCTTTCTCTTTATTCTTCTTCTTCTCCTTTTTCATCATTATCCAGTGGTATCACCTGGGCACAGACAGAAATCTTTAAAAGAATCAGCTTTGCATGGAACAGAGTATGAAATGAGCAAAAGGAATTTGACATTTGTTGTCCCACTTGAAGGCCAGCTGGTCCAGTGACATCACAGACATTGAGGTTTGATTCCAGTTATCCAGTTTTTGTTTATGGAATGTCTTCTATATCTGATTTTATATAAGTGTTTTGAGAATGGTTAAAATGTTACAGTGTATTGTGTCAACCTCTGTACAAGAAATAAAGAACTGACATGTGCAAAGGTTTCTTGTTTTAGTGATTTATGTATGGGGTTTCATACTTTTGTCACTAAAATGTAAATGTCATGTGACTAGGGCCTCCCGTTGGGTAGACCATTTGCCGAGTGCATGTCTTTCGATTTGACGCCACTTTGGCGACTTGTGTTTCGATGGGGATGAAATGATGATGATTAGGATGACACAACACCCAGTCCCTGAGCAGAAAAATTCTCTGACCCAGCCGTGAATCTAACCTGGGCCCTTAGGATTGACATTCTGTCGTGCTGACCTCTCAGCTACCGGCGCGCAGACGGTTCTGTCGCTGAAGTAGTAGGTTATCCAACTTCATTACTCATTATCCAATTTCATTATTCAGTGGTGTGTTGTGACCTGCATAGTACTTTTAATATAACTACTAATTCATGGCAGTAAATTTTGCTGCTTCAAAAATGGCACTGAACTATAACAGTATTTGTATTTCATATTCTTAATGACTTTGAAGGGTATCACTGGTAAATAAATTACTAAAATTGAAAACAATGGGCACTGGGTACTGAAGCAATGGGTTGAAGACAATAGGTGTTGAAATGCCACAGAAACTGATAATGCAATATGCAGTGATTACCAGTCCCCAGAAAAAGTAATAGTTACTCAGAGAGACACCACCATATAGGAGAAATCAGTAAAACCATTCAAAATCATCATATGGTACTTAAAAATATGCACATATCAATGGAAGAATGAATCAGATCACGCAGTGATGCAGATATGAACATTTTAAACCAGTTTGGCTGTTAATGTTGATTGACACTTATGTATGTAGTGATGAATTTTAACAACTGCATCTGTGACTGGAAAAAAAAGCAACAGGCAGCAAAAAACTGAAGTAAATTTTTCTTTCATGCTGCATTATGAACCTCAGTATGATTTCACAGTATGTATTCGAAGGTTATTTTACAGAATCAAAACTGAAAAGTTAAAGTGAGAAAAGTTCCTGGCAGATGAGTTCCATATGATCTGAGTGAAGAGCAGAAAGCAGGTCGCAAAAGAATTGTGCAAGAATTGGTTCAAAATTATCAAACGGAAGGGGAACAGTTTCTCAAAAGAATTTTTCCACTTGATGAACCCTGAAATGAGATTTTGAGCCAGAACTGATGTCTCAGTCATCACAATGCAGAAGTTCTGACCCTCTATGGCCAAAAACGTTTCACCTCCAACAATCAAAGATGAAACTGAAGATGATCTTGGTGTGTGACATGAATGAGTCATAGCTACAAATCAAGTGCCCCAGGGACATCTGTAGCAGGTTCAGACTACAAGCTGCTCCTGCAAAATACTTTGCATCTGAATATTCATCAAAGAAGACCTGACATATCTGCAGCTCTTGCCTTCATTTTTCATGATAATGGGAGACCATATATTGCCCTACCAGTGAAAGAAGCCTTTGACAAATATGGATGGGAAATACTTCCCCACACATAATTCCCCAGTTCTAGTATGAGCCAATCACATTTTTATTTGTTTTCCAAATTGAAGAAACAACTCCATGGAAAAGATGTTGACACAACCAATGAAGTGTCCAGTGAGGTGACCCTAGTAACTAGACAGCACAACAGTATAGGTGTCCTATCCAGAATACAGATGTTGTCAAAATAGTGGAAAGCTGTCATAAGCAAGAGTGGAGATTATATTGTAGGTCTATAAAGGTATTTTGTAATACAAATTGTCTTATTCAGTTCTATCTTACAGTATGCAGAACTTTTAAATGACCCTTTTATCAAAACAGAAATTCAGTTAAACTATAAAATTATGAGACAGACAGCTGACAAGTACTGCACTTAAGAGGGAAAACTCCCCATCACATGCCCTCAGATCTAGTGCTAAGATGGCCCAATGGACAGCCCGTCAAACACTGAAAACAGATCAAGCATGAAAACAGCAAGGAAAGTGGACTGAACTATGAAACATAGCAAAATAGAAACAGAGAATGGTCCAAGCTTAACACGTGCAATATTCAGCAATCATTATCAGCTGCAGTATCATGGTTAAGTGGTCACAAGATTGGACTATGAAGCAAACAAGCCGTGTTCAAAACTTTCTCATGCCATTTATTTTATTTTATTTAATTTATTTTTTTCACAACATTATGAACTGTCCATCTGGTCTCTGAAATGTTTATTCTCCTTCTGTAGTTTTGGCAGGATACTGGTATGCACTTTCAAATAGCTCTATTAGCAGCACTACATTTTGCATTTCCTGAAGAAAAGTACTGGTGAATAATTATGTCACTTATTTTTAACATGAGGTTATTTTCACCATCATCACTTTGTTCACAGTGCTAGTCTACTTATCTGAAATTTCTGCAGACTTTTATGCTTCAATGAGGCCAACAACATAGCAAGGTCATGTTGACTAATGTTACAACGACAGATCGGTCAATCACCCAGACTGTTGGTCCTGCAACTACTGAAATGGCTTACAATGTACTGAGACTTGAGCTTACTGAACAAAATTATTTTTTATCCCATGTTAGTTTACAAACATGTGATACATCATTTTTGCAGAAGAACTTGAAACAATAAAAGACTTTGCAGCTATTACCAGTTCATTATCTGTTTCAAGTCAGCAAGAGTTTTTTGTATATTAAAAGTTGAAAACATGTAATCACAGAACCATCTTGACAATATCATGTCAGAAATTGACAAAAATATAAAGGAACATAATTTAAAACAGGAATTATTTTAAAAAATAATGTAAGTTTCCATTATTTAAAATTTCCAGTAATAACAAATACTACGTTATGAATGATAGAAGTTCAGTTTGTAATTTGCATTCCACAGGGATACAAGTTCCTATTTTATCTACAAACAGTACAGTTTTCAGTTAACATTATCATCTTTGCAAGCAGTCTGTACATCTCTGGCTCTAAGGAAAGTGGATGTGAGTCAATACTTTCTTGCAACAACACTCTCATATCAGTTCAGATATATAACACACGTGACTGTTAGATACTGTTTGGTGGAAAAATGTTCAGACCTTTTGAACATGACCTTCTGACTGTGAGACAAAATTTTTTCAGAATAATGTGAAATTATGCATCTAATGACAGTATGGCAAGAAGCAAAGAAAAAAAAAAAGATTCATACACATCAACGAGTGTCCTTCTCTGAAAAATCAGCCTGGCAGACCTCCAAAGCAACAAACAACACTTTGACGCTTTAGGTGAGCATATTTTTGTCTCACTGATCCATTTCTTGCAGGAATGCATGCATATTAGTTGCACTGAATTAGCAGTTAGTCAGCTAGAATAGTGCATCATGAGTTATGCACTATTGGGGAAAGAGTGTTTCAGGTTGCTGCCTCTCTTCAGGAACCATACATTAGTCTGGCCACTCCACAAATACCCCCCACCTCCATCCCTCTGTTAGTGGTCTATGTCAGTGAGGAACACAAGCCACCTTGGTAAGGTCCATAATTACTGTAGCTAAATGCTATAATTTTGTTGACTTATAATGTTTAAGTTTGAATAATTCATACAGAATTTTTATATGTTCAAATATAGACATCCGTATCCTTTTTAAGCTGTGCTTCATTACCATCAATTTTTCCAGTGTTACATATTTCACTGGCATTCCTATTCTGCACAGAATCCTGCCCCTCTATGAATGATTTGACCCATTAG